>NC_088405.1:3352648-3547648 GCF_034236695.1 Oncorhynchus nerka
AAGTCATTGTCTCAACTCAGCCTTATAGTGCTGTGAAAGGAACCCAAATGATTTGGGTGGATCCCATCCTTCTCATAATACAAACTTTGTTTCCAGAAGGTATCAAAATTGTCAATAAATATTCCACCCACAGAGCTGAAATAGTCTGGTAGCCAGTTATGGAGGGATAACAGTCTGGTAACCAGTTATGGAGGGATAACAGTCTGGTAACCAGTTAGAGGGATAACAGTCTGGTAACCAGTTATGGAGGGATAACAGTCTGGTAACCAGTTAGAGGGATAACAGTCTGGTAACCAGTTAGAGGGATAACAGTCTGGTAACCAGTTAGAGGGATAACAGTCTGGTAGCCAGTTAGAGGGATAACAGTCTGGTAGCCAGTTATGGAGGGATAACAGTCTGGTAACCAGTTATGGAGGGATAACAGTCTGGTAACCAGTTATGGAGGGATAACAGTCTGGTAGCCAGTTAGAGGGATAACAGTCTGGTAGCCAGTTAGAGGGATAACAGTCTGGTAACCAGTTATGGAGGGATAACAGTCTGCTGAACCGTTCAATGCCACCATTTAGGGAGGACAGAGGACAGATATTATGGGGTGTTTGTTGGTGTCAAGTAGAGACCCAATCAGTTCTTTAAAATCAATCTTCAGCGGTTCTGAACTGCCCTTCATTATCTCATTGAATCCCACATGAACTATGATAGACTCAATTTCCTGATGAGACACCTTGACTACCATTACTACTAAAGACGGCATTAGAGAAGATGGCAGATGTTTTATGTGCTCCTAACTGATTGTGGTTTTTTTTAAACGTATTTTGTATATAATGTTGCTACTGCCGCTTATGACCGAAAATAACTTCTGGACATCAGAACAGTGATTTAACGAGTCCGACAAGCCCGACGTGAACGACATACTTCTTTTCCGGGAACAGGCCCAAATCCCCGTCATTTGTGTGAAGAGACGAGGGAGAAAAAGAGGATGGAGGGCAGGCTGCCTTCTGAGGATTCGTAGGCGATCGAATAAACCCCCCTGCCATCCGTTCTACTAGCTAACGTGCAATCATTGGAAAATAAAATCGACGACTTACAAGGAAGATTAAACTACCAAGCGGACATTAAAAACTGTAATATCTTATGCTTCATGGATTCATGGCTGAATGACGACATTATCAACATACAGCTGGCTGGTTATACGGTGTATGGGCAGGGTAGAACAGCGGCGTCTGGTAAGACAAGGGGTGGAGGACAATGAATATGTGTAAACAACAGCTGGTGCACGATATCTAAGGAAGTCTTGAGGTTTTGCGCACCTGAGGTAGAGTATCTCATGATAAGCTGTAGATCACACTATCTACATAGATAGTTTTCATCTGTATTTTTCGTAGCTGTCTACATACCACAACAGACCAATGCTGGCACTAAGACTGGACTCAATGAGATGTATTGCGCCATAAGCAAACAGGAAAATGCTTATCCAGATACCGGGGACTTTAATGCAGGGAAACTTAAATCTGTTTTACCAAATTTCTATCAGCATGTTCAATGTGCAACCAGAGGGGAAAAAACTCAAGACCACCATTACTCCACATAGAGATGGGTACAGGCTCTCTCTCATCCTCCATTTGGCAAATCTGACCATAATTCTATCCTCCTGATTCCTGCTTACAAGCAGAAATTCAAGCAGGAAGTACCAGTGACTCGGTCAATAAAAAAGTTGTCAGATGAAGCAGATGCTAAACTACAGGAATTTTTGCTAGCACACTGGAATATGTTCCGGGATTCTTCCGATGGCATTGAGGAGTATACCCCCTCAGTCATTGCCTTCATCAATAAGTGCATCGATGACGTTGTCCCCACAGTGACTGTACGTACATACCCCAACCAGAAGCCATGGATTACAAGCAACAATCGTACTGAGCAAAAGGCTAGAGCTGCCGTTATCAAGGAGCGGGACTCTAATAAGGAAGCTTATAAGAAATCCCGCTATGCCCTCTGACGAACCATCAAACAGGCAAAGTGTCAATACAGGACTAAGATCGAATTGTACTAAACCGGCTCCAACGCTCGTCGGATGTGGCAGGGCTTGCAAACCATTACAGACTACAAAGGGAAGCACAGCCGTGAGCTGCCCAATGACACGAGCCTACCAGGCGAGCTAAACTACTTCTATGCTCGCTTCGAGGCAAATAACACTGAAACATGCATGAGAGAACCAGCATCCTGACGGGATGCATCTCTGCCTGGTATGGAAACTGCTCGGCCTCCAACCACAAGGCACTACAGAGGGTAGTGCATACGGCCCAGTACATCACCGGGGCTAAGCTTCCTGCCATCCTGGACCTCTATACCGCGCATTGTCAGAGGAAGGCCCTAAAAATTGTCAAAGACTCCAAGCCACCCTAGTCAAAGACTGCTCTCTCTGCTTCCGCACTGCAAGCGGTACCGGAGCGCCAAGTCTAGGTCAAAGAGGCTTCTAAACAGCTCCTACCCCCAAGCCATAAGACTCATGAACAGCTACTCACAATGGCTACCCAGACTAATGGCTACCCAGACTATATACCCCTGTATATAGCCACGATATTGTTATTTACTACTGCTCTTTAATTATTTGTTATTCTTATCTCTTACTTTTTGGGGGGTATTTTCTTAAAACTGCATTGTTGGTTAAGGGCTTGTAAGTAAGCATTTCACTGTAAGGTCTTGTTGTACAATACCTATTGTATACGGCGCATGTGACAAATGCAATTGGATTTGATTTGTTCCGGACGACCATGTGACCACGCTCTCCGTAGCTGACGTGAATAAGACCTAGACTTATTACAGGTCAACATTCACAAGGCCGCAGACGGATTACCAGGATGTGTATAGTCCCTGTGCCCAAGAACACAAAGGCAACCTGCCTAAATGACTACAGACACGTAGCACTCACATCTGTAGCATGAAGTGCTTTGAAAGGCTGGTCATGGCTCACATCAACACCATTATCCCAGAAACCCTAGACCACCTCTAATTTGCATACCGCCCTAACAGATCCACAGATGATGCAATATCTATTGCACTCCACACTGCCCTTTCCCACCTGAACATTTACATTTAAGTCATTTAGCAGACGCTCTTATCCAGAGCGACTTACAAATTGGTGCATTCACCTTATGACATCCAGTGGAACAGCCACTTTACAATAGTGCATCTAAATCTTTTAAGGGGGGAGGGGGTGAGAAGGATTACTTTATCCTATCCTAGGTATTCCTTAAAGAGGTGGGGTTTCAGGTGTCTCCGGAAAGTGGTGATTGACTCCGCTGTCCTGGCGTCGTGAGGGAGTTTGTTCCACCATTGGGGGGCCAGAGCAGCGAACAGTTTTGACTGGGCTGAGCGGGAACTGTACTTCCTCAGTGGTAGGGAGGCGAGCAGGCCAGAGGTGGATGAACGCAGTGCCCTTGTTTGGGTGTAGGGCCTGATCAGAGCCTGGAGGTACTGAGGTGCCGTTCCCCTCACAGCTCCGTAGGCAAGCACTATGGTCTTGTAGCGGATGCGAGCTTCAACTGGAAGCCAGTGGAGAGAGCGGAGGAGCTGGGTGACGTGAGAGAACTTGGGAAGGTTGAACACCAGACGGGCTGCGGCGTTCTGGATGAGTTGTAGGGGTTTAATGGCACAGGCAGGGAGCCCAGCCAACAGCGAGTTGCAGTAATCCAGACGGGAGATGACAAGTGCCTGGATTAGGACCTGCGCCGCTTCCTGTGTGAGGCAGGGTCGTACTCTGTGGATGTTGTAGAGCATGAACCTACAGGAACGGGCCACCGCCTTGATGTTAGTTGAGAACGACAGGGTGTTGTCCAGGATCACGCCAAGGTTCTTAGCGCTCTGGGAGGAGGACACAATGGAGTTGTCAACCGTGATGGCGAGATCATGGAACGGGCAGTCCTTCCCGGGAGGAAGAGCAGCTCCGTCTTGCCGAGGTTCAGCTTGAGGTGGTGATCCGTCATCCACACTGATATGTCTGCCAGACATGCAGAGATGCGATTCGCCACCTGGTCATCAGAAGGGGGAAAGGAGAAGATTAATTGTGTGTCGTCTGCATAGCAATGATAGGAGAGACCATGTGAGGTTATGACAGAGCCAAGTGACTTGGTGTATAGCGAGAATAGGAGAGGGCCTAGAACAGAGCCCTGGGGGACACCAGTGGTGAGAGCACGTGGTGAGGAGACAGATTCTCGCCACGCCACCTGGTAGGAGCGACCTGTCAGGTAGGACGCAATCCAAGCGTGGGCCGCGCCGGAGATGCCCAACTCGGAGAGGGTGGAGAGGAGGATCTGATGGTTCACAGTATCGAAGGCAGCCGATAGGTCTAGAAGGTTGAGAGCAGAGGAGAGAGAGTTAGCTTTAGCAGTGCGGAGCGCCTCCGTGATACAGAGAAGAGCAGTCTCAGTTGAATGACTAGTCTTGAAACCTGACTGATTTGGATCAAGAAGGTCATTCTGAGAGAGATAGCGGGAGAGCTGGCCAAGGACGGCACGTTCAAGAGTTTTGGAGAGAAAAGAAAGAAGGGATACTGGTCTGTAGTTGTTGACATCGGAGGGATCGAGTGTAGGTTTTTTCAGAAGGGGTGCAACTCTCGCTCTCTTGAAGACGGAAGGGACGTAGCCAGCGGTCAGGGATGAGTTGATGAGCGAGGTGAGGTAAGGGAGAAGGTCTCCGGAAATGGTCTGGAGAAGAGAGGAGGGGATAGGGTCAAGCGGGCAGGTTGTTGGGCGGCCGGCCGTCACAAGACGCGAGATTTCATCTGGAGAGAGAGGGGAGAAAGAGGTCAGAGCACAGGGTAGGGCAGTGTGAGCAGAACCAGCAGTGTCGTTTGACTTAGCAAACGAGGATCGGATGTCGTCGACCTTCTTTTCAAAATGGTTGACGAAGTCATCTGCAGAGAGGGAGGAGGGGGGAGGAGGATTCAGGAGGGAGGAGAAGGTGGCAAAGAGCTTCCTAGGGTTAGAGGCAGATGCTTGGAATTTAGAGTGGTAGAAAGTGGCTTTAGCAGCAGAGACAGAAGAGGAAAATGTAGAGAGGAGGGAGTGAAAGGATGCCAGGTCCGCAGGGAGGCGAGTTTTCCTCCATTTCCGCTCGGCTGCCCGGAGCCCTGTTCTGTGAGCTCGCAATGAGTCGTCGAGCCACGGAGCGGGAGGGGAGGACCGAGCCGGCCTGGAGGATAGGGGACATAGAGAGTCAAAGGATGCAGAAAGGGAGGAGAGGAGGGTTGAGGAGGCAGAATCAGGAGATAGGTTGGAGAAGGTTTAAGCAGAGGGAAGAGATGATAGGATGGAAGAGGAGAGAGTAGCGGGGAGAGAGAGCGAAGGTTGGGACGGCGCGATACCATCCGAGTAGGGGCAGTGTGGGAAGTGTTGGATGAGAGCGAGAGGGAAAAGGATACAAGGTAGTGGTCGGAGACTTGGAGGGGAGTTGCAATGAGGTTAGTGGAAGAACAGCATCTAGTAAAGATGAGGTCGAGCGTATTGCCTGCCTTGTGAGTAGGGGGAAGGTGAGAGGGTGAGGTCAAAAGAGGAGAGGAGTGGAAAGAAGGAGGCAGAGAGGAATGAGTCAAAGGTAGACGTGGGGAGGTTAAAGTCGCCCAGAACTGTGAGAGGTGAGCCGTCCTCAGGAAAGGAGCTTATCAAGGCATCAAGCTCATTGATGAACTCTCAGAGGGAACCTGGAGGGCAATAAATGATAAGGATGTTAAGCTTGAAAGGGCTGGTAACTGTGACAGCATGGAATTCAAAGGAGGCGATAGACAGATGGGTAAGGGGAGAAAGAGAGAATGACCACTTGGGAGAGATGAGGATCCCGGTGCCACCACCCCGCTGACCAGAAGCTCTCGGGGTGTGCGAGAACACGTGGGCGGACGAAGAGAGAGCAGTAGGAGTAGCAGTGTTATCTGTGGTGATCCATGTTTCCGTCAGTGCCAAGAAGTCGAGGGACTGGAGGGAGGCATAGGCTGAGATGAATTCTGCCTTGTTGGCCGCAGATCGGCAGTTCCAGAGGCTACCAGAGACCTGGAACTCCACGTGGGTCGTGCGCGCTGGGACCACCAGATTAGGGTGGCCGCGGCCACGCGGTGTGGAGCGTTTGTATGGTCTGTGCAGAGAGGAGAGAACAGGGATAGACAGACACATAGTTGACAGGCTACAGAAGAGGCTACACTAATGCAAAGGAGATTGGAATGACAAGTGGACTACACGTCTCGAATGTTCAGAAAGTTAAGCTTACGTAGCAAGAATCTTATTGACTAAAATGATTAAAATGATACAGTACTGCTGAAGTAGGCTAGCTGGCAGTGGCTGCGTTGTTGACTTTGTAGGCTAGCTGGCAGTGGCTGCGTTGTTGACACTACACTAATCAAGTCGTTCCGTTGAGTGTAATAGTTTCTACAGTGCTGCTATTCGGGGGCTAGCTGGCTAGCTAGCAGTGTTGATTACGTTACGCTTGCGTTAAAGAACGACAATAGCTGGCTAGCTAACCTAGAAAATCGCTCTAGACTACACAATTATCTTTGATACAAAGACGGCTATGTAGCTTGCTATGTAGCTAGCTACGATCAAACAAATCAAACCGTTGTACTGTAATGAAATGAAAATGAAAATGTGATACTACCTGTGGAGCGAAGCGGAATGCGACCGGGTTGTTGAGTGCGGAAGTTCTATTCGGTAGACGTTGGCTAGCTGTTGGCTAGCTAGCAGTGTCTCCTACGTTAAGGACGACAAATAGCTGGCTAGCTAACCTCGGTAAATTAAGATAATCACTCTAAAACTACACACTCTAAACTACACAATTATCTTGGATACGAAGACAGCAAAGACAACTATGTAGCTAGCTAACACTACACTAATCAAGTCGTTCAGTTGAGTGTAATAGTTTCTACAGTGCTGCTATTCGGTAGACGGTGGACGTTTGCTAGCTGGCTAGCTAGCTAGCTGCTGGGCAGATAGCAGTGTAGACTACGTTAGGACGACGAAATACGATAATTATGCTATTATCTTTGATACAATGACGGCTATGTAGCTAGCTAAGAAGAAATTGCTAAGATTAGACAAATCAAACCGTTGTACTATAATGAAATGTAATGAAATGTAATGAAAAGTTATACTACCTGCGGACCGAAGTGCGGATGCGACCGCTCGCTCCAACCCGTGAGAATGCTGGTCATTGACTACAACTCAGCATTCAACACCATAGCGCCCTCAAAGCTCATCAATAAGCTAAGGACCCTGGGACTTAACACCTCCCTCTGTAACTGGATCCTAGACTTCCTGACAGGCCACCCCCAGGTGGTAAGGGTAGGTAACAACACATCCGCCACGCTGATTCTCAACACAGGGGCTCCTCATGGGTGCGTGCTCAGTCCCCTCCTGTACTCCCTGTTCACTCATGACTGCACGGCCAAGCACGACTCCAACACCATCATTAAGTTTGACGATGACACAACAGTGGTAGGTCTGATCACCGACAACGATGAGACAGCCCATAGGGAGGAGGTCAGAGACCTGGCCGTGTGGTGCCAGGACAACAAACTCTTCCTCAACATGATCAAGACAAAGGAGATGATTGTGGACTACAGGAAAAGGAGGACCGAGCACGCCCCCATTCTCATCGAGGGGGCTGTAGTGGAGCAGGTTGAGAGTTTCAAGTTCCTTGGTGTCCACATCAACACCAAAGTAGAATGGTCCAAACTCACCAAGACAGTTGTGAAGAGGGCACAACAAAACCTAATCCCCCTCAGGAGACTGAAAAGGTTTGACATGGGTCAAGGCTTCTAAACAGCTTCTACCCCCCCCCCCTCCCATTTATGCCACTGCTACTCTCTCTTATTATCTATGCATAGTCACTTTAATAACTCTACCTACATGTACATACTACCTCAATTACCTCGACTAACCGGTGCCCCTGCACATTGACTCTGTACCAGTACCCCCTGTATATAGTCTCCACATTGACTCTGTACCAGTACCCTCTGTATATAGTCTCGCTATTTTTATTTTACTGCTGCTCTTTAAGTACTTGTTACTTGTATTTCTTATTCTTATTCGTATTTTTTTAACTGCATTGTTGGTTAGGGACTAGCAAGTAAGCATTACTCTGTACCGGTACCCCCTGTATATAGCCTCCACATTGAGTCAGTACCGGTACCCCCCCGTATATAGCCTCCAGATTGACTCAGTACCGGTACCTCCTGTATATAGCCTCCACATTGACTCTGTACCGGTACCCCCCTGTATATAGCCTCCACATTGACTCAGTACCGGTACCCCCCTGTATATAGCCTCCACATTGACTCAGTACGGGTACCCCCTGTATATAGTCTCCACATTGACTCTGTACCGGTACCCCCCTGTATATAGCCTCCACATTGACTCAGTACGGGTACCCCCTGTATATAGCCTCCACATTGACTCAGTACGGGTACCCCCTGTATATAGCCTCCACATTGACTCAGTACCGGTACCCCCTGTATATAGCCTCCACATTGACTCAGTACGGGTACCCCCTGTATATAGCCTCCACATTGACTCAGTACCGGTAGTATATAGCCTCCACATTGACTCAGTACCCCCTGTATATAGCCTCCACATTGACTCAGTACGGGTACCCCCTGTATATAGCCTCCACATTGACTCAGTACGGGTACCCCCTGTATATAGCCTCCACATTGACTCAGTACGGGTACCCCCTGTATATAGCCTCTTATTGTTATGTTATTGTGTTATTTTTTTATTTAGTTTATTTGGTAAATATTTTCTTACCTCTTCTTGAACTGCACTGTTGGTTAAGGGATTGTAAGTAAGCATTTAAGGGCGGCAGGGTCAAGTGACAAATAAAGTTTGATTTGACCAATGCAGGCTACACAGCGCTCCTTCAGCCGTGGCCCTGCTGCCCTCCGGGGTCCGGTACTTACCTTCCCTGTCACTCGGCTGTATCAAGTCCAGGTTCAGGTTCTTCATCATGTCATCACAACGGCTGACAGGGCTGCTGGTGCTGTCGTCCACACGCGGAACCTCCATGGCCTTTACAACGTCTCCTACTGTTGTCTCTTCGTGGTGCTGGACTGATCTTCACCTTCAATACACAGTCACTCGCTGTGCTCAGTGCTCCCCGCCCCTCCTCCCCTCCCTTCCTCCTCTGATCCCCTCCCCTGCTCCTCTCGGGTCCCCTTCCAGTGCTCAAGCAGCTTCAGCACAGCAGCATGGCACGGCACTACTTGGACAAACGGTCCCCGCTGAGACGCAGTGGATAAACTGAAAGAAATGGAGAAAAAGGAGGGAACATGACATTATCTATTAGACACGTTATTGAATGATTAATGCGTTACTGATGTAACAGGCCAGCCGCGTGTGTTTATTCAGCCTCAGGGCAGAGAACATAGAGCAGGGATTAGCAGAAAAAAATGAATTAAATGATGGTTGATGTAACCAGATTACTCTGCTGCTCCCTGTGTCGCAGCTCCTATGAAACCTCTGTCGCCTTTTCATCACGTTCATCTCTATTTTCATCACAAATAAAGGACAAGGCCAGTAAATACTTCATTTGAAATGTGACAATATGCGACAATATGCTGCAGGCACCTACTTTCACCTCTGGTGGCAAACCATCAGATCAAATCAAATCAAATGTTATTTGTCACATGCTTCATAATCAACAGTAGATTGACTGTATATAGTCATGTTGTTACCTTGTACTCCCTGTATATAACCATGTTATTACCTGGTACTTCCTGTATATAGCCATGTTATTACCTGGTACTTCCTGTATATAGCCATGTTATTACCTGGTACTCCCTGTATATAGCCATGTTACTACCTGGTACTCCCTGTATATAACCATGTTATTACCTGGTATTTCCTGTATATAGCCATGTTATTACCAGGTACTTCCTGTATATAGCCATGTTATTACCTGGTACTTCCTGTATATAGCCATGTTATTACCTGGTACTCCCTGTATATAGCCGTGGTATTACCTGTATATAGCCATGTTATTACCAGGTACTTCCTGTATATAGCCATGTTATTACCAGGTACTTCCTGTATATAGCCATGTTATTACCTGGAACTTCCTGTATATAGCCATGTTATTACCTGGCACTTCCTGTATATAGCCATGTTATAAAAAAATTCTTCAATACCGTAGCTGTCAGTAGAGTCCGAGCTAGAAGGGGGGCTGGGCGTGGGGAGGAGGATTATTTAAGATACTGTTTGAAGATGTAGGGTTTCAGATGTTTTCTTAACAAAGACAAAATGGTGCCAACAGAGTAAAAGGACATTTTAAGCACATTTTCTTCACTGATATAACCTAAAATATAATATCATACCTGTCTTCAGATTTTGTCATAAAATAAGTATAATGTGCATTTTGCTGTCACAGAAAAAGTCTGTATTTAATTGTGTATTGGGTATAGTGGTGGTGGGCACGTTAAGGAGAGCACACAGCACTCCCATATGTAGCACGCCCATATGTGTAAAGGTACCTGCCGACATGGCGTTCCTGTTTATTGCACCATGGAATAAATAGTCTAACCTCACCTTCTGCCTCCTCGTTATTGGATTGTACTTTCACTAGATTACACCATAGCTATATTTATACCCTACAGACCAGGTACTAGATTACACCATAGCTATATTTATACCCTACAGACCAGGTACTAGATTACCCCATAGCCATATTTATACCCTACAGACCAGGTACTAGATTACCACATAGCCATATTTATACCCTACAGACCAGGTACTAGATTACCCCATAGCCATATTTATACCCTACAGACCAGGTACTAGATTACCCCATAGCCATATTTATACCCTACAGACCAGGTACTTCATCCTTTATTCAAAACACATGTTTGACATTATGGGAACACTTCACTTTCATGTTTATCGCATATGACCATTGGTATGCCAAATCCTAACAATCGACTGGGCATTCCCTTGTCGCACAACTGGGCCATTAGACCCTGCCTGCTGTGAGTCGGACTATAAATGAGTGGACTTACTAAACAGAAATCAGATCTTTGTGAGGTGTAGTCGAGCCCTTGAAGGTTCAATGATCCATCTCTAGGGTTGCGGCGGTCATGAAATCTCGTCAGCCGGTGATTGTCATGCAGTTAACTGCCGGTCTCACGGTAATTAACAAACACACTTAGCATCTCCTGGCTTCCACACAAGCCACTGATGCAGACCTTTGGAACATCTACATTTTAAAAAGTCCATGTAATACAGCCTATTCCGAAACTGGGGTACGCGCAATGCCATTGGCATGTGATACATAAAAAAAAAAAATCTTCACATTTTAAAACAGTACATTTATATTTTCCTACACATTTGGGTGAGGTTTTTTTCTCACCTGAGTAGCCTTGTTTCACTGCCATAAATACAATGAAACCATTTTAAACCAGCGAAATAACAACACAATGTCAAATACCGGTAGCCTGGTCAAATAATTATTTTCCAATCATATTAACACGGAACCCAAACCGGCGTGCGCTATCGTGCATAAATGTATTTTGTCCCCCTACACCAAACGAGATCGCGACACGCAGGTTAAAATATCAAAACAAACTCTGAACCAATGACATTAAGTTGGGGACAGGTCGAAAAGCATTAAACATGTATGGCAATTTAGCTATTTAGCTCTTGCTAGCTAATTTGTCCTATTTAGCTAGCTAACACATAAAACGGCCAACCAAATCGTCTCTAGTCATCTCTCCTCCTTCCAGGCTTTTTCATCTTTGAACTTATATGGTGATCAGAATCTAAACTTTCACAGTATTACCACGACGACTGACAACACAGTTCGTCTTTCAATCACCCACGTGGTTATAACCAATGAGGAGATGGCATGTGGGTACCTGCTTCTATAAACCAATGAGGAGATGGGAGAGGCAGGATTTGCAGCGCGATCTGTGTCAGAAATAGAAATGACTTCTATTTTAGCCCTTGACATCGCAGACGCTCGTTGGCGCGTGCGAGCAGTGTGGGTACAATAATTGGATTTCTACATTTATTTTGCGACGCTCGCGCACGCGACGTGTCCGGTCTGGTCAGCTTGTAACCATTACTCTCTCGCGGGAAACCGTCACTCATGCACAGACATTTAGAAACGAAACATGATCATTTGAAAATAAGACACAGGAGTATTTGAGCGAGAATAAAGATGACTTTCCAGTAGTAAAACATGTATAAAAGCAACAGATACCATTAATAAGAAGGGGCTAGAAGCATCTTATTTGGTGAGCACCCGAGTGGCTAGGACAGGCAAACCCCATGCTATTGTGGAGGACTTCATTCTTCCTGCTACCGCGGATATGGCTGGGACAATGCTGGGGGAAAAGGCAAAAAATAAACTATACAGACAATGACTTCATCAAACAACACTGTTTCACAACGCATCAGTGACATGGCAGGAGATGTTTGCTTCGCATACAAGCATACAGTGAATTATATGACAGTTGGATGGGTCAACAGATGTGGCGGGCCTGGCACAGCTCCTGGTATACGTCTGTTACAGCTGGATGGGTCAACAGATGTGGCGGGCCTGGCACAGCTCCTGGTACACGTCTGTTACAGCTGGATGGGTCAACAGATGTGGCGGGCCTGGCACAGCTCCTGGTATACGTCTGTTACAGCTGGATGGGTCAACAGATGTGGCGGGCCTGGCACAGCTCCTGGTATACGTCTGTTACAGCTGGATGGGTCAACAGATGTGGCGGGCCTGGCACAGCTCCTGGTATACGTCTGTTACAGCTGGATGGGTCAACAGATGTGGCGGGCCTGGCACAGCTCCTGGTATACGTCTGTTACGTGAATGGGGGGTCAATTAAGGAAGATATACTGCAAACCATTGGAAACCAGGACAACATGAGAGGATATTTTTAAAGTGCTGGACAGCTTTGTGACATCAAATGGACTTTGGTGGTCAAGATGTGTTGGTACCTGTACTGATGGCGCAAAAGCCATGACAGGGAGACATAGTGGAGTGGTAACGTGTGTGCAAGCAGTTGCTCCTGACACCACTTGGGTACACTGCAGCATCCACCGAGAGGCTCTTGCTGTCAAGGGAGTGCCTGACAGTTTGAAATAAGTTTTGGACAATGCATTGAAAATGGTTAACTTTGTTAAAGCAAGGCCCCTGAACTCTGGCTCTGGAGCAACGAACCGCCCTTGCTGTCTCTGCCTGGCCGGTTCCCCTCTTTCCACAGGGATTCTCTGCCTCTTCCTAGGTTTTGGCCTTTCTAGGGAGGTTTTTCCTAGCCACCGTGCTTCTACACCTGCATTGCTTGCTGTTTGGGGTTTTAGGCTGGGTTTCTGTACAGCACTTTGAGATATCAGCTGATGTACGAAGGGATATATAAATACATTTGATTTGATTTGATATGGACAGCGACCATGTAACGCTTTTACAGAGGCCAAATATTGACACATTTGATTTGATTCACTTGTCTGACCAAATGCATGATGACGAGTTTCTCACACAACTGGCCTATCTGGGTGATGTTTTTTCTCGCCTGAATGATCTGAATCTAGGATTACAGGGGCTCTCCGCAGCTATATTCAATGTGCGGGACAAAATTGAGGCTATGATTAAGAAGTTGGAGCTCTTTTCTGTCTGTGTTGACAAGGACAACACACAGGTCTTTCCATCATTGTATGATTTTTTTGTGTGCAAATTAACTCAAGCTTACGGACAATGTCAAATGTGATATAGCGAAGCACCTGAGTGAGCTGGGTGCGCAATTACGCAGGTACTTTCCCGAATTGGACGGCACAAATACCTGGATTCATTATCCCTATCATGCCCTACCTCCAGTCCACTTATCGATATCTGAACAAGAGAGCCTCATCGAAATTGCAACAAGTGGTTCTGTGAAAATTGAATTAAATCAGAAGCCACTGCCAGATTTCTGGATAGGGCTGCGCTCAGAGTTTCTTGCCTTGGCAAATCGCACTGTTAAGACACTGATGCCCTTTGCAACCACGTACCTATATGAGAGTGAATTCTCGGCCCTTACCAGCATGAAAACTAAATACAAGCACAGGCTGTGTGTGGAAAATGATTTAAGACTGAGACTCTCTCCAATACAACCCAACATTACAGAGTTATGTGCATCCTTTCAAGCACACCCTTCTAATTAACCTGTGGTGAGTTTTTCACCATTTTTGATGAACAAATAAGGTTTTATATGTAAGATGGCTAAATAAAGAGCAAAATGATTGATTATTATTATTTGTGCCCTGGTCCTATAAGAGCTCTTTGTCACTTCCTACGAGCCGGGTTGTGGCAAACTCATTCTTCTGTTTAATAAATGTATTGTATAGTGTGTGTGTTCTAGTATTATATTTGATCAGATTGACAGACGTAGTAGTAGATGTAGTAATTAAAAAGGCACATTTAGGGAGCCTCCATAGAGGGAGAAAAATGTTCATCGCTACAGATAATTTACAGGACACCTGGAGATTATTATTCCCAACTACAAAATACTAGTCCTTTTTTTCACTAAGTAAGAAAAGCTATTCAAGAATTGACTACATTTTTATTTCCCAAAACACACAACAATTGACTGGAGACATTTATTTTTAAATAGTATCACTCAACAGTATCATGTTTAATTACACCAATAGAAAATACACTTAGCGAGTTTTGAGAATCAACAGAGCGGATTTTCTGGACCCGAAATGTATTAAATACGTAAACTAAAAATTAAAACCTTAGAGGATAGAGAAAAGCCGACCCCGATATAATTTGGGATGCTTTTAGGCGTACATTAGGGGGATGATAATCTCATACTCAGCTAAATGTAATCCGATTTAGAAATAAAAATGTAATTAAAATAAATCACCCACAAAAAATCTTTACAAGGTAAAGAAGAAAATTACATTTAGGAATTTAAGCAGGGATACTATATTTTACTTCTGAAGAGAGCCAAAAACTACAGGTTAAACTCAAATAAAGCATACTACTTAATGGCAAATAAACCTGGTAAATATATTGCAGCTCTCACAAAACAAATACATGCTAAACCAGTTAGAATTTAAAAAAATAAACACACAAAGTGTTAATTAGAAACAACAAGTTGATTAATTACAAATTTTAAAAGCTTCTATGAAAATGTATATAAATGAGAATTAAACAACAGTTGAATGGACCCTATAGCCTTCTTAGACTCAACAACTCTGAAAGTTTAGCAAGGAGAAAAGCCTACCCCTTTGCTAAAAGTATTTTCAGAATACTCAAAAATCTCAGGTTATAAAATGTACTTGGAAAAAAACTAAATAATGGCAATAGGGGAAACAAAATCATGATCTAGAGCAATGCTTTAAGTGGACCACAAAAAAACATGAAATACTTAGGATGCTTAATAAATGACAACAAATATATAAAAATAACTATTCCATTACTCAACAATAATCTTACAGGTAGAATAAACATCTTTAGAATTGTTATCAAGGTTTTTCTATTTATTTTTGGTAATAACAATTACCTCACCAAAGACATTCTTTAAAAAGTATACTCAATCATTATGGGCAAATAAAATAGAATAAAAAGGACCGTTTTACAGATAAGACTGAGGGTGGTTTTAACCTTCCAGAATTGTATCAACTCGCTACCCAAGGCTTTTACTTGCAACATATAGTTAAATGTCCTAAAGAGGAACATGCTCATCCTCAGACTCTGTTTACATGTCTATTTTCAAAGGATAAAGCTAAGAACATGAACAACTTCATAGTTAAGAACACTATAATAATATGGAAGAAAATGAAACATTCTACAAGAACCAACATCACTCCCTAAAAACACAATCCTTGGAGAGCTTTTCACGATTCACACAGAAATGGGTCCACATGGAAAACTAAAGTCATAGAAACTGTAAATTACTCGGTAACAGGAAATACATTTATTTCCATGACAGAATTAAAAATACATTTTGGAATGACCAATGTAGTTTCAAATATATGTAACTTAAAAGTTACATATCACAACATTTAAATTGGAAATATTTTGGACATCAGAGCAACCTTGAGGGAACATTATCTCAATCCACAACATCCGCCAGTGCCACACTGCCCCATCTGCCGTGAAAGGTGGCAGAGCTGAAGCAGTGTTTGTCAGACCATGAGACATCCCGAAAACGGGTCTTCTCACAAAAACATTGGTAGTGTCTGAACGGTTTGACTATTCTATGGAAAGATAAGATTCTCCGGAATAGGACTGGGCGATATGGCCAAAATCTCATATCCCGATATAGGTAATGTCATATCCCGATAACGATACATATCACTATATAGCACATTTTCTGTAAATTCCATGAATAAATAGTTTATATAAAATGACCACATGTAAAGGACTATTTCTTATTACATTTTGAATTATACTCAACAAGTAAAAGGTTTAGAACCATGTTATAAAATATTAATGTATAAAATCTAAAAAGGCAAATAGAAAACACTTCAACTATAGTTGCAAACTAAATAAATACTGGCCTAAAATATATATCTATATTTTGGGGGGCTTGCCTGTTTTACATGTTATTTTGGCATTATTACGTGTCACATATCAATGTGTATTTGATACCTTGGGTCGAGTGTCAGCACCAACTCACGAAACCCCCGTTTCTGGACCGTGTGAATTGGGGCCATGTCTTTGCAGATGTAAGTTGTAACGGCAGCTGTTATCTCCTTCCATCTTCGTGATTCTTTGAGGCAAAAGCCTCTTGCAACGTCTGAGTCCGGGGTTTGTTTTGAGCACTCGACTGTTTCACATGATTCTCGGGTAGGTGGTAAAAGAGATAAGTGGTGTTTGAGCCTGTTATCGGGACCGGCGGCATCTTTTGCAGAGGTCGGTTTTCTGGTTCATGTCAGACTTTTCATACCCAAACCACGTCCATGCGACCGAAGTAGCCCTTCTTTTAGGTACGAGCTCTGTGTCTCTGTGTCACGTTCACTTTCCTACATGTTTGTTTGTGTTTCTATTATCACACGATATATATCGTCATATTGCCCAGCCCTACTCCAGAACATGATGGTGGTCAATATTTTGCGCTACGACTTCCACAAGTGTCACAGGACATGTCTGAAGTCGGCAGCGCTGATGGGCCAACTTCTGTTTGTGTCCTAACCGTTTTGGGCTACAAACTAATGTGATCCCACTGTGGAAAGGGGATGTTCTCCATTTTGTTCCACGATCCCCCACAAGGCACTTGTCTGAAGGTAACCCATAAAAGGAAGTGTGGAGGTAGTTATGTCCCAACACAAATAAGGGGTTAAATGTGCTTTCTCTTATACAGGTGTGCCAAGCTTGTAGCGTCACACCCAAGAAGACCAAAGGTGGTACTGAGTAAAGGGTCTGAGTAAAGGGTCTGAATACTTATGTAAATGGGATATTTCAGTATTTTATTTTTAATCAATTTGCTAAAATGTCTAAACCTGACAACAAGAGAGACAACACAACACCACATAAAGAGAGATCGAAGACGATAAACATAGCATGGCTGCAACACAGCATGGCAGCAACATATGACCACACAGCATGGCTGCAACACATGACCACACAGCATGGCTGCAACACATGACCACACAGCATGGCAGCAACACATGACTACACAGCATGGTAGCAACACAGCATGGCAGCAACACATGACTACACAGCATGGCAGCAACACATGACTACACAGCATGGCAGCAACACATGACCACACAGCATGGCAGCAACACAACATGGTAGCAACACATGACCACACAGCATGGTAGCAACACATGACCACACAGCATGGCTGCAACACATGACCACACAGCATGGCAGCAACACATGACTACACAGCATGGCTGCAACACATGACCACACAGCATGGCTGCAACACATGACCACACAGCATGGCAGCACCACATGACCACACAGCATGGCTGCAACACATGACCACACAGCATGGCAGCAACACAACATGGTAGCAACACATGACCACACAGCATGGTAGCAACACATGACCACACAGCATGGCTGCAACACATGACCACACAGCATGGCAGCAACACATGACCACACAGCATGGCAGCAACACAGCATGGTAGCAACACAGCATGGCAGCACCACATGACCACACAGCATGGCTGCAACACATGACCACACAGCATGGCAGCAACACAACATGGTAGCAACACATGACCACACAGCATGGTAGCAACACATGACCACACAGCATGGCTGCAACACATGACCACACAGCATGGCAGCAACACATGACCACACAGCATGGCAGCAACACAACATGGTAGCAACACAGCATGGCAGCAACACAACATGACAACAACATGGCAGCAGCACAAAACATAGTACAAACATTATTGGGCCCAGACAACAGCACAAAGGGCAAGAAGATAGAGACCATGATTGAGGCTTTGAATGAAGAGACGGCGATAAACTGTCCAGTTTGAGTGTTTGTTGCAGCTCCAGTTGCTAGATGTTGCAAACTGAAAAGAGGAGCGACCCAGGGATGTGTATGCTTTGGGGATCTTTAACAGAATGTGACTGGCAGAACGGGTGTTGTATGTGGAGGATGAGGGCTGCAGTAGGTGTCTCAGATAGGGGGGAGTGAACGGGTGTTGTATGTGGAGGATGAGGGCTGCAGTAGGTGTCTCAGATAGGGGGGAGTGAACGGGTGTTGTATGTGGAGGATGAGGGCTGCAGTAGGTGTCTCAGATAGGGGGGAGTGAACGGGTGTTGTATGTGGAGGATGAGGGCTGCAGTAGGTGTCTCAGATAAGGGGGAGTGAACAGGTGTTGTATGTGGAGGATGAGGGCTGCAGTAGGTGTCTCAGATAAGGGGGAGTGAACAGGTGTTGTATGTGGAGGATGAGGGCTGCAGTAGGTGTCTCAGATAGAGGGGAGTGAACAGGTGTTGTATGTGGAGGATGAGGGCTGCAGTAGGTGTCTCAGATAAGGGGGAGTGAAGGGGTGTTGTATGTGGAGGATGAGGGCTGCAGTAGGTGTCTCAGATAGGGGGGAGTGAGGCCTATGAGGGCTGCAGTAGGTGTCTCAGATAAGGGGGAGTGAACAGGTGTTGTATGTGGAGGATGAGGGCTGCAGTAGGTGTCTCAGATAAGGGGAGTGAACAGGTGTTGTATGTGGAGGATGAGGGCTGCAGTAGGTGTCTCAGATAGGGGGAGTGAACAGGTGTTGTATGTGGAGGATGAGGGCTGCAGTAGGTGTCTCAGATAAGGGGAGTGAACAGGTGTTGTATGTGGAGGATGAGGGCTGCAGTAGGTGTCTCAGATAGGGGGAGTGAACAGGTGTTGTATGTGGAGGATGAGGGCTGCAGTAGGTGTCTCAGATAAGGGGAGTGAACAGGTGTTGTATGTGGAGGATGAGGGCTGCAGTAGGTGTCTCAGATAAGGGGGAGTGAAGGGGTGTTGTATGTGGAGGATGAGGGCTGCAGTAGGTGTCTCAGATAAGGGGGAGTGAACAGGTGTTGTATGTGGAGGATGAGGGCTGCAGTAGGTGTCTCAGATAGGGGAGTGAACGGGTGTTGTATGTGGAGGATGAGGGCTGCAGTAGGTGTCTCAGATAAGGGGGAGTGAACAGGTGTTGTATGTGGAGGATGAGGGCTGCAGTAGGTGTCTCAGATAAGGGGGAGAGTGAACAGGTGTTGTATGTGGAGGATGAGGGCTGCAGTAGGTGTCTCAGATAAGGGGGAGTGAACAGGTGTTGTATGTGGAGGATGAGGGCTGCAGTAGGTGTCTCAGATAGAGGGGAGTGAACAGGTGTTGTATGTGGAGGATGAGGGCTGCAGTAGGTGTCTCAGATAAGGGGAGTGAAGGGGTGTTGTATGTGGAGGATGAGGGCTGCAGTAGGTGTCTCAGATAGGGGGGAGTGAGGCCTATGAGGGCTGCAGTAGGTGTCTCAGATAAGGGGGAGTGAACAGGTGTTGTATGTGGAGGATGAGGGCTGCAGTAGGTGTCTCAGATAAGGGGGAGTGAACAGGTGTTGTATGTGGAGGATGAGGGCTGCAGTAGGTGTCTCAGATAGGGGGGAGTGAACAGGTGTTGTATGTGGAGGATGAGGGCTGCAGTAGGTGTCTCAGATAAGGGGAGTGAACAGGTGTTGTATGTGGAGGATGAGGGCTGCAGTAGGTGTCTCAGATAGGGGGAGTGAACAGGTGTTGTATGTGGAGGATGAGGGCTGCAGTAGGTGTCTCAGATAAGGGGAGTGAACAGGTGTTGTATGTGGAGGATGAGGGCTGCAGTAGGTGTCTCAGATAAGGGGAGTGAAGGGGTGTTGTATGTGGAGGATGAGGGCTGCAGTAGGTGTCTCAGATAAGGGGAGTGAACAGGTGTTGTATGTGGAGGATGAGGGCTGCAGTAGGTGTCTCAGATAGAGGGAGTGAACGGATGTTGTATGTGGAGGATGAGGGCTGCAGTAGGTGTCTCAGATAAGGGGGAGTGAACAGGTGTTGTATGTGGAGGATGAGGGCTGCAGTAGGTGTCTCAGATAGGGGGGAGTGAACAGGTGTTGTATGTGGAGGATGAGGGCTGCAGTAGGTGTCTCAGATAAGGGGGAGTGAACAGGTGTTGTATGTGGAGGATGAGGGCTGCAGTAGGTGTCTCAGATAAGGGGGAGTGAACAGGTGTTGTATGTGGAGGATGAGGGCTGCAGTAGGTGTCTCAGATAAGGGGGAGTGAAGGGGTGTTGTATGTGGAGGATGAGGGCTGCAGTAGGTGTCTCAGATAAGGGGGAGTGAGGCCTATGAGGGCTGCAGGGTGTCTCAGATAAGGGGAGTGAACAGGTGTTGTATGTGGAGGATGAGGGCTGCAGTAGGTGTCTCAGATAAGGGGGAGTGAACAGGTGTTGTATGTGGAGGATGAGGGCTGCAGTAGGTGTCTCAGATAGGGGGGAGTGAACAGGTGTTGTATGTGGAGGATGAGGGCTGCAGTAGGTGTCTCAGATAAGGGGGAGTGAAGGGGTGTTGTATGTGGAGGATGAGGGCTGCAGTAGGTGTCTCAGATAGGGGGGAGTGAACAGGTGTTGTATGTGGAGGATGAGGGCTGCAGTAGGTGTCTCAGATAAGGGGGAGTGAACAGGTGTTGTATGTGGAGGATGAGGGCTGCAGTAGGTGTCTCAGATAAGGGGGAGTGAGGCCTATGAGGGCTGCAGTAGGTGTCTCAGATAAGGGGGAGTGAGGCCTATGAGGGCTGCAGTAGGTGTCTCAGATAGGGGGAGTGAGGCCTATGAGGGCTGCAGTAGGTGTCTCAGATAGGGGGGAGTGAACAGGTGTTGTATGTGGAGGATGAGGGCTGCAGTAGGTGTCTCAGATAAGGGGGAGTGAACAGGTGTTGTATGTGGAGGATGAGGGCTGCAGTAGGTGTCTCAGATAAGGGGAGTGAGGCCTATGAGGGCTGCAGTAGGTGTCTCAGATAAGGGGAGGTGATGGGAGGATGAGGGCTGCAGTAGGTGTCTCAGATAAGGGGAGTGAGGCCTATGAGGGCTGCAGTAGGTGTCTCAGATAAGGGGAGTGAGGCCTATGAGGGCTGCAGTAGGTGTCTCAGATAAGGGGGAGTGAGGCCTATGAGGGCTGCAGTAGGTGTCTCAGATAAGGGGAGTGAGGCCTATGAGGGCTGCAGTAGGTGTCTCAGATAGGGGGAGTGAGGCCTATGAGGGCTGCAGTAGGTGTCTCAGATAAGGGGAGTGAGGCCTATGAGGGCTGCAGTAGGTGTCTCAGATAAGGGGAGGAGGCCTATGAGGGCTGCAGTAGGTGTCTCAGATAAGGGGGAGTGAGGCCTATGAGGGCTGCAGTAGGTGTCTCAGATAGGGGGAGTGAGGCCTATGAGGGCTGCAGTAGGTGTCTCAGATAGGGGGAGTGAGGCCTATGAGGGCTGCAGTAGGTGTCTCAGATAAGGGGGAGTGAGGCCTATGAGGGCTGCAGTAGGTGTCTCAGATAAGGGGGAGTGAGGCCTATGAGGGCTGCAGTAGGTGTCTCAGATAGGGGGAGTGAGGCCTATGAGGGCTGCAGTAGGTGTCTCAGATAAGGGGAGTGAGGCCTATGAGGGCTGCAGTAGGTGTCTCAGATAGGGGAGTGAGGCCTGAGGGCTGCAGTAGGTGTCTCAGATAAGGGGAGTGAGGCCTATGAGGGCTGCAGTAGGTGTCTCAGATAAGGGGGAGTGAGGCCTATGAGGGCTGCAGTAGGTGTCTCAGATAAGGGGGAGTGAGGCCTATGAGGGCTGCAGTAGGTGTCTCAGATAGGGGGAGTGAGGCCTATGAGGGCTGCAGTAGGTGTCTCAGATAAGGGGAGTGAGGCCTATGAGGGCTGCAGTAGGTGTCTCAGATAAGGGGAGTGAGGCCTATGAGGGCTGCAGTAGGTGTCTCAGATAGGGGGGAGTGAACAGGTGTTGTATGTGGAGGATGAGGGCTGCAGTAGGTGTCTCAGATAAGGGGGAGTGAACAGGTGTTGTATGTGGAGGATGAGGGCTGCAGTAGGTGTCTCAGATAAGGGGGAGTGAAGGGGTGTTGTATGTGGAGGATGAGGGCTGCAGTAGGTGTCTCAGATAAGGGGGAGTGAGGCCTATGAGGGCTGCAGTAGGTGTCTCAGATAAGGGGGAGTGAACAGGTGTTGTATGTGGAGGATGAGGGCTGCAGTAGGTGTCTCAGATAAGGGGGAGTGAACAGGTGTTGTATGTGGAGGATGAGGGCTGCAGTAGGTGTCTCAGATAGGGGGGAGTGAACAGGTGTTGTATGTGGAGGATGAGGGCTGCAGTAGGTGTCTCAGATAAGGGGGAGTGAAGGGGTGTTGTATGTGGAGGATGAGGGCTGCAGTAGGTGTCTCAGATAGGGGGGAGTGAACAGGTGTTGTATGTGGAGGATGAGGGCTGCAGTAGGTGTCTCAGATAAGGGGGAGTGAACAGGTGTTGTATGTGGAGGATGAGGGCTGCAGTAGGTGTCTCAGATAAGGGGGAGTGAGGCCTATGAGGGCTGCAGTAGGTGTCTCAGATAAGGGGGAGGAGGCCTAGAGGCCTATGAGGCTGCAGTAGGTGTCTCAGATAGGGGAGTGAGGCCTATGAGGGCTGCAGTAGGTGTCTCAGATAGGGGGAGGAACAGGTGTTGTATGTGGAGGATGAGGGCTGCAGTAGGTGTCTCAGATAAGGGGGAGTGAACAGGTGTTGTATGTGGAGGATGAGGGCTGCAGTAGGTGTCTCAGATAAGGGGGAGGGGCCTATGAGGGCTGCAGTAGGTGTCTCAGATAGGGGGAGTGAACAGGTGTTGTATGTGGAGGGTGTCTCAGATAAGAGGGCTGCAGTAGGTGTCTCAGATAAGGGGGAGTGAGGCCTATGAGGGCTGCAGTAGGTGTCTCAGATAAGGGGGAGTGAGGCCTATGAGGGCTGCAGTAGGTGTCTCAGATAAGGGGGAGTGAGGCCTATGAGGGCTGCAGTAGGTGTCTCAGATAAGGGGAGTGAGGCCTATGAGGGCTGCAGTAGGTGTCTCAGATAGGGGGAGTGAGGCCTATGAGGGCTGCAGTAGGTGTCTCAGATAAGGGGAGTGAGGCCTATGCCTGCAGAGGGCTGCAGTAGGTGTCTCAGATAAGGGGAGTGAGGCCTATGAGGGCTGCAGGGCTAGGTGTCTCAGATAAGGGGGAGGGCTGCAGTAGGTGTCTCAGATAGGGGGAGTGAGGCCTATGAGGGCTGCAGTAGGTGTCTCAGATAGGGGGGAGTGAGGCCTATGAGGGCTGCAGTAGGTGTCTCAGATAAGGGGGAGTGAGGCCTATGAGGGCTGCAGTAGGTGTCTCAGATAAGGGGAGTGAGGCCTATGAGGGCTGCAGTAGGTGTCTCAGATAAGGGGAGTGAGGCCTATGAGGGCTGCAGTAGGTGTCTCAGATAAGGGGAGTGAGGCCTATGAGGGCTGCAGTAGGTGTCTCAGATAAGGGGGAGTGAGGCCTATGAGGGCTGCAGTAGGTGTCTCAGATAAGGGGGAGTGAGGCCTATGAGGGCTGCAGTAGGTGTCTCAGATAAGGGGGAGTGAGGCCTATGAGGGCTGCAGTAGGTGTCTCAGATAAGGGGGAGTGAGGCCTATGAGGGCTGCAGTAGGTGTCTCAGATAGGGGGAGTGAGGCCTATGAGGGCTGCAGTAGGTGTCTCAGATAAGGGGAGTGAGGCCTGAGGGCTGCAGTAGGTGTCTCAGATAAGGGGGAGTGAGGCCTATGAGGGCTGCAGTAGGTGTCTCAGATAGGGGGGAGTGAGGCCTATGAGGGCTGCAGTAGGTGTCTAGATAGGGGAGGGGCTGCAGTAGGTGTCTCAGATAGGGGGAGTGAGGCCTATGAGGGCTGCAGTAGGTGTCTCAGATAGGGGGAGTGAGGCCTATGAGGGCTGCAGTAGGTGTCTCAGATAGGGGGAGTGAGGCCTATGAGGGCTGCAGTAGGTGTCTCAGATAGGGGGAGTGAGGCCTATGAGGGCTGCAGTAGGTGTCTCAGATAGGGGGAGTGAGGCCTATGAGGGCTGCAGTAGGTGTCTCAGATAGGGGGGAGTGAGGCCTATGAGGGCTGCAGTAGGTGTCTCAGATAAGGGGGAGTGAGGCCTATGAGGGCTGCAGTAGGTGTCTCAGATAAGGGGGAGTGAGGCCTATGAGGGCTGCAGTAGGTGTCTCAGATAGGGGGGAGTGAGGCCTATGAGGGCTGCAGTAGGTGTCTCAGATAAGGGGGAGTGAGGCCTATGAGGGCTGCAGTAGGTGTCTCAGATAAGGGGGAGTGTCTCAGATAAGGGGGAGTGAGGCCTATGAGGGCTGCAGTAGGTGTCTCAGATGATTTTGTAAATAAGCATTGTTGGTTGCATAGTTGGTTCATATTGTTGGTTGCATAGTTGGTTCATATTGTTGGTTGCATAGTTGGTTCATATTGTTGGTTGCATAGTTCCATCATCAGGACAAATTGGACCCATTCCAGTTGGATGAATACATTTGTACTTTATACCGTGCTTGCCAAATATCAGAACTCGGCATCAAACAGATCATACAAAATGCCCATTTCGGACCTTTTCTTAATTACTTTCAAATTCTACTTCACCAAAACCGCTGGACCGATCAACACCCAACTTGGTATGTAGCAGCTATCCACGGACATCTGTAAACACAGTATTTTCCAAGACTCTACATCAAACAACATGGCGCTACAAGCCAATGAACTTGCATGACATTTTGTCCTGTAAAACAGCACCACCATGTGCCGAACTGAACCATACTCTACAACTTAGCTGGACTGACATCCCTGCTGGTTAGAGCGCCACCGTGTGGTACTTTAGGTTGACTAGTCATTAAGGCTGTTACTTTAGGTTGACTAGTCATTAAGGCTGTTACTTTAGGTTGACTAGACATCCCTGCTGGTTAGAGCGCCACCGTGTGGTCAATCTAAATGTGCTTACATTTGTTGAGTTTTGACAGTGTACCAATTTGTCACAATACGAATATCCTCGTCTGCATTTATGTGTGAGACCACGCCCACATGAATATTCATTGGGAAATAGCGGCCATGCTTTTGTTACTAGTATTGATAAACCTTGGTCCACACATGCCACATGTCAAGTTTTGTGCAGATCCGTCAATCGGTGCGAGAGGAGTAGAGTTTCAAGTGAGTTTCACAACATTCTAAATGGTGGAAAATCCATCATGGCCGACTCTCTGGGTTCCTTGTGAGGAGAGGGACCAATGGACCAAATTTCATGACTAGTGGCTGACCTTTCAAAGTGAGCAAATCCTATTGGTTGTAGCGCCACCATGTGGCCAATTGGCATAGTATTGCATGAGAGCGTGTGGCCTTTACCACGTTGCACAGTCCTGGGCCTTATCATCTCACAGGAATTTGTATATTTTTCCACCAAAATGTCAGAAAAAGAAACAGAACAATAATGAATTGGAACAAATACAATTGGGGTTCTATTCTACAATTGGGGTTCTATTCTACAATTTTATCAGGTTACAACACCCATACAGGTTCAGTGATTAATTGCTATATTGTAATTACTTCGCCACCATGGCCTATTTATTACCTGAGGTATCCTACCTCATTTGCACATGCTGTATATATATTTTTTTCCTACTGTATTATTGACTGTATGTTTGTTTATTCTATGTGTAACTCTGTGATGTTGTTTCTGTCTCACTGCTTTGCTTTATCTTGGCCAGGTCGCAGTTGTAAATGAGAACTTGTTCTCAACTGGCCTACCTGGTTAAATAAAGGTGTTCTCAACTGGCCTACCTGGTTAAATAAAGGTGTTCTCAACTGGCCTACCTGGTTAAATAAAGGTGTTCTCAACCTGGCCTTGGAAAATAAAGGTGTTCTCAACTGGCCTACCTGGATAAATAAAGGTGTTCTCAACTGGCCTACCTGGTTAAATAAAGGTGTTCTCAACTGGCCTACCTGGTTAAATAAAGGTGTTCTCAACTGGCCTACCTGGTTAAATAAAGGTGTTCTCAACTGGCCTACCTGGTAGGTGAAATAAACAAACAAAAACACAATACAGCTATTCTTCTGAGACCGAATAAACACTGCCACCTGGTGTTCAGATAATGGAATCACGTGAAGACATAACAAAGCAGAATAAACGGTGCTGATGTGATTAACTCCGGGAACCGAATGAGCGATTACCGTCTATTGTGAAGTATCCTGTATTAGTAAGAACTAGCGCGTGGAATGTAGGTTGTGTTTACTGAAGAGTCGCTCAAGTGTTCCGGTAGTAAGTTACTTTGTATCAAGGATGTAGCCAACTGCTTTTTTACCAAGGCCTTGTACGCAACACCTACAATATTCTTTCCAGGAGACTGTTGGATTTGGATTGTATAAGGCTGTTGTTGCTCAGATGTGCCCAGACATTACGGACAAGATGGACGCTACAGTTTCTGGAGGCTTACAGTACAATAACAGAGTGTTGTTTGAACACCGATATCCGTGTTTACGGAGGGGATACCTGCATTCTCTGACTTCACAGTAAGAAGGCCTGTTGTTCATTCACATATCATATCTGTTTATTAGGCTATTGGACAGCGCGACGAAGAAGAAATAGGAATTCGGTTCAAATATTGTTTATTCCAAATCAGAGTTATGCTGCCATTTCATTTGTAGGCTTCCCCATGGAATAAAGGGTGTATGTTTAGTATAGCCTTCAACCCCTTAATACTGTATTGTCACAAAGCCGTCCGTTCCAGACGGTGATTAGCAGAATGACTGATCCAAGCAGCAACACGGACTTTATGGCTGGCTACTCCGGTATCACCAGACCAAATGTAGCTGGCAGTGGGTTACCTCATCGGACGGTGCTGAACTCTCCCCCTCCTCCAGGCAGACTGACGTCCCTGCGGTCCCGAGACCTGACTCTGGGCGGGTTCAAAAAGGTGATACCCAATGGAAACGCTCATACTGTATATCACAGAATACGTACCCAACCCATAGAGATAGATAGAGGGCTCATCTTTGTATCTGTGCCATCAGGGCCCTGCTCCAGGCACACGTAAAATAAGCGGTCTCAATTAGCCATGTGAGAAGAAAATAAATTGAATTGATAAATTGTCTGGCTAGACTATCTAAACTAATCGTAGCCAATGTTTTTTTTAAGTCAGTGAAGAACAACATTTTATTTTCAATGACAGCCTTGTTCAGGGGAAGAATGACAGGTTTTTACCTTGTCAGCTCGGGGATTTGATCTTGCAACCTTTCGGTTACTAGTCCAACACCCTAACCACTAGGATACCGGCCGCCCCAGGTATACCGACCAGGCACGCCTTAACCCTAACCCCAGGTATACCGACCAGGCACGCCCTAACCCTAACCCCAGGTATACCGACCAGGCACGCCTTAACCCTAACCCCAGGTATACCGACCAGGCACGCCTTAACCCTAACCCCAGGTATACCGACCAGGCACGCCTTAACCCTAACCCCAGGTATACCGACCAGGCACGCCCTAACCCCAGGTATACCGACCAGGTCCTAACCCTAACCCCAGGTATACCGACCAGGCCCTAACCCCAGGTATACCGACCAGGCCCTAACCCTAACCCCAGGTATACCGACCACGCCCTAAACCCAGGTATACCGACCACGCCCTAACCCCAGGTATACCGACCAGGCCCTAACCCTAACCACTAGGATACCTGCCGCCCCAGGTATACCAACCAGGCCCTAACCCTAACCACTAGGATACCGGCCGCCCCAGGTATACCGACCAGGCACGCCCTAACCACTAGGATACCTGCCACCCCAGGTATACCGACCACGCCCTAACCCCAGGTATACCGACCAGGCACGCCCTAGCCCTAACCCTAACCACTAGGATACCTGCCACCCCAGGTATACCGACCACGCCCTAACCCTAACCCCAGGTATACCGACCAGGCCTTAACCCTAACCCCAGGTATACCGACCAGGCCCTAACCCTAACCCCAGGTATACCGACCAGGCCCTAACCCTAACCCCAGGTATACCGACCACGCCCTAACCCTAACCCCAGGTATACCGACCACGCCCTAACCCCAGGTATACCGACCAGGCCCTAACCCTAACCCCAGGTATACCGACCAGGCCTTAACCCTAACCCCAGGTATACCAGGCCCTAACCCTAACCCCAGGTATACCTAACCCTAACCCCAGGTATACCGACCAGGCAACCCTAACCCCAGGTATACCGACCAGGCCCTAACCCTAACCCCAGGTATACCAACCAGGCCTTAACCCTAACCCCAGGTATACCGACCAGGCCCTAACCCTAACCCCAGGTATACCAACCAGGCCTAACCCTAACCCCAGGTAACCCCAGGTATACCCCAGGTATACCGACCAGGCCCTAACCCTAACCCCAGGTATACCGACCACGCCCTAACCCCAGGTATACCGACCAGGCCCTAACCCTAACCGCAGGTATACAGACCACGCCCTAACCCCAGGTATACCGACCAGGCCCTAACCCTAACCCCAGGTATACCGACCACGCCCTAACCCCAGGTATACCGACCAGGCCCTAACCCTAACCCCAGGTATACCGACCACGCCCTAACCCCAGGTATACCAACCAGGCCCTAACCCTAACCACAGGTATACCGACCACGCCCTAATCCTAACCCCAGGTATACCGACCACGCCCCAACCCTAACCCCAGGTATACCGACCAGGCACGCAGGGCACATGCAGAACTACATGAAATTAGCTGTAAAACTGCAACAACTAAAAATGGCTCTGCCCCAGGCAAAACATGTAGAATTGCATGAAATGTGTTATAAAATTGAAAAAATGTCTCTCTTCCCCATGCCAAAATGTGTAGAACTGCAGAAAACTTGCTTTAAAACTGCAACATTATCTTCCCCCCATGGCAAAAGGTGTAGAATGCCAGGAAATGTACTTTAAAACATAAATATATTATCTCCACCATAAAGTGGGGGGCCACTAAAATGTAAATAACCTTTATTTAACTAGGCAAGTCAGTTAAGAACACATTCTTATTTACAATGACGGCCAACCAAAAGGCCTCCTGCGGGGATGGAGGCTGTGATTGAAAAAATGAATATATATAGAACAAAAAACACACATCACGACAAGAGAGACAACACTACATAAAGAGAGACCTAAGACAACATAGCAAGGCAGTAACACATAACACAGCATGGTAGCAACACAGCATGGTAGCAACACAGCATGGTAGCATCACAACATGGTAGCAGCACAACATGGTAGCAGCACAAAACAATGGTACAAACATTTGTGCTGTTTTCTGTGCCCAAGGGAAAAAAGGTTGATCTTCTTTACGATTGGCTGAACCCCCCTGATGACCCAGTTGGACATGACTCCAATAGGATCAGCAGGAGGGAGGAGCCAATGAAGGTGGAAGTCCCACCCAGTTGACCACATTAAAATGGTGGAAGCCCTCAATGGTTCTGCTAATCCCATAGATAGAACGAGACAGATATTTCACCTGAGGTGTAAATGTGAAGCATCCGCTTGGCGTTTCCACTTACTACCAAATATGGTAGTGAGAGGAGGCCCAGCGGCCGGCAGTTTAGCGTTTCCACTTACTACCAAATATGGTAGTGAGAGGAGGCCCAGTGGCCGGCAGTTTAGCGTTTCCACTCACAACCAAATATGGTAGTGAGAGGCCCAGTGGCCGGCAGTCTAGCGTTTCCACTCACTACCAAATATGGTAGTGAGAGGAGGCCCAGTGGCCGGCAGTTTAGCGTTTCCACTCACTACCAAATATGGTAGTGAGAGGAGGCCCAGTGGCCGGCAGTTTAGCGTTTCCACTTACTACCAAATATGGTAGTGAGAGGAGGCCCAGTGGCCGGCAGTTTAGCGTTTCCACTTACTACCAAATATGGTAGTGAGAGGAGGCCCAGTGGCCGGTAGTCTAGCGTTTCCACTCACTACCAAATATGGTAGTGAGAGGAGGCCCAGTGGCCGGCAGTTTAGCGTTTCCACTCACTACCAAATATGGTAGTGAGAGGAGGCCCAGTGGCCGTCAGTTTAGCGTTTCCACTTACTACCAAATATGGTAGTGAGAGGCCCAGTGGCCGGCAGTTTAGCGTTTCCACTTACTACCAAATATGGTAGTGAGAGGAGGCCCAGTGGCCGGCAGTGCTGCTTGTGCTGCTACCATGTTGTGTTATGTGGCCGGCAGTGGGAAAAGATGGATTTTCGCTGACATTCTGCTCATTTTCTCATCGATGAAACATTTGATCTCAATAAAATTTTCTGTTTCCAAAACAAGAAAGAACATGTTTTGAACAGAGTGGACTGAGTTTTGAAGACGTTACCATTTTTCAACATATAAAAATCGAGCTATGCGGGGAGAGGCTGCAGGGTGTCCCAGTCCCAAGACCAGTCAAGCGTCCAGCTAACCCTACGCCAATGACATCGAGCTATGCGGGGAGAGGCTGCAGGGTGTCCCAGTCCCAAGACCAGTCAAGCGTCCAGCTAACCCTACGCCAATGACATCGAGCTATGCGGGGAGAAGCTGCAGGGTGTCCCAGTCCCAAGACCAGTCAAGCGTCCAGCTAACCCTACGCCAATGACATCGAGCTATGCGGGGAGAGGCTGCAGGGTGTCCCAGTCCCAAGACCAGTCAAGCGTCCAGCTAACCCTACGCCAATGACATCGAGCTATGCGGGGAGAGGCTGCAGGGTGTCCCAGTCCCAAGACCAGTCAAGCGTCCAGCTAACCCTACGCCAATGACATCGAGCTATGCGGGGAGAGCTGCAGGGTGTCCCAGTCCCAAGACCAGTCAAGCGTCCAGCTAACCCTACGCCAATGACATCGAGCTATGCGGGAGAGGCTGCAGGGTGTCCCAGTCCCAAGACCAGTCAAGCGTCCAGCTAACCCTACGCCAATGACATCGAGCTATGCGGGGAGAAGCTGCAGGGTGTCCCAGTCCCAAGACCAGTCAAGCGTCCAGCTAACCCTACGCCAATGACATCGAGCTATGCGGGGAGAGGCTGCAGGGTGTCCCAGTCCCAAGACCAGTCAAGCGTCCAGCTAACCCTACGCCAATGACATCGAGCTATGCGGGGAGAGGCTGCAGGGTGTCCCAGTCCCAAGACCAGTCAAGCGTCCAGCTAACCCTACGCCAATGACATCGAGCTATGCGGGGAGAAGCTGCAGGGTGTCCCAGTCCCAAGACCAGTCAAGCGTCCAGCTAACCCTACGCCAATGACATCGAGCTATGCGGGGAGAGGCTGCAGGGTGTCCCAGTCCCAAGACCAGTCAAGCGGCCAGCTAACCCTACGCCAATGACATCGAGCTATGCGGGGAGAGGCTGCAGGGTGTCCCAGTCCCAAGACCAGTCAAGCGTCCAGCTAACCCTACGCCAATGACATCGAGCTATGCGGGGAGAAGCTGCAGGGTGTCCCAGTCCCAAGACCAGTCAAGCGTCCAGCTAACCCTACGCCAATGACATCGAGCTATGCGGGGAGAAGCTGCAGGGTGTCCCAGTCCCAAGACCAGTCAAGCGTCCAGCTAACCCTACGCCAATGACATCGAGCTATGCGGGAGAGGCTGCAGGGTGTCCCAGTCCCAAGACCAGTCAAGCGTCCAGCTAACCCTACGCCAATGACATCGAGCTATGCGGGGAGAGGCTGCAGGGTGTCCCAGTTCCAAGACCAGTCAAGCGTCCAGCTAACCCTACGCCAATGACATCGAGCTATGCGGGGAGAAGCTGCAGGGTGTCCCAGTTCCAAGACCAGTCAAGCGTCCAGCTAACCCTACGCCAATGACATCGAGCTATGCGGGGAGAGGCTGCAGGGTGTCCCAGTCCCAAGACCAGTCAAGCGTCCAGCTAACCCTACGCCAATGACATCGAGCTATGCGGGAGAAGCTGCAGGGTGTCCCAGTCCCAAGACCAGTCAAGCGTCCAGCTAACCCTACGCCAATGACATCGAGCTATGCGGGGAGAGGCTGCAGGGTGTCCCAGTCCCAAGACCAGTCAAGCGTCCAGCTAACCCTACGCCAATGACATCGAGCTATGCGGGGAGAAGCTGCAGGGTGTCCCAGTCCCAAGACCAGTCAAGCGTCCAGCTAACCCTACGCCAATGACATCGAGCTATGCGGGGAGAGGCTGCAGGGTGTCCCAGTCCCAAGACCAGTCAAGCGTCCAGCTAACCCTACGCCAATGACATCGAGCTATGCGGGGAGAGGCTGCAGGGTGTCCCAGTCCCAAGACCAGTCAAGCGTCCAGCTAACCCTACGCCAATGACATCGAGCTATGCGGGGAGAGGCTGCAGGGTGTCCCAGTTCCAAGACCAGTCAAGCGTCCAGCTAACCCTACGCCAATGACATCGAGCTATGCGGGGAGAGGCTGCAGGGTGTCCCAGTCCCAAGACCAGTCAAGCGTCCAGCTAACCCTACGCCAATGACATCGAGCTATGCGGGGAGAGGCTGCAGGGTGTCCCAGTCCCAAGACCAGTCAAGCGTCCAGCTAACCCTACGCCAATGACATCGAGCTATGCGGGAGAAGCTGCAGGGTGTCCCAGTCCCAAGACCAGTCAAGCGTCCAGCTAACCCTACGCCAATGACATCGAGCTATGCGGGAGAAGCTGCAGGGTGTCCCAGTCCCAAGACCAGTCAAGCGTCCAGCTAACCCTACGCCAATGACATCGAGCTATGCGGGGAGAGGCTGCAGGGTGTCCCAGTCCCAAGACCAGTCAAGCGTCCAGCTAACCCTACGCCAATGACATCGAGCTATGCGGGGAGAAGCTGCAGGGTGTCCCAGTCCCAAGACCAGTCAAGCGTCCAGCTAACCCTACGCCAATGACATCGAGCTATGCGGGGAGAGGCTGCAGGGTGTCCCAGTCCCAAGACCAGTCAAGCGTCCAGCTAACCCTACGCCAATGACATCGAGCTATGCGGGGAGAAGCTGCAGGGTGTCCCAGTCCCAAGACCAGTCAAGCGTCCAGCTAACCCTACGCCATTGACATCGGTGGACCAAAAGGGAACTTGGATCCGGGTTAAGCAGCAATGATATAGCAGCAATGATATCATCCTTCGCCAACGTTATCTTACGGACTAGTAACCGGAAGGTTGCAAGTTCAAACCCCTGAGCTGACAAGGTACAAAACTGTCGTTCTGCCCCTGAACAAGGCAGTTAACCCATTGTTCCTAGGCCGTCATTGAAAATAAGAATTTGTTCTTAACTGACTTGCCTAGTTAAATAAAGATAAATAAATAACTCAAACCAGTCATGACTGTTAAACAAAACAATACATAATTTAAGTTTCTTTCCAGCGAATTTCTTAGTTACATAATTGTATAACTAACTAGCAAATTGGTTTTGAAGTTGAGGGTGCAGTATTTATGTTTGACAATGACGAACACGGCTAGTTTAGCCAGGGAAAACAAGCTAGAGACATGATATAGCTGGGCGCACATGCGCACTAGGCTATTTCAGAACAGATTGTAGTTTTCATACCCTGATATCAGGAGCTGTCGGGGGGAAAGGTTTGATTAAACAATTCAGAGACAAAGGAATAACAGATGAGAAATATTTAAGGAGAGCGAATCGATATACTACGCCAAAATCAGCTGTAAATGTCAATCGTAAAAGCTTAAAAGGATGTCTGCGTGAATCTGAATCTAGACAATGAATGGTGAAGTCTCTTCTGGACACGGTAGACTCATCGTCCTCACCACTCTATTGTGAGCACTACTAAATAACCAGTCTACAGTGAAACAGAAACACAGTGGGTGCTGAACAAAAGCAGATATACAGCTGTCCAGTGTCCTGTCACAAGCATTAAACATGACATTCATGATATTCAGATGTGACAAAATAGTAGAAATTAATACATTTATATTTTTATTACAGAAAACCTTCGTACCCAATGTCCATTCTCTGAGGAAGAGTAAAGATGAGTGAGTGTCGACTGTATTGCTTGAAGACACATTCCATTAGACTACCAAGGATCCAGTTTAGAAGAATACATGTTAACATTGAACTCCTTCCCCCAGGTTAAAGGAAGAGGCCCATGTTGCACCAAAGAAGGACAGAAGAGTGAGGGAGGAGAGGCCCAAGGAGAGAAGAGAGCGCACCCCTCAGATCATTCAGTCCCACTCCATCTTTGAACAGGGTCCTGCAGACACAGTAAAGAAACCAGGTGAATTGGACCTTCTCTGCCAGAAGCTGCCTTTACTGTGTGTTAAAGAAACAGGTTATTATCATTAGAAACACTGGATTCCAGTGTGTCCTGTCCTCTGTTCTGTGCAGGGGGGTGGAGAGGGACCGACCTGACAGACAGCAGATCCTCTCCTGTAGCTAAGTGTTTTAAGAAGGAGAGACGTGCCTCAGAGGAAAATGATATGTTACACAAGCTTCAACGGGATGATGTAAGTACAACAGCCTTAATGACTAGTCAACCTAAACACACAGCCTTAATGACTAGTCAACCTAAAGTAACAGCCTTAATGACTAGTCAACCTAAAGTAACAGCCTTAATGACTAGTCAACCTAAAGTAACAGCCTTAATGACTAGTCAACCTAAAGTAACAGCCTTAATGACTAGTCAACCTAAAGTAACAGCCTTAATGACTAGTCAACCTAAAGTAACAGCCTTAATGACTAGTCAACCTAAAGTACAACAGCCTTAATGACTAGTCAACCTAAACACACAGCCTTAATGACTAGTCAACCTAAACACACAGCCTTAATGACTAGTCAACCTAAACACACAGCCTTAATGACTAGTCAACCTAAAGTACAACAGCCTTAATGACTAGTCAACCTAAACACACAGCCTTAATGACTAGTCAACCTAAACACACAGCCTTAATGACTAGTCAACCTAAAGTACAACAGCCTTAATGACTAGTCAACCTAAAGTAACAGCCTTAATGACTAGTCAACCTAAAGTAACAGCCTTAATGACTAGTCAACCTAAAGTACAACAGCCTTAATGACTAGTCAACCTAAAGTAACAGCCTTAATGACTAGTCAACCTAAAGTACAACAGCCTTAATGACTAGTCAACCTAAAGTACAACAGCCTTAATGACTAGTCAACCTAAAGTAAAACACACAGCCTTAATGACTAGTCAACCTAAACACACAGCCTTAATGACTAGTCAACCTAAACTAACAGCCTTAATGACTAGTCAACCTAAAGTAACAGCCTTAATGACTAGTCAACCTAAAGTAACAGCCTTAATGACTAGTCAACCTAAAGTAACAGCCTTAATGACTAGTCAACCTAAAGTAACAGCCTTAATGACTAGTCAACCTAAAGTAACAGCCTTAATGACTAGTCAACCTAAAGTAAACAGCCTTAATGACTAGTCAACCTAAAGTAAACAGCCTTAATGACTAGTCAACCTAAAGTAACAGCCTTAATGACTAGTCAACCTAAAGTAACAGCCTTAATGACTAGTCAACCTAAAGTAACAGCCTTAATGACTAGTCAACCTAAAGTAACAGCCTTAATGACTAGTCAACCTAAAGTAACAGCCTTAATGACTAGTCAACCTAAAGTAACAGCCTTAATGACTAGTCAACCTAAAGTAACAGCCTTAATGACTAGTCAACCTAAAGTACAACAGCCTTAATGACTAGTCAACCTAAAGTAAAACAGCCTTAATGACTAGTCAACCTAAAGTACAACAGCCTTAATGACTAGTCAACCTAAAGTACAACAGCCTTAATGACTAGTCAACCTAAAGTAATTAATGACTAGTCAACCTAAAGTAACAGCCTTAATGACTAGTCAACCTAAAGCCTTAATGACTAGTCAACCTAAAGTAAACAGCCTTAATGACTAGTCAACCTAAAGTACAACAGCCTTAATGACTAGTCAACCTAAAGTAAAACAGCCTTAATGACTAGTCAACCTAAAGTAACAGCCTTAATGACTAGTCAACCTAAAGTAACAGCCTTAATGACTAGTCAACCTAAAGTAAAACAGCCTTAATGACTAGTCAACCTAAAGTAACAGCCTTAATGACTAGTCAACCTAAAGTAACAACAGCCTTAATGACTAGTCAACCTAAAGTAACAGCCTTAATGACTAGTCAACCTAAAGTAACAGCCTTAATGACTAGTCAACCTAAAGTAACAGCCTTAATGACTAGTCAACCTAAAGTAAAACAGCCTTAATGACTAGTCAACCTAAAGTAACAGCCTTAATGACTAGTCAACCTAAACTAACAGCCTTAATGACTAGTCAACCTAAAGTACAACAGCCTTAATGACTAGTCAACCTAAAGTAAAACATACAGCCTTAATGACTAGTCAACCTAAAGTAACAGCCTTAATGACTAGTCAACCTAAAGTACAACAGCCTTAATGACTAGTCAACCTAAAGTAACAGCCTTAATGACTAGTCAACCTAAAGTAACAGCCTTAATGACTAGTCAACCTAAAGTAAAACAGCCTTAATGACTAGTCAACCTAAAGTAAAACAGCCTTAATGACTAGTCAACCTAAAGTAAAACAGCCTTAATGACTAGTCAACCTAAAGTAAACAGCCTTAATGACTAGTCAACCTAAAGTAAACAGCCTTAATGACTAGTCAACCTAAAGTACAACAGCCTTAATGACTAGTCAACCTAAAGTAACAGCCTTAATGACTAGTCAACCTAAAGTAACAGCCTTAATGACTAGTCAACCTAAAGTAACAGCCTTAATGACTAGTCAACCTAAAGTACAACAGCCTTAATGACTAGTCAACCTAAAGTACAACAGCCTTAATGACTAGTCAACCTAAAGTAACAGCCTTAATGACTAGTCAACCTAAAGTAAAACATACAGCCTTAATGACTAGTCAACCTAAAGTAACAGCCTTAATGACTAGTCAACCTAAAGTAACAGCCTTAATGACTAGTCAACCTAAAGTAACAGCCTTAATGACTAGTCAACCTAAAGTAACAGCCTTAATGACTAGTCAACCTAAAGTAAAACAGCCTTAATGACTAGTCAACCTAAACTAACAGCCTTAATGACTAGTCAACCTAAAGTAACAGCCTTAATGACTAGTCAACCTAAAGTAAAACAGCCTTAATGACTAGTCAACCTAAACTAACAGCCTTAATGACTAGTCAACCTAAAGTCAACCTAATGACTAGTCAACCTAAAGTAACAGCCTTAATGACTAGTCAACCTAAACTAACAGCCTTAATGACTAGTCAACCTAAAGTAACAGCCTTAATGACTAGTCAACCTAAAGTAAAACATACAGCCTTAATGACTAGTCAACCTAAACTAACAGCCTTAATGACTAGTCAACCTAAAGTAAACAGCCTTAATGACTAGTCAACCTAAAGTAAAACAGCCTTAATGACTAGTCAACCTAAAGTAAAACACACAGCCTTAATGACTAGTCAACCTAAAGTACAACAGCCTTAATGACTAGTCAACCTAAAGTAACAGCCTTAATGACTAGTCAACCTAAACTAACAGCCTTAATGACTAGTCAACCTAAAGTAACAGCCTTAATGACTAGTCAACCTAAAGTAACAGCCTTAATGACTAGTCAACCTAAACTAACAGCCTTAATGACTAGTCAACCTAAAGTAAAAGCCTTAATGACTAGTCAACCTAAAGTAACAGCCTTAATGACTAGTCAACCTAAACTAACAGCCTTAATGACTAGTCAACCTAAAGTAACAGCCTTAATGACTAGTCAACCTAAAGTAACAGCCTTAATGACTAGTCAACCTAAAGTAACAGCCTTAATGACTAGTCAACCTAAAGTAACAGCCTTAATGACTAGTCAACCTAAAGTAACAGCCTTAATGACTAGTCAACCTAAAGTACAACAGCCTTAATGACTAGTCAACCTAAACTAACAGCCTTAATGACTAGTCAACCTAAAGTAAACAGCCTTAATGACTAGTCAACCTAAAGTACAACAGCCTTAATGACTAGTCAACCTAAAGTACAACAGCCTTAATGACTAGTCAACCTAAAGTAACAGCCTTAATGACTAGTCAACCTAAAGTACAACAGCCTTAATGACTAGTCAACCTAAAGTACAACAGCCTTAATGACTAGTCAACCTAAAGTAACAGCCTTAATGACTAGTCAACCTAAACTAACAACCTTAATGACTAGTCAACCTAAAGTAACAGCCTTAATGACTAGTCAACCTAAAGTAAAACAGCCTTAATGACTAGTCAACCTAAACTAACAGCCTTAATGACTAGTCAACCTAAAGTAAAACACACAGCCTTAATGACTAGTCAACCTAAACTAACAGCCTTAATGACTAGTCAACCTAAAGTACAACAGCCTTAATGACTAGTCAACCTAAAGTAACAGCCTTAATGACTAGTCAACCTAAAGTAACACACAGCCTTAATGACTAGTCAACCTAAACTAACAGCCTTAATGACTAGTCAACCTAAAGTAACAGCCTTAATGACTAGTCAACCTAAAGTAACAGCCTTAATGACTAGTCAACCTAAAGTAAAACAGCCTTAATGACTAGTCAACCTAAAGTAACAGCCTTAATGACTAGTCAACCTAAACTAACAGCCTTAATGACTAGTCAACCTAAAGTACAACAGCCTTAATGACTAGTCAACCTAAAGTAGCAGCCTTAATGACTAGTCAACCTAAAGTAACAGCCTTAATGACTAGTCAACCTAAAGTAAAACACACAGCCTTAATGACTAGTCAACCTAAAGTACAACAGCCTTAATGACTAGTCAACCTAAAGTACAACAGCCTTAATGACTAGTCAACCTAAAGTAACAGCCTTAATGACTAGTCAACCTAAAGTAACAGCCTTAATGACTAGTCAACCTAAAGTACAACAGCCTTAATGACTAGTCAACCTAAAGTAACAGCCTTAATGACTAGTCAACCTAAAGCCTAATGACAGTCAACTTAATGACTAGTCAACCTAAAGTAAAGCCTTAATGACAGTCAACCTAAAGTAACAGCCTTAATGACTAGTCAACCTAAAGTAACAGCCTTAATGACTAGTCAACCTAAAGTACAACAGCCTTAATGACTAGTCAACCTAAAGTAAAACAACAGCCTTAATGACTAGTCAACCTAAAGTACAACAGCCTTAATGACTAGTCAACCTAAAGTACAACAGCCTTAATGACTAGTCAACCTAAAGTACAACAGCCTTAATGACTAGTCAACCTAAAGTAAACAGCCTTAATGACTAGTCAACCTAAAGTAACAGCCTTAATGACTAGTCAACCTAAAGTAACAGCCTTAATGACTAGTCAACCTAAAGTACAACAGCCTTAATGACTAGTCAACCTAAAGTAGCAGCCTTAATGACTAGTCAACCTAAAGTAACAGCCTTAATGACTAGTCAACCTAAAGTAACAGCCTTAATGACTAGTCAACCTAAAGTAAAACACACAGCCTTAATGACTAGTCAACCTAAAGTAACAGCCTTAATGACCAGCCCCGTTCTTTTCTGTTCTGACCAGCAAAATAAAAGTTCTGAACTGGTTTGAACAAAACGAAAGTACCGGTTTATATCGTTCCTTTTTAAACCTACTTCACCAATCATGCAGTGCAGGTAGAGCAGCTTGTTATGGAGTTGGAAAGCTATAGCTCAGTGAGTTGTTTACATGTGTGATAGACTAGTCAGGCGTGAGATGCAACTGAAATGTCGAATTAGGACCACAGCATTGTACCTACAGACGAGCGGCTTCTGGAGGAACTTTGAATGTCTTTGATCTTCAGAGTTGGTTTAACATTCGACCAGAGAAGCTAGCTAGTTAACAAGGTTGTGTGTGCAGAGCGGCACCAGAATGCAAATCACGTCTTACCTTTCTGTAGTTAAAAAATACTACGTGAAATGTGATAACTATAGTATCCTTAACTAGCATTGAAAAAGTGAATCCAAGAAGTTTCTGATTAACAGAGGGATAACGTTATTAACTGGTTCCCATGTGTTTAACGTAACAGTTCTGTTCCGGAACAGTATAGATCACTTTCGTTCCCGGTTCTGATTCTGTTCGTAGAAACATTTCATTATTTCCATGAACCGGTTCCAACCCCTGGTTGAAATACATATATTTATTTAAACCGCACACTTCCCCCCCATGTAGTTTTTGGATGATCCTGGTTTGAAAAATGATGCCAAGAACAAGCCAATTCAACTGCCACTGTATCAATCTAGCAACTTCCTGACTACAGAAGCAACAACTCCATGTAAGTATATACAGTGCCTTCAGAAAGTATTCATACCCCTTGACTTATTCCACATTGTGGAATACAGCATGTATTCAAAATGAGATTTCAAAATGTATCAAATGAAATAGAAATATCAAATTTACGTAAGTATTCACACCCATGAGTCAATACATGTTAGAATCACCTTTGGCAGTGGGTAAGTGTCTAAGAGCTTTGCACAATATTTTCACATTGTGGAGTAACTACAATGTTGTTGATCCATCCTCAGGTCTACTATCAGCCACTAAACTCTAACAGTTTTAAAGCCACCATTGGCCTTGTGAAATCCGAGTGGTTTCCTTCTACCCCAGCAACTAAGTTAGAAAGGACGCCTATATCTGTGTAGTGACTGGGTGTATTGATACACCATCCAAAGTGTAATTAATAACTTCACCATGCTCAGATATTCAACGTCTGTTTTTTACCCATCTACCAATAGGTGCCCTTTGAGGCATTGGAAGACCTCATTGTGGTTGAAATTCCCTGCTCGACTGAGGGAGCTTCCAGATAATTGTATGTGTGGGGTACAGAGATGAGGTAGTCATTAAAAAAATCATGTTAAACAATATTCGACTATTACACTGAGTCCAATCAACTTGATTTAAAAAGCCCTTTTTGCATCAGCAGATGTCACAAAGTGCTTATACAGAAACCCAGCCCAAAACCACAAACAGCAAGCAATGCAGATGTAGAAGCACGGTGGCTAGGAAAAACTCCCTAGAAAGGCAGGAGTCTAGGAAGAAATGGGATCCTATTCTGGCTGTGCAGAGATGAGTACATGGCCATTAAGGCTAGATTGTTATTCAGGATGATCATAGATGACCAACAGGGTCAAATAAGTGGTTGTAGAGTGCGCAGCAGGGCAGCACCTCAGGAGTAAATGTCAGTTGATTTTCCATAGCCGAGGTCGATCGATTAATCAGAATGGCTGATTAATTAGGGCCGATTTCAAGTTCTCATAACAATCGGTGATGAGCATTTTTAAGACACCGATCATGGCCGATTACATTGCACTCCACGAGGAGACTGCGTGGCAGGCGGACTACCTGTTATGTGAGCGCAGCAAGGAGCCAAGGTAAGGTGCTAGCTAGCATTAAACGTATCTTATAAAAAACAATCTTAACAATCACTAGTTAACTACACATGGTTGATGATATTACTAGTTTAACTAGCTTGTCCTGCGTTGCATATAATCGATGCGGTGCCTGTTAATTTATCATCGAATCACAGCCTACCTCGCAAAACGGGTGATTTAACCAGCGCATTCCCGAAAAAAAGCAATGTCGTTGCACCAATGTGTACCTAACCAAAAACATCAACGCCTTTCTTAAAATCAATACACAAGTATATATTTTTAAACCTGCATATTTAGTTAATATTGCCTGCTAACACAAATTTATTTTAACCAGGGAAATTGTGTCACTTCTCTTGTGTTCTGTGCAACAGAGTCAGGGTATATGCAGCAGTTTGGGCCACCTGGCTCGTTGCGAACTGTGTGAAGACTATTTCTTCCTAACAAAGACATCCAACTTCGCCATACAGGGGATGATTTAACAAAAGCGCATTTGTGAAAAAAGCACAATCGTTGCACCAATACCTAACCATAAACATCCATGCCTTTCTTAAAATAAATACACAGAAGTATATTTTTTCAAACCTGCATATTTAGTTAAAAGAAATCCAGGTTAGCAAGCAATATTAAACTAGGGAAATTGTGTCACTTCGCTTGCGTTCATTGCACGCAGAGTCAAGGTATATGCAACAGTTTGGGCTGCCTGGCTCGTTGCGAACTAATTTGCCAGAATATTACTTAATTATGACATAACATTGAAGGTTGTAACAGGAATATTTAGACTTAGGGATGCCACCCGTTAGATAAAATACTGAACAGTTCCGTATTTCACTGAAAGAATAAATATTTTGTTTTCGAAATTATAGTTCCCGGATTTAACCAAATTAATGACCTAAGGCTCATATTTCTGTGTGTTATTATATTATAATTAAGTCTATGATTTGATAGAGCAGTCTGACTGAGCGGTGGTAGGCAGCAGCAGGCTCGAATGCATTCATTCAAACAGCACTTTACTGCGTTTTCCAGCAGCTCTTCGCTGTGCTTCAAGCATTGCGCTGTTTATGACTTCATGCCTAGGGTTCCATAGCCGCAGGCAGAACAGCAGAAACTGGATCAGCAGCATGACCTGGGGGAGTGGGGACAGCCAGGAGTTGTCAGGCATGGTCCTGGGGCAGAGAGAGATGGCTGAATTAGAGGGAGCATACTTAAGATCACACCAGAGAAGACAGGATAGGACAGACTGACACTAGCCCCCTTGACACTGGGGACTGAGGGGGGGCGACCAGGCAGGTATAACCCCACCCACTTTGCCAAAGCCCCCCCCCCCCCCCCCAACATCAGAGGGACATCAACAGACCACCAACATACTACCCTGAGACAAGGTGGAGCCCACAAAGATGTCACCCAAGACCAGAGAGGAAGATCATGTCAGTGACTCAACCCACTCATGTCAAGTACAGTGAAAAAAGCTTGGCAAGACACGATGCTGACCTCCTAGGGACAACATGGGAGAGCACCAGCAAGCCAGTGACTCAGTCCCCGTAATAGGGTCAGAGGCAGAGAATCCCAGTGGAGAGAGGGGAGACGGACAGGCAGAGACAGCATGGTAGAGCACTAGCAAGCCAGTGACTCAGTCCCCGTAATAGGGTCCGAGAATCCCAGTGGAGAGAGGGGAGACGGACAGGCAGAGACAGCATGGTAGAGCACTAGCAAGCCAGTGACTCAGTCCCCGTAATAGGGTCAGAGAATCCCAGTGGAGAGAGGGGAGACAGCCAGTCAGAGACAGCAAGGGCGGTTCATCGCTTCAGTGCCTTGCCGTTCACCTTCGCACCCCTAGGCCAGACTACACTTAATCATAGGACCTATTGAAGAGATGAGTCTTCAATAAAAGACTTAAAAGGTTGAGACCAAAGTCTGCGTCTCTCACATGGATAGGCAGACCATTCCTTAAAAAGGAGAAAGCCCTGCCTCCAGCTGTTTGCTTAGAAATTGTAGGGACAGTAAGAAGCCCTGTGTGTTGTGACCATAGCGTACGTGTAGGTACGACAGGACCAGAGAGATGGGTAGGAGCAAGTCTATGTATTGCTTTGTGGGTTAACAGTAAAACCTTGAAAATCCGCCTCGACAGGAAGCCAGTGTAGAGGCACTGGAGTAATGATCAAATTTGACGGTTTGAGTCAAGAGTCTAGCAGCTGTATTTAGTGCTTTATGCAGGTAGCTGGAGAATCGCAGTCTAATCTAGAAGTGACAAAAGCCTGGATTAGCTTTTCTGCATCATTTTATTTTTTACAGAAAGTTTCAGATTGTCTGCCTGGACCAATTTTTGGGGTTTCTAATCTCCAAAAGAATGTGGTGTCAAAAGTTGCACTAAAGCCTAGGAGCACAAGGACAGACAGAAAAGCCTTGGTCTGATGCTATTAAAAAGGTAATTTACCACCTACACAAGTGTGGTCTCAGTACTATGACGCGGTTTAAAAAGAGACTGGAGCGTTTTGTATACACATCTGGATAGGGAGCCATTTATGATGTTCAACATAGGAGGGCCAAGCACAGGAAGTAGCTCTTTCAGTAGTTTAGTTGGAATAGGGACCAGTAGACAGCTGGAAGGTTTAGAGGCCATGACTATTTTTGTGAATGTGTTGAGAGATACAGGATTAAAAGAACTTGAGTATCTCCATTAATCCGAGGTCCTGGCAGTTCTGTGCAGACTCAGGACAACGGAGTTTGGGAGAAATAATCACATTCAAAAGAGTTAGAAATTTGCTTTCTAATGAATATTATATTTTCGTCAAAGAAGTTCATGAATTCATCACTGCTGAAGTAAAGGCCATTCCTCACTTGGGGAGGGCTGCTGTTTCGTTAGCTTTGCGACAGTATCAACAATAAATTGTGGATTGTTTCTATTCTCCTCAACTAGGTTGGAAAAGTAGGCCGATCAAGCAGCAGTTAGTGATTTTTGATATTGTCTTTCCAAGCTAGTCGGAAGACTCCCAGTTTGGTGGTGAGGGCTCTTCGATACTGCACGGTACCGTCTTTCCAAGCTAGTCGGAAGACTCCCAGTTTGGTGGTGAGGGCTCTTCGATACTGCACAGTACTGTCTTTCCAAGCTAGTCGGAAAACTTCCAGGGAGCTAGTTTCTTGTGACAAATGTTTGTTTTTAGTTGTGCGACTGCATCTAGGGTATTACACAAAGTTACTTTTAGATCCTCGGTTAGGTGGTTAACTGATTTCTGTACTCCGACATCCTTGGGTAGGTGGACGGAGTCTGGAAGGGCATCTAGGAATCTTTGCGTTGTCCGAAAATGTATAGCATGGCTTTTGATGATCCTTGGTTGGGGTCTGAGCAGATCATTTGTTGCGATTGCAAATGTAATAAAATGATGGTCCCATAGTCCAGAATTATGAGGAAAAACATTTATACCAACAATATTTATTCCACAGGACAAAACTAGTTCCAGGGTCTGACTGTGGCAATGTGTAGGTCCAGAGACAAGTTGGACAAAACTAGTTCCAGGGTCTGACTGTGGCAATGTGTAGGTCCAGAGACAAGTTGGACAAAACTAGTTCCAGGGTCTGAAATGTGTAGGTCCAGAGACAAGTTGGACAAAACTAGTTCCAGGGTCTGACTGTGGCAATGTGTAGGTCCAGAGACAAGTTGGACAAAACTAGTTCCAGGGTCTGACTGTGGCAATGTGTAGGTCCAGAGACAAGTTGGACAAAACTAGTTCCAGGGTCTGACTGTGGCAATGTGTAGGTCCAGAGACATGTTGGACAAAACCCAGTTGATGATGCCTCCCAAAGACTGAGTAGGTCCAGAGACATGGACACAACCCAGTTGATGATGCCTCCGAAAGACTGAGTGGGTCTGTGGACTTTACCATTAGAAGTCAGCAAAAATGTGAATATCTGCCATGACTACAAAGTCCGATAGGAGCTCAGTGAGGAACGCTGTATACAGCCCAGGAGGCCTGCAAACAGTAGCTATAAAAAGTGATTGAGTAGGCTGCATACATTTCATGACAAGAAGCTCAAAAGACAAACGCAGTCATGTTTTCATAAATTTAAATCTGCTGTCATAAAAAAATGTTAGCAACACCTCCGCCTTTGCGGGATGCACGGGGGATATGGTCACGAGTGTAACCAGGAGGTGAGGCCTCATTTAATGGCTTGAGCCATGTTTCAGTCAGGCCAATCACATCATGATCAGTGATTAGTTCATTGACTGTAACTGCCTTGAAAGTGAGGGATCTAACATTAAGAAGTCCTTTTTTGAGATGTGAGGTATTATCAATCTCTTTGAATAATGACAGGAATGGAGCAGATCTTTATTCCAGCGAGATTGCTAAGGCGAACAACGTCCTGTTTAGATTTGTCCTACCTAGATCGAGGCAGGCCTCCCGAGTGGCGCAAGGCTAGAGATTCTGGGCTCGAGTCCAGGCTCTGTCGCAGCCGACCGGTAGACCCATGGGGCGGCACAATTGGCCCAGCGTCGCCCGGGTTACGGGAGGGTTTGGCTGGCAGGGATGTCCTTGTCCCATCGCGCACTAGCGACTCCTGTGGCGGGTTGGGCACAGTGCACGTTGACACGGTCACCAGGTGTACGGTGTTTCCTCCGAAACACATTGGTGCGGCTGGCTTCCGGGTTAAGAGGGCATTGTGTCAAGAAGCAGTGCGGCTGGCTTCCGGGTTACGAGGGCATTGTGTCAAGAAGCAGTGCGGCTGGGTTCCGGGTTAAGAGGGCATTGTGTCAAGAAGCAGTGCGGCTTGGTTGGGTTTCAGCGGACGCATGGCCCTTCGGCTCTCCCGTGTCCGTATGGGAGTTGCAGCGATGAGACAAGACTAACTACCAATTGGATAACACGAAATTGGGGAGACAAAGGGGTAAAAAAAAATTAAAACCTAGATTGTTAAATCCATTGTTAAGCACATTTGTACTCCGGAACTTATTTAGGCTTGCTATAACAAAGGGGTTGAAAACTTATTCACTCAAGACATTTCAGCTTTTCATTTTTAAAATTCTACAAACATAATTCCACTTTGACATTATGGGGTGTTGCGTGTAGGTAGGCCAGTGACACAATCTCAATGTAATCCATTTTAAATTCAGGCTGTAACATCATGAGGAATAAGTCAAAGGGGTGTTTCCTGAAGGCCCTGGATGCACAGGATGTAGACAATTAGACATGCAAATACATGGGGGATATACAGAGGTCCACAGACTCAATACATGGGGATATACAGAGGTCCACAGACTCAATACATGGGGATATACAGAGGTCCACAGACTCAATACATGGGGATATACAGAGGTCCACAGACTCAATACATGGGGATATACAGAGGTCCACAGACTCAATACATGGGGATATACAGAGACTCAATACATGGGGATATACAGAGACTCAATACATGGGGATATACAGAGGTCCACAGACTCAATACATGGGGATATACAGAGGTCCACAGACTCAATACATGGGGGATATACAGAGGTCCACAGACTCAATACATGGGGATATACAGAGGTCCACAGACTCAATACATGGGGATATACAGAGGTCCACAGACTCAATACATGGGGATATACAGAGGTCCACAGACTCAATACATGGAGGATATACAGAGGTCCACAGACTCAATACATGGGGATATACAGAGACTCAATACATGGGGGATATACAGAGGTCCACAGACTCAATACATGGGGATATACAGAGGTCCACAGACTCAATACATGGGGGATATACAGAGGTCCACTCAATACATGGGGATATACAGAGGTCCACAGACTCAATACATGGGGATATACAGAGGTCCACAGACTCAATACATGGGGATATACAGAGACTCAATACATGGGGATATACAGAGACTCAATACATGGGGATATACAGAGGTCCACAGACTCAATACATGGGGATATACAGAGGTCCACAGACTCAATACATGGGGATATACAGAGGTCCACAGACTCAATACATGGGGATATACAGAGGTCCACAGACTCAATACATGGGGGATATACAGAGGTCCACAGACTCAATACATGGGGATATACAGAGGTCCACAGACTCAATACATGGGGATATACAGAGACTCAATACATGGGGATATACAGAGACTCAATACATGGGGATATACAGAGACTCAATACATGGGGATATACAGAGGTCCACAGACTCAATACATGGGGATATACAGAGGTCCACAGACTCAATACATGGGGATATACAGAGACTCAATACATGGGGATATACAGAGGTCCACAGACTCAATACATGGGGATATACAGAGGTCCACAGACTCAATACATGGGGATATACAGAGACTCAATACATGGGGATATACAGAGGTCCACAGACTCAATACATGGGGGATATACAGAGGTCCACAGACTCAATACATGGGGATATACAGAGGTCCACAGACTCAATACATGGGGATATACAGAGGTCCACAGACTCAATACATGGGGGATATACAGAGGTCCACAGACTCAATACATGGGGGGTATACAGAGGTCCACAGACTCAATACATGGGGATATACAGAGGTCCACAGACTCAATACATGGGGATATACAGAGACTCAATACATGGGGATATACAGAGGTCCACAGACTCAATACATGGGGATATACAGAGGTCCACAGACTCAATACATGGGGATATACAGAGACTCAATACATGGGGGATATACAGAGGTCCACAGACTCAATACATGGGGATATACAGAGGTCCACAGACTCAATACATGGGGATATACAGAGACTCAATACATGGGGGGTATACAGAGGTCCACAGACTCAATACATGGGGGATATACAGAGGTCCACAGACTCAATACATGGGGATATACAGAGGTCCACAGACTCAATACATGGGGGGTATACAGAGGTCCACAGACTCAATACATGGGGGGTATACAGAGGTCCACAGACTCAATACATGGGGGGGTATACAGAGGTCCACAGACTCAATACATGGGGATATACAGAGGTCCACAGACTCAATACATGGGGATATACAGAGCCTCAATACATGGGGATATACAGAGGTCCACAGACTCAATACATGGGGATATAGAGGTCCACAGACTCAATACATGGGGGATATACAGAGGACCACAGACTCAATACATGGGGGATATACAGAGGTCCACAGACTCAATACATGGGGGATATAGAGGTCCACAGACTCAATACATGGGGGATATAGAGGTCCACAGACTCAATACATGGGGGATATACAGAGGTCCACAGACTCAATACATGGGGATATAGAGGTCCACAGACTCAATACATGGGGGATATACAGAGGTCCACAGACTCAATACATGGAGGATATACAGAGGTCCACAGACTCAATACATGGAGGATATACAGAGGTCCACAGACTCAATACATGGGGGATATACAGAGGTCCACAGACTCAATACATGGAGGATATACAGAGGACCACAGACTCAATACATGGGGGGTATACACAGACTCAATACATGGGGATATACAGAGGTCCACAGACTCAATACATTAACACGTGTTCCAGTCTTGTCAATCCAAACTGGTTCCCAGGTAGCTGATGGTCCTGTGTTTGTTGCCCTACAGCATTCAGAGCCCCTGCTACTACTAACCCAAACCTGCCCCTTCAGTATGGAGCAGGACATCAGTACGGACCAGGCCAGATCCCTCAGTACGGACCAGGCCAGATCCCGCAGTACGGACCAGGCCCGATCCCTCAGTACGGACCAGGCCAGATCCCTCAGTATAGACCAGACCAGATCCCTCAGTACGGACCAGGCCAGATCCCTCAGTATAGACCAGACCAGATCCCTCAGTACGGACCAGACCAGATCCCTCAGTACGGACCAGGCCAGGGGGTCCTGTGCCCTGACCAGATCCCTCAGTACGGACCAGACCAGATCCCTCAGTACAGACCAGGCCAGGGGGTCCTGTGCCCTGACCAGATCCCTCAGTACGGACCAGACCAGATCCCTCAGTATAGACCAGACCAGATCCCTCAGTACGGACCAGGCCAGATCCCTCAGTATAGACCAGGCCAGGGGGTCCTGAGCCCTGACCAGCCCTCTGTAGCAGAGCTCTTCCACCAGCTGATGGTTTCAGAGACAGAAGAGTTGCTGTTCATCCAGCTACCTGATACTATCCCTGGCCAGCCAACCACAGCCTCCGTCCAAAGCCAGCCAGCCACAGCCACCAGCCAGCCAATCACAGCCCCAGAAAGAAATGGTAAAAAAGACTCCAAGTCCGACGGCAAGCGCACCTCTCACATTAAAGCACCAGTGAGTAACGACCACATTCTATCCTTATTTCCTACCGTCCACTTCATTCTAACAGGGAAGCATTTCACACCAAGGTCTACATTTTCTGTATTCCATCTTCTTCCTCAGGACCCTGCTAGAGACAGCGTTCCCATCCAGTCAGAGTTCTCCTAACCCCTGACCCTAAAGGCCATGTTCTTCCTCAGGACCCTGCTAGAGACAGCGTTCCCATCCAGTCAGAGTTCTCCTGACCCCTGACCTTCCTCAAAGGCCAGAGACAGCGTTCCCATCCAGTCAGAGTTCTCAGACCCCTGACCCTAAAGGCCATGTTCTTCCTCAGAGACAGTGTTCCCATCCAGTCAGAGTTCTCCTGACCCCTAACCCTAAAGGCCATGTTCTTCCTCAGGACCCTGCTAGAGACAGTGTTCCCATCCGGGTCAGAGTTCCCCCCCTGACCCTAAAGGCCATGTTCTTCCTCAGGACCCTGCTAGAGACAGCGTTCCCATCCGGTCAGAGTTCCCCTGACCCTAAAGGCCATGTTCTTCCTCAGGACCCTGCTAGAGACAGCGTTCCCATCCAGTCAGAGTTCTCCTAACTCCTGACCCTAAAGGCCATGTTCTTCCTCAGGACCCTGCTAGAGACAGTGTTCCCATCCAGTCAGAGTTCCCCTGACCACTAACCCTAAAGGCCATGTTCTTCCTCAGGACACTGCTGGTAAAGACGTTCCTGTCCTGTCAGAGTTCACAGAGGGGTTTCTGGGTAAACTACAGATCAGGAAGTCTGGCAAGGTGCAGCTGGTGCTGGGAGACATAACTATGGACGTCTCAGAGGGAGCTGCCTTCTCTTTCCTACAGGTCTGTTAATATAATAGACATTACAGGGTTAGATGGTGTTGAGACACATCACTATGGCCGTCTCAGAGGGAGCTGCCTGCCCCTTTAGAACAGGTCTGTTAATATAAGACATTACAGGGTTAGATGGTGTTGAGACACATCACTATGGACGTCTCAGAGGGAGCTGCCTTCCCCTTTAGAACAGGTACCTAACAGTCTAGTTCTCCTGTTAAGTCCTAAAGAACCACAGTCCTGATTCACTGTGATCCAGGATGTGTTTAGTCCCGATTCACTGTGATCCAGGATGTGTTTAGTCCCGATTCACTGTGATCCAGGATGTGTTTAGTCCCGATTCACTGTGATCCAGGATGTGTTTAGTCCCATGTGTTTAGTCATTCACTGTGATCCAGTGATCCATTCACTGTGATCCAGGATGTGTTTAGTCCTGATTCACTGTGATCCAGGATGTGTTTAGTCCTGATTCACTGTGATCCAGGATGTGTTTAGTCCTGATTCACTGTGATCCAGGATGTGTTTAGTCCTGATTCACTGTGATCCAGGATGTGTTTAGTCCTGATTCACTGTGTTTAGTCCTGATTCACTGTGATCCAGGATGTGTTTAGTCCTGATTCACTGTGATCCAGGATGTGTTTAGTCCTGATTCACTGTGATCCAGGATGTGTTTAGTTTCACTGTCCTGATTCACTGTGATCCAGGATGTGTTTAGTCCTGATTCACTGTGATCCAGGATGTGTTTAGTCCTGATTCACTGTGATCCAGGATGTGTTTAGTCCTGATTCACTGTGATCCAGGATGTGTTTAGTCCTGATTCACTGTGATCCAGGATGTGTTTAGTCCTGATTCACTGTGATCCAGGGTGTGTTTAGTCCTGATTCACTGTGATCCAGGATGTGCAGACAATGGCTTAGGGGTCAGACAATAAGCGGCTGAATCATCTGTTATTTCTCCCACAGCAACTGGTGTCTGTGCGTCTGTCTGAGGGCCTGACTGGAGACATGAGTATCCTGGGGAACGTCAAGCACAAGCTGGTCTGCTCTCCAGACTTCCAGGCTCTGCTACAGGAGCCATCACCTGACCACTCGGCACATCTCTAACTTATATTCAGTTCACCTTTTTCAGCATTAACTGTGTAGACATTGTACAGTTTTATCACACGATGTGAGGATTAACTGTGTAGACATTGTACAGTTTTATCACACGATGTGAGGATTAACTGTGTAGATATCGTAGTTTTATCACACGATGTGAGGATTAACTGTGTAGATATCGTAGTTTTATCACACGATGTGAGGATTAACTGTGTAGATATCGTAGTTTTATCACACGATGTGAGGATTAACTGTGTAGATATCGTAGTTTTATCACACGATGTGAGGATTAACTGTGTAGATATCGTAGTTTTATCACATGTGATTAACTGTGTGATATCGGTGTAGATATCGTAGTTTTATTAGGATGAACTGTGTAGATATCTGTGTAGATATCGTAGTTTTATCACATGATGTGAGGATTAACAGCGTTTATGTACTTTGTCGATTTCCTCCCAATTTGTTTTCGCTGCATAAACATTGGGTATAATATGAAGTCTTTATTTATGTAGGTAAATGTTTATTTAATAAAAAAATTAGATACAAAACATGAGCAAAAACTAAGTCTACAAACGAAGTAACTGGTCAACACGTCTCTTAACAAAGACTACCTCTAGTATAGACTAGCCTGGTCACTGTGTATAGAGACAGTCTTAACAAAGACTACATCTAGTATAGACTAGCCTGGTCACTGTGTATAGAGACAGTCTTAACAAAGACTACCTCTAGTATAGACTAGCCTGGTCACTGTGTATAGAGACAGTCTTAACAAAGACTACATCTAGTATAGACTAGCCTGGTCACTGTGTATAGAGACAGTCTTAACAAAGACTACCTCTAGTATAGACTAGCCTGGTCACTGTGTATAGAGACAGTCTTAACAAAGACTACCTCTAGTATAGACTAGCCTGGTCACTGTGTATAGAGACAGTCTTAACAAAGACTACCTCTAGTATAGACTAGCCTGGTCACTGTGTATAGAGACAGTCTTAACAAAGACTACATCTAGTATAGACTAGCCTGGTCACTGTGTATAGAGACAGTCTTAACAAAGACTACCTCTAGTATAGACTAGCCTGGTCACTGTGTATAGAGACAGTCTTAACAAAGACTACATCTAGTATAGACTAGCCTGGTCACTGTGTATAGAGACAGTCTTAACAAAGACTATATCTAGTATAGACTAGCCTGGTCACTGTGTATAGAGACAGTATATACAGAACGTGGCCCTGGTGACAGGAACTTAACTTCAACATAATTCATCTTTTCATACTAGAAAGAACACGGCTTTATGACTGTCGGTTGAGAATGTTTTGTTTCATCATCTTTCCCAGACTGGTGAAGGTTCATTCACAGTTTGAGGCGCTAGGAGCATTGATATGACTTGTATTTTATTTGGGACGGGTAACTTGCCTTCATCGCCCTTCCTCTCCAGAACAACTCAGGCCTTTTTCCCACTCCTCACTGTCGTAGCTCCTGCAGATTTAGTTTTCACCACTTTCACTTTGGATTTCTGTTTGCCTCTTTTAGTAGCGGTTTTGTTCTTGTGGGTCTCTTTCCGTCTGATCAGGTCCTCCCGTCCAATATCCATCATGTGTTCCTCCCAGGACTTCATCTCATTCTTATAGCGCACTTTATCATCCTCCGCCAGCTGCATGTAGACCTGCAGAGCACACAGAGTCAGTTAGTCATGTAGACCTGCAGAGCACAGAGTCAGTTAGTCATGTAGACCTGCAGAGCACAGAGTCAGTTAGTCATGTAGACCTGCAGAGCACAGAGTCAGTTAGTCATGTAGACCTGAAACAACATCAGTCAGTTAGTCATGTAGACCTGCAGAGCACAGAGTCAGTTAGTCATGTAGACCTGCAGAGCACAGAGTCAGTTAGTCATGTAGACCACAGAGTCAGTTAGTCATGTAGACCTGCAGAGCACAGAGTCAGTTAGTCATGTAGAGTCAGTTAGTCATGTAGACCTGCAGAGCACAGAGTCAGTTAGTCATGTAGACCTGCAGAGCACAGAGTCAGTTAGTCATGTAGACCTGCAGAGCACAGAGTCAGTTAGTCATGTAGACCTGCAGAGCACAGAGTCAGTTAGTCATGTAGACCTGCAGAGCAGAGTCAGTTAGTCATGTAGACCTGCAGAGCACAGAGTCAGTTAGTCATGTAGACCTGCAGAGCACACAGAGTCAGTTAGTCATGTAGACCTGCAGAGCACAGAGTCAGTTAGTCATGTAGACCTGCAGAGCACAGAGTCAGTTAGTCATGTAGACCACAGTCAGTTAGTCATGTAGACCACAGAGTCAGTTAGTCATGTAGACCACAGTCAGTTAGTCATGTAGACCTGCAGAGCACACAGTCAGTTAGTCATGTAGACAGAGTCAGTTAGTCAGACCCTAACAACATCAGAGTCAGTTAGTCATGTAGACCAACAGAGTCAGTTAGTCATGTAGACATCAGAGTCAGTTAGTCAGTTCAGAGTCAGTTAGTCAACCTGCAGACATCAGAGTCAGTTAGTCAACCCTAACCCAACATCAGAGTCAGTTAGTCAGAGTCAGTTAGTCAGAGTCAACCCATCAGAGTCAACAACCCTAACCAACATCAGAGTCAGTTAGTCAACCCTAACCCAACATCAGAGTCAGTTAGTCAACCCTAACCCAACATCAGAGTCAGTTAGCCAACCCAACCCTAACCCAACATCAGAGTCAGTTAGTCAACCCTAACCCAACATCAGAGTCAGTTAGCCAACCCTAACCCAACATCAGAGTCAGTTAGTCAACCCTAACCCAACATCAGAGTCAGTTAGTCAACCCTAACCCAACATCAGAGTCAGTTAGCCAACCCTAACCCAACATCAGAGTCAGTTAGTCAACCCTAACCCAACATCACAGAGTCAGTTAGCCAACCCTAACCCAACATCAGAGTCAGTTAGAGTCAGTTAGTCAACCAACATCAGAGTCAACCCAACATCAGAGTCAGTTAGCCAACCCTAACCCAACATCAGAGTCAGTTAGCCAACCCTAACCCAACAGAGTCAGTTAGTCAGTCAGTTAGTCACCCTAACCCAACATCAGAGTCAGTTAGTCAACCCTAACCCAACATCAGAGTCAGTTAGCCAACCCTAACCCAACATCAGAGTCAGTTAGTCAACCCTAACCCAACATCAGAGTCAGTTAGTCAACATCAGAGTCAGTTAGCCAACCCTAACCCAACATCAGAGTCAGTTAGCCAACCCTAACCCAACATCAGAGTCAGTTAGTCAACCCTAACCCAACATCAGAGTCAGTTAGCCAACCCTAACCCAACAGAGTCAGTTAGTCAACCCTAACCCAACATCAGAGTCAGTTAGTCAACCCTAACCCAACATCAGAGTCAGTTAGCCAACCCTAACCCAACATCAGAGTCCCTAACCCAACATCAGAGTCAGTTAGCCAACCCTAACCAGAGTCAACATCAGAGTCAGTTAGTCAACCCTAACCCAACATCAACATCAGAGTCAGTTAGTCAACCCTAACCCAACATCAGAGTCAGTTAGTCAACCCTAACCCAACATCAGAGTCAGTTAGCCAACCCTAACCCAACATCAGAGTCAGTTAGTCAACCCTAACCCAACATCAGAGTCAGTTAGCCAACCCTAACCCAACATCAGAGTCAGTTAGCCTAGTAATTAAAAATTAATGTCCTCCAAATCAAGGTTTCACAATTATTTAAGTCTTAAGGAACTTAAATTGAGCCATTACATCACTTCCTGTTTCACTAGGGTATCAAAATGAGGTAACACGCATGTAATATCCCTTTGTCATCCAACACCATGAAGAAAATAACAGAACTGGCAGGTCAAAAGAGACAGATGGTCGTAGACCTTCATAAACCTGGTAGTGGCTACAAGAAGATCCACAAACGGTTGAATATACCACTGAGCCCTGTCAGCGCAATTATTACAAATTATAAAAGATATGGAACAGTTGAAAACCTCACGGGTAGAAGACCCCCCTCCAGGAATGGGAGGAGGATGGTGAGAGAAGCAACAAAATCCCCAAGAATCACTGTGAAAGAATTGCAGGCCTTGGTGGCGTCTTGGGGTCACCAGGTATCAAAAAGCTCCAACAGACACCACCTCCAAAACCACAGGCTCTTTGGAAGGGTTGCCAGAAGAAAGCCCTTTCTGACCCCAAGACACAGACGCAAACGCTTGGAGCCAAACGTCATTTAAATTATGACTGGAAGAAGGTGCTCTGGTCCGATGGGACCAAAATTGAAAGTTTGGTCAGATACAGCATTGGCATGTTTGGCGTCGAAACAGAGATGTATAAAAGGAGAGGGAGAACCTTCCAGAAGGACAACCATCTCTGCAGCACTTCACCAATCAGGCATCTATGGTAGAGTGGCCAGACGGAAGCCACTCCTCAGTAAAAGGAACGTGACAGCCCGCTTGGAGCTTGCAAAAAGGAACCTAAATGACTCTCAGACCATGAGAAACAAACACGTCTCCAGTCTGATGAAACCAAGATTGAACTCTGTGGCCCCAATGCCAAGAGTCACATCTGGAGGAAACCTGGCACCATCACTACGGTGAAGCATGGTGGTGGCAGCATCACGTCTGGAGGAAACCTGGCACCATTCACTACGGTGAAGCATGGTGGTGGCAGCATCACGTCTGGAGGAAACCTGGCACCATCACTACGGTGAAGCATGGTGGTGGCAGCATCACGTATGGAGGAAACCTGGCACCATCACTACGGTGAAGCATGGTGGTGGCAGCAGTCATGATCAAGGCAAAGATGAACGGAGGAAAGTACAGAGAGATCCTTAATGAAACGTAACGAATGCCCTGTATCAAACACTTCATTCCACCTACTTGTTTCTGTGAGGTTGACAGTTTGGTCCAGTCCTCCCGCAGCATCTTCATCTTGCCCTGAGGGGAAAAAGGTGACAGCATTATAACAGGTGTTATACCGTTACATTTAGATTACATATCAACCATCTCTTTAACGCTGGTATAATGGAATGTGTTAAAGAATATTATATTTTCATCCCATTGACTCAGAACTCATGAAAAAGTATTTGATTACTGGACACTGATACCAACCTGTGTGCCCCCCCCCCCCTCTGGACTCCTCAGTACCAACCTGAGTGGTTCCCCCCCTCTGGACTCCTCAGTACCAACCTGAGTGGTACCCCTCCTGGACTCCTCAGTACCAACCTGAGTGGTTCCCCCCCCTCTGGACTCCTCAGTACCAACCTGAGTGGTCCCCCCCCTCTGGACTCCTCAGTACCAACCTGAGTGGTCCCCCCTCTGGACTCCTCAGTACCAACCTGCGTAGTTCCCCCCTCTGGACTCCTCAGTACCAACCTGCGTGGTCCTCCCCCTGAGTGGTCCCCTGGACTCCTCAGTACCAACCTGTGTGGTCCCCCCTGGACTGTACCAATCTGTGTGGTCCCCCCTGGACTCCTCAGTACCAACCTGACTCCTCAGTACCAACCTGAGTGGTCGTCCCCCTCCTGGACTCCTCAGTACCAACCTGGTCGTGTCCTCAGTACCAACCTCCCCCCTGGACTCCTCAGTACCAACCTGAGTGGTACCCCTCCTGGACTCCTCAGTACCAACCTGAGTGGTTCCCCCCTCTGGACTCCTCAGTACCAACCTGAGTGCCCCCCCCTGGACTCCTCAGTACCAACCCCCCCCTCTGGACTCCTCAGGACCAACCTGTGTGGTCGTCCCCCTGGACTCCTCAAAGTGTTCTGCCATGAAGATGTTAAAGGACGACCGGGGCCGTTTGGGTTTGCCAAGACTGTTCAACTCCTAAAAGTGGAAGATGGTGGTCGAGTCAGACGAGTCACCAGGAACATTTCAGTGGCACAACATCAGAACACACCACTACTAATACTATCACAAGGCCTTAGTAGTATGCCATTACATTCACTAGGAGGGGCCTGGCATGCCAAATAGTGTCCACGGCCCACAGCACATCACTATGAAGTAGAGGTCGACCGATTATGATTTTTCAATGCCGATACCGATTACTGGAGGACCAAAAAAGTAGATAATAATGACAATTACAACAATACTGAATGAACACTTATTTTAACTTAATATAATACATCAATGAAATCAATTTAGCCTCAAATAAATAATGAAACATGTTCAATTTGGTTTAAATAATGCAAAAACAAAGTGTTGGAGAAGAAAGTAAAAGTGCAATATGTGCCATGTAAGAAAGCTAACGTTTAAGTTCCTTGCTCAGAACATATGAAAGCTGGTGGTTCCTTTTAACATGAGTCTTCAATATTCCCAGGTAAGACGTTTTAGGTTGTAGTTATTATAGGACTATTTCCCTCTATACCATTTGTATTTCATTAACCTTTGACTATTGGATGTTCTTATAGGCACTTTAGTATTGCCAGTGTAACAGTATAGCTTCCGTCCCTCTCCTCGCTCCCCCCTGGGCTCGAACCAGCAACACAACGACAACAGCCACCCTCGAAGCAGCGTTACCCATGCAGAGCAAGGGGAACGAACAACCACTCCAAGGCTCAGAGCGAGTGACGTTTGAAACACTATTAGCACGCGCTAACTAGCTAGCCATTTCACTTCGGTTACGCCAGCCTCATCTCGGGAGTTGATAGGCTTGAAGTCAGAAACAGAGCAATGCTTGATGCACAACGAAGAGCTGCTGGCAAAACGCAAAGAAAGTGCTGTTTGAATGAATGTTTACGCGCCTGCTTCTGCCTACCACCGCTCAGTCAGATACTTGTATGCTCAGTCAGATTAAATGCAACGCAGGACACGCTAGATAATATCTAGTAATATCATCAACCATGTGTCGTTAACTAGTGATTATGATTGATTGTTTTTTATAAGATACGTTTAATGCTAGCTAGCAACTTACCTTGGCTTACTGCATTCGCGTAACAGGCAGACTCCTTGTGGAGTGCAACGAGAGGCAGGTGGTTATAGCTTGGACTAGTTAACTGTAAGGTTGAAAGATTGGATCCCCCGAGCTGACAAGGTGAAAATCTGTCGTTCTGCCCCTGAACGAGGCAGTTAACCCACCGTCATTGACAATAAGAATGTGTTCTTAACTGACTTGCCTAGTTAAATAAAGATTAAATAAAGGTGTAAAAAATAAATTAAAATACAATTTAAAAAATTCGGCCAAATCGGTGTCCAAGAATACAGATTTCCGATTGTTATGAAAACTTGAAATCGGCCCGAATTAATCTGCCATTCTGATTAACCGGTCAACCTCTACTATGAAGATCAATGAGCTACACTCACCCTCTTCCTCCTGATGGCTTTCCTCTTGGCCAGCCTCAGTCTCCTCTCCTGTTTCAGAGCAGCAGCCTCTGCAGGTGTGAGCTGGGACTGGTACCTCTGCATGTCCACCTTAAACTGTTCCCTGGCAACCACTGACGCCTGTTGAAAAGGCTGTGGGGGAAAGTCAACATGTATTTAGCTAATTAATCACACAAGTCTGTCCACAGTACAACAACACTGATATGTCAATTTCAGGTAGGCTATAAGTCAAACAGCCTTTTTTCAGTTATTTAAATACTGTCAAGTACATCCATGTTGGTAGGAAGTAGACGCATGACAGTCGGTGTCGTCTTCTCTGATGGAAGGTGCAAATATGGACTACAGAAGTGTCAAATGTATTCTCCGTCACACACGGAGAAAGAAGATATCTGGGGTCCCTGCTGTCCAAGGTGTCAGGTTCTGGGGGTCCCTGCTATCAGGGTCTGGGGGGCATGCTGTCCAAGGTGTCAGGGTCTGGGTGCCCTGCTGTCCACGGTGTCAGGGTCTGGGGGCCCTGCTGTCCAAGGTGTCAGGTTCTGGGGGCCCTGGTTTCAGGGTCTGGGGGCCCTGCTGTACAAGGTGTCAGGGTCTGGGGGCCCTGCTGTCCAAGGTGTCAGGGTCTGGGGGCCCTGCTGTCTGGGGGTTTCTGGTCAAGGTGTCAGGGTCTGGGGGCCCTGCTGTCCTGGGGGCCCTGCTGTCCAAGGTGTCAGGGTCTGGGGGCCCTTGTCTGTCAGGGTACTGAAGTGTCCCTACTGAATCAAGACACAACCTACCTGGTCTGCTGTCCACGGTGTCAGGGTCTGGGGGCCCTGCTGTCTACTGAATCAAGACACAACCTACCTGTTTCTGGTCTGCTGTCCAAGGTGTCAGGGTCTGGGGGCCCTGCTGTCTACTGAATCAAGACACAACCTACCTGTTTCTGGTCTGCCCAAGGTGTCAGGGTCTGGGGGCCCTGCTGTCAGGGTCTGGGGGCCCTGCTGTCACAAGGTGTCAGGGTCTGGGGGCCCTGCTGTCAGGGTCTGGGGGCCCTGCTGTCCAAGGTGTCAGGGTCTGGGGGCCTGCTGTCCAAGGTGTCAGGGTCTGGGGGGCCCTTGCTGTCTACTGAAGTGTCCCTACTGAATCAAGACACAACCTACCTGTTTCTGGTCTGCTGTCCACAGGGTCTGGGGGCCCTGCTGTCTGCTGTCAGGGTCTGGGGGGCCCTGCTGTCAGGGTCTGGGGGCCCTGAAGTGTCCCTACTGAATCAAGACACAACCTACCTGTTTCTGGTCTGCTGTCCACGGTGTCAGGGTCTGGGGGGCCCTGCTGTCTACTGAATCAAGACACAACCTACCTGTTTCTGGTCTGCTGTCCAGGGTGTCTGTCAGGGTCTGGGGGGCCCTGCTGTCAGGGTCTGGGGGCCCTGCTGTCAGGGTCTGGGGGCCCTGCTGTCTACTGAATCAAGACACAACCTACCTGTTTCTGGTCTGCTGTCCAAGGTGTCAGGGTCTGGGGGGCCCTGCTGTCTACTGAATCAAGACACAACCTACCTGTTTCTGGTCTGCTGTCCAAGGTGTCAGGGTCTGGGGGCCCTGCTGTCAGGGTCTGGGGGTCTGCTGTCCAGGGTCTGGGGGCCCTGCTGTCAGGGTCTGGGGGGCCCTGCTGTCAGGGTCTGGTCTGGGGTCTGGGGAGGGCCCCCTGCTGTCAGGGTGGGGGGCCCTGCTGTTTCTGGTCTGCTGTCAGGGTCCAGGGTCTGGGGGCCCTGCTGTCAGGGTCTGGGGGCCCTGCTGTCAGGGTGGGGGCCCTCTGTCTACTGAATCAAGACACAACCTACCTGTTTCTGGTCTGCTGTCCAAGGTGTCAGGGTCTGGGGGGCCCTGCTGTCAGGGTCTGGGGGGCCCTGCTGTCTACTGAATCAAGACACAACCTACCTGTTTCTGGTCTGCTGTCCACGGTGTCAGGGTCTGGGGGCCCTGCTGTCAGGGTCTGGGGGGGGCCCTGCTGGGGGCCCTCTGTCAGGGACTCCTGGGTCTGCTGTCAGGGTCTGGGGGGCCCTGCTGTCAGGGTCTGGGGGGGCTGTCTACTGAATCAAGACACAACCTACCTGTTTCTGGTCTGCTGTCAGGGTCTGGGGGGCCCTGCTGTCAGGGTCTGGGGGGCCCTGCTGTCTACTGAATCAAGACACAACCTACCTGTTTCTGGTCTGGTCTGCTGTCCAGGGTCTGGGGGGCCCTGTCTGGGTCTGCTGTCAGGGTCTGGGGGCCCTCTGCTGTCCTGAATCAAGGTTTCTGGTCTGCTGTCAGGGTCTGGGGGGCCCTGCTGTCAGGGACTGGGGGCCCTGTCAAGACACAACCTACCTGTTTCTGGTCTGCTGCTGGGGAGGGCCTCAGGGTCTGCTGTCAGGGTCTGGGGAGGGCCTACCTACCAACCTACCTGTTTCTGGTCTGCTGTCAGGGTCTGGGGGGCCCTGCTGTCAGGCTCTGGGGGGGCCCTGCTGTCTACTGAATCAAGACACAACCTACCTGTTTCTGGTCTGCTGTCAGGGTCTGGGGGGCCCTGCTGTCAGGGTCTGGGGGGCCCTGCTGTCTACTGAATCAAGACACAACCTACCTGTTTCTGGTCTGCTGTCAGGGACTGGGGAGGGCCTACCTACCAACCTACCTGTTTCTGGTCTGCTGTCAGGGTCTGGGGAGGGCCTACCTACCAACCTACCTGTTTCTGGTCTGCTGTCAGGGTCTGGGGGGCCCTGCTGTCAGGGTCTGGGGGGGGGGCCCTGCTGTCAGGGTCTGGGTCTGGGGGGGTCTGGGTCTGCTGTCCCTGCTGTCAGGGTCTGGGGGGCCTACCTCAAGACACAACCTACCTGTTTCTGGTCTGCTGCTGTCAGGGTCTGGGGGCCCTGCTGTCAGGGTCTGGGGGGCCTGCTGTCAGGGTCAAGGGGGGTCAGGGTCTGGTCTGCTGCTCAGGGTCTGGGGAGGGCCTACCTGTCAACCTACCTGTTTCTGGTCTGCTGTCAGGGTCTGGGGAGGGCCTACCTACCAACCTACCTGTTTCTGGTCTGCTGTCAGGGTCTGGGGGCCCTGCTGTCAGGGCCCTGACCACAACCTACCTGTTTCTGGTCTGCTGTCAGGGTCTGGGGGCCCTGCTGTCAGGGTCTGGGGGCCAGGGTCTGGGACCTACCTACCTGTTTCTGGTCTGCTGTCAGGGGGGGCCCTCTCAGGGGGGGGCCCTGCTGTCAGGGTCCTACCTGTTTCTGGGGGCCCACTGTCAGGGTCTGGGGGCCCTGCTGTCAGGGTCTGGGGGCCCTGCTGGGGTCTGGGGGCCTGGTCTGCAGGGACCCTGTTGTCAGGTGGGGGCCCTGCTGTCAGGGACACAACCTACCTGTTTCTGGTCTGCTGTCCAAGGTGTCAGGGTCTGGGGGGCCCTGCTGTCAGGGTCTGGGGGCCCTGCTGTCTACTGAATCAAGACACAACCTACCTGTTTCTGGTCTGCTCTGGGACTGGGGAGGGCCTGTCAACCTACCTGTTTCTGGTCTGTCAGGGTCTGGGGAGGGCCTACCTACCAACCTACCTGTTTCTGGTCTGTCAGGGTCTGGGGGCCCTGCTGTCAGGCTCTGGGGGCCCTGCTGTCTGGAATCAAGGGGGGCACAACCTACCTGTTTCTGGTCTGCTGTCAGGGTCTGGGGGCCCTGCTGTCAGGGTCTGGGGGCCCCTGCTGTCTACTGAATCAAGACACAACCTACCTGTTTCTGGTCTGCTGTCAGGGTCTGGGGGGGCCCTGCTGTCAGGGCTGGGGGGGCCCTACCTGTTTCTGGTCTGCTGTCAGGGTCTGGGGGGGGCCTGTCAGGGTCTGGGGAGGGCTACCAACCTACCTGTTTCTGGTGGGGGCCCTGCTGTCAGGGTCTGGGGGCCCTGGGGAGGGCCTACCTACCAACCTACCTGCTGTCTGCTGTCAGGGTCTGGGGGCCCTGCTGTCAGGGTCTGGGGGCCCTGCTGTCAGGGTCTGGGGGGGGGCCTACTGTCATCTACCAACCTACCTGTTTCTGGTCTGCTGTCAGGGTCTGGGGGCCCTGCTGTCAGGGTCTGGGGGGGCCTACCTACCAACCTACCTGTTTCTGGTCTGCTGTCAGGGGGCCCTCTGGAGGGTCTGGGCCTACCTGGTCTGCTCAACCTACCTGTTTCTGGTCTGCTGTCAGGGTCTGGGGAGGGCCTACCTACCAACCTACCTGTTTCTGGTCTGCTGTCAGGGTCTGGGGGGGGCCTACCTGCTACCTGTTTCTGGGTCAGGGGGGGGGCCCTGCTGTCACTGGGGAGGGCCTCACCACAACCTACCTGTTTCTGGTCTGCTGTCTGGGTCTGGGGGCCCTGCTGTCAGGGTCTGGGAGGCCAACCTACCTGTTTCTGGTCTGCTGAATCTGGGGGACAGGGTCAACCTACCTGTGGTCTGCTGTCAGGGTCTGGGGGGGCCCCTGTTTCTGGTCTGCTCAGGGTCTGGGGGCCCTCTGGGTTTCTGGTCTGCTGTCAGGGTCTGGGGGCCCTGCTGTCAGGGTCTGGGGGCCCTGCTGTCAGGGTCTGGGGGGGCCTACACCAACCTACCTGTTTCTGGTCTGCTGTCAGGGTCAGGGTCTGGGGAGGGCCTACCTACCAACCTACCTGTTTCTGGTCTGCTGTCAGGGTCTGGGGGGGTCTGGGGGGCCCTCCTGTTTCTGGTCTGCTGTCAGGGTCTGGGGGCCCTGCTGAGGGCCTCAGTTTCTGGTCTGCTGTCAGGGTCTGGGGAGGGCCTACCTGCTGTCTGGTCCCTGCTGTCAGGGTCTGGGAGGGCCTACCTACCAACCTACCTGTTTCTGGTCTGCTGTCAGGGTCTGGGGGCCCTGCCTGTCTGCTGGGGTCTGGGGGCCCTGCTGTCAAGGTCTGGGGGCCTACCTGTTTCTGGTCTGCTGTCAGGGTCTGGGGGCCCTGCTGTCAGGGTCTGGGGGGGGAGGGCTCAAGACACCAACCTACCTGTTTCTGGTCTGCTGTCAGGGTCTGGGGAGGGCCTACCTACCAACCTACCTGTTTCTGGTCTGCTGTCAGGGTCTGGGGAGGGCCTACCTACCAACCTACCTGTTTCTGGTGTCAGGGTCTGGGGGCCCTGCTGCTGTCAGGGTCAGGGGGCCCTGGGGGAGGGCAACCCTGCTGTCTACCTGTTTCTGGTCTGCTGTCAGGGTCTGGGGGCCCTGCTGTCAGGGTCTGGGGGCCCTGCTGGGGGCCAGGGTCTGGGGGGGCCTACCTGTTTCTGGTCTGCTGTCAGGGGGGGCCCTCTGGGGTCTGGGGGGCCCTGCTGTCAGGGTCTGGGGGCTGTCAGGGTCTGGGGAGGGCCTACCTACCAACCTACCTGTTTCTGGTCTGCTGTCAGGGTGGTCTGCTGTCAGGGTCTGGGGGGGCCCCTACCAACCTACCTGTTTCTGGTCTGCTGTCAGGGTCTGGGGAGGGCCTACCTACCAACCTACCTGTTTCTGGTCTGCTGTCAGGGTCTGGGGAGGGCCTACCTACCAATCTACCTGTTTCTGGTCTGCTGTCAGGGTCTGGGGAGGGCCTACCTACCAACCTACCTGTTTCTGGTCTGCTGTCAGGGTCTGGGGGGCCCTGCTGTCAGGGTCTGGGGGCCCTGTTTCTGGTCTGCTGTCAGGGTCTGGGGGGGCCCTGCTGGTCTGCTGTCAGGGTCTGGGGGGGCCCTGCTGTCAGGGTCTGGGGAGGGCCTACCTACCAACCTACCTGTTTCTGGTCTGCAGGGTGGGGAGGGCCAGGGGGGGGCCTCTGGGGGGTCTGGGGGGAGGGCCTACCTACCAACCTACCTGTTTCTGGTCTGCTGTCAGGGTCTGGGGAGGGCCTACCTACCAACCTACCTGTTTCTGGTCTGCTGTCAGGGTCTGGGGGCCCTGCTGTCAGGGTCTGGGGGCCCTGTCTGGGGGCCCTACCTGCTCTGGGGGCCTGCAGGGTCTGGGGGCCCTGCTGTCAGGGTCTGGGGGCCCTGCTGGTCTGCTGTCAGGGGGGGCCTACCTCTGGGGGTCTGGGGGCCCTGCTGTCAGGGTCTGGGGGCCTAGGGTCTGGGGAGGGCCTACCAACCTACCTGTTTCTGGTCTGCTGTCAGGGTCTGGGGGGCCCTGCTGTCAGGGTCTGGGGGGGCCTACCTACCAACCTACCTGTTTCTGGTCTGCTGTCAGGGTCTGGGGGGGCCCTGCTGTCAGGGTCTGGGGAGGGCCTACCTACCAACCTACCTGTTTCTGGTCTGCTGTCAGGGTCTGGGGGGGCCCTGCTGGTCTGCTGTCAGGGTCTGGGGAGGGGGTCTGGGACCTACCAACCTACCTGTTTCTGGTCTGCTGTCAGGGTCTGGGGGGGCCTACCTGCCAACCTACCTGTTTCTGGTCTGCTGTCAGGGTCTGGGGGCCCTGCTGTCAGGGTCTGGGGGCCCTGCTGGGGTCTGGGGAGGGCCTACCTACCAACCTACCTGTTTCTGGTCTGCTGTCAGGGTCAGGGTCTGGGGGCCCTACCTACCAACCTACCTGTTTCTGGTCTGCTGTCAGGGTCTGGGGGGGCTGGGGGGGGGGGCCTGCTGTCAGGGGTCTGGGGGCCCTGCTGTCAGGGTGCTGGGGGGGGCCCTGCTGTCAGGGTCTGGGGGGGCCTACCTACCAACCTACCTGTTTCTGGTCTGCTGTCAGGGCTGGGGGGGCCTACCTACCAACCTACCTGTTTCTCTGGTCTGGGGGCTGTCAGGGTCTGGGGGGGCCCCTGCTGGTCTGCTGTCAGGGTCTGGGGAGGGCCTACCTACCAACCTACCTGTTTCTGGTCTGCTGTCAGGGTCTGGGGAGGGCCTACCTACCAACCTACCTGTTTCTGGTCTGCTGTCAGGGTCTGGGGGGCCCTGCTGTCAGGGTCTGGGGGGGCCCTGCTGTCAGGGTCTGGGGGGCCCTACCTACCAACCTACCTGTTTCTGGTCTGCTGTCAGGGTCTGGGGGCCCTGCTGTCAGGGTCTGGGGAGGGGCCTACCTACCAACCTACCTGGGGAGGGCCAGGGTCTGGGGACCTACCAACCTACCTGTTTCTGGTCTGCTGTCAGGGTCTGGGAGGGCCTGTTTCTGGTCTGCTGTCAGGGTCTGGGGGGCCCTGCTGTCAGGGTCTGGGGGGGCCCTGCTGTCAGGGTCTGGGGAGGGCCTACCTACCAACCTACCTGTTTCTGGTCTGCTGTCAGGGTCTGGGGGCCCTGCTGCTGTCAGGGTCTGGGGGCCCTGCTGTCAGGTCTGGGGGGGCCCCTGTTTCTGGTCTAGGGTCTGGGGGCGCCTACCAAACCTACCTGTTTCTGGTCTGCTGTCAGGGTCTGGGGGCCCTGCTGTCAGGGTCTGGGGGCCCTGCTGGTCTGCTGTCAGGGTCTGGGGGCCCCTGCTGTCAGGGCCTACCTACCAACCTACCTGTTTCTGGTCTGCTGTCAGGGTCTGGGGAGGGCCTGCTGTCAGGGTCCTGCTGTCAGGGTCCAAACCTACCTGTTTCTGGTCTGGGGGCTGTCAGGGTCTGGGGGGCGCCTACCTACCAACCTACCTGTTTCTGGTCTGCTGTCAGGGTCTGGGGGGGCCCTGCTGTCAGGGTCTGGGGAGGGCCTACCTACCAACCTACCTGTTTCTGGTCTGCTGTCAGGGTCTGGGGAGGGCCTACCTACCAACCTACCTGTTTCTGGTCTGCTGTCAGGGTCTGGGGGGCCCTGCTGTCAGGGTCTGGGGAGGGCCTACCTACCAACCTACCTGTTTCTGGTCTGCTGTCAGGGTCTGGGGGCCCTCTGGGGGGGGGGGCCTACCTACCAACCTACCTGTTTCTGGTCTGCTGTCAGGGTCTGGGGGCCCTGCTGTCAGGGTCTGGGGGCCCTGCTGTCAGGGTCTGGGGGGCCTCAGGGTCTGGGGACCTACCAACCTACCTGTTTCTGGTCTGCTGTCAGGGTCTGGGGGGGCCTACCTACCAACCTACCTGTTTCTGGTCTGCTGTCAGGGTCTGGGGGCCCTGCTGTCAGGGTCTGGGGGCCTGGTCTGCTGTCAGGGTCTGGGGAGGGCCTACCAACCTACCTGTTTCTGGTCTGCTGTCAGGGTCTGGGGGGCCCTGTCAGGGTCTGGGGGCCCTGCTGGGGTCTGGGGAGGGCCTACCTAACAACCTACCTGTTTCTGGTCTGCTGTCAGGGTCTGGGGGGCCCTGCTGTCAGGGTCTGGGGGGCGCCTACCTACCAACCTACCTGTTTCTGGTCTGCTGTCAGGGTCTGGGGGGGCCCTGCTGTCAGGGTCTGGGGGGCCCTGCTGTCAGGGTCTGGGGGGCGCCTACCTACCAACCTACCTGTTTCTGGTCTGCTGTCAGGGTCTGGGGGGCCCTGCTGTCAGGGTCTGGGGGGCCCTGCTGTCAGGGTCTGGGGGGCGCCTACCTACCAACCTACCTGTTTCTGGTCTGCTGTCAGAGTTCTCCACTGCTGTGCAATCCTCCTTATCACATCGACAGCTTTGACATCTGAAACTCACATCAACATTACCTCAGTGATGTGTGAAGACAAAGGAATGAGTGAAGCTGTAGAGACACTGTCCATTCTAACACCAGTCACCTGGATACTCCCTGACAACGAGAGGTTGTTGCTGTTTCACAAATCTCATGTATCCGTTCAGGGGCCTCTTAGGGGGAGCGCCTGCAATGGTGGTCAAACTCTTTACCGCTGGGATCACATTGACGAACCTACAACACACACCACAACACATTATTCCCACAACACATTATCCCTACAACACGTTATCCCCACAACACGTTATCCCCACAACACATTATCCCCACAACACATTATCCCCACAACACGTTATCCCCACAACACATCCCCACAACACGTTATCCCCACAACACGTTATCCCCACAACACGTTATCCCCACAACACGTTATCCCCACAACACGTTATCCCCACAACACGTTATCCCCACAACACGTTATCCCTACAACACATTATCCCCACAACACATTATCCCTACAACACATTATCCATACAGCAAATTATCCCCACAACACATTATCCCTACAACACATTATCCCTACAACACATTATCCATACAGCACATTATCCCTACAACACATTATCCCCACAACACATTATCCCCACAACACACACACCCAACACATTATCCCTACAACACATTATCCATACAGCACATTATCCCTACAGCACATTATCCATACAACACATTATCCCTACAACACATTATCCATACAGCACATTATCCCTACAACACATTATCCATACAGCACATTATCCATACAGCACATTATCCATACAGCACATTATCCCCACAGCACATTATCCCTTGTAATGGAAAAATTGCAAGATTATGTTATAATGCTTTTATTGCATCATGGTTGTGTTATGCAACAGAATAGAGTATTTTGTTAACTATTGTGTGTGTGTTCTACTGAGGATGGGCTTCTGGGAGATTACACTGACTGGAGATTTACGATGTCTTTGGGTGATAAAACCTAAAGAGCATTCCAGAGAATGAGGTAATGTTTCTGTTCTATACCGTAGCAGCGAGAGTAGCTGCTGCCTTGGCAGGAACTAATGGGGATCCATAATAAACCCCAGGAAGAGTAGCTGCTGCCTTGACAGGAACTAATGGGGATCCATAATAAACCCCAGGAAGAGTAGCAGCTGCCTTGGCAGGAACTAATGGGGATCCATAATAAACCCCAGGAAGAGTAGCTGCTGCCTTGGTAGGAACTAATGGGGATCCATAATAAACCCCAGGAAGAGTAGCTGCTGCCTTGGCAGGAACTAATGGGGATCCATAATAAACCCCAGGAAGAGTAGCTGCTGCTGAGCATTCCAGAGAATGAGGTAATGTTTCTGTTCTATACCTTAGCAGGGTGAGATGGTTCCAGTTTGGAGTCAGAGGACCAGACACTGGTCTATACAATGAAAACTGTTGACACAGCAGATGCTGTCTGCTATGTATTATAGATACCTTTCATACAAATCTTAACCTTGTGACCCATTCTATGTATCTGTTGTTCGTCATATAGGTTGAAAGGGGTGTATTAGAAATGGTGCATCATTGAAAGTCAAATGCTATTGCAAAGCTCTCATTGTTAAAGATTTAGTTTAAGTATAACTGACTTGTGTGATAAGTTTGTCTCTCCTCATTTGATACTAGAGAAATGAGCCACCACACCACTATACATGATCCCTACTACACACTAGGTGTCGACCGATTAATCGCTATGGCCGAATAATTAGGGCCGATCTCAAGTTCTCATAACAGAACACATTCTTATTTCTTATATAAACAGTAGAGGCTATATACAGTAGCGGGGCTTCTACAGACACCGGTTAGTCAGGCTGATTGAGGTAGTATGTAGATATGATTAAAATGCCTATGCATATATACTTATTTTCCACCATAATCTGCAAATAAATTCATTTAAAATCCTACAATGTGATTTTCTGGATTTTTTTCCCCCTCATTTTGTCTGTCATAGTTTAAGTGTACCTATGATGAAAATTACAGGCCTCTAATCTTTTTAAGTGGGAGAACTTGCACAATTGTTGGCTGACTAAACATCGCTGTGCTTGCGAAGCAAAACGCACGAAAGTGCTGTTTGAATGAATGATTACGGGCCTGCTGCTGCTCAGCCAGACTGCTCTATCAAATCAGACTTAATTATAACATAATAACACACAGAAATACGAGCCTTTGGTCATTAATATGATTGAATCCGGAAACTATCATTTAGAAAACAAAACGTTTATTATTTCCGTGAAATACGGAAACGTTCGGTATTTTATCTAACGGGTGGCATCCCTAAGTCTAAATATTGTTGTTACACACAACCTTCAATGTTATTTCATAATTACGTAAAATTCTGGCAAATTAGTTTGCAATAAGCCAGGCAGCCCAAACTGTTGCATATACCCTGACTCTGCGTGCAATGAACGCAAGAGAAATGACCATTTCACCTGGTTAATATTGCCTGCTAAACTGGATCAGTAGTTATAACTAGTGATTATGATTGATTTTTTTTTTATAAGATAAGTTTAATGCTAGCTAGCAATTTACCTTGGCTTCTACTACATTCACGTAACAGGCAGGCTACTCGTGGAGTGCAATGGTTAGAGCGTTGGACTAGTTAACTGTGCGGTTGCAAGATTGGAACCACTGAGCTGACAAGGTGAAAATCTGTCGTTCTGCCCCTGAACAAGGCAGTTAACCCACCGTTCCTAGGCGGTCATTGAAAATAAGAATGTGTTCTTAACTGACTTGCCTAGTTAAATAAATGTTTTAAAAATCTGTCTCCAAAAATACCGATTTCAGATTGTTATGAGAACTTGAGATCGGTCCTAATTAATCGTCCATAGCGATTAATCGGTCGACACCTAGTGTGTAGTAGGGATCATGTATAGTGGTGTGGTGGCTCATTTCTCTAGTATCAAATGAGGAGAGACAAACTTATCACACAAGTCAAAGTTATACTTAAACTAAATCTTTAACAATGAGAGCTTTGCAATAGCATTTGACTTTCAATGATGCACCATTTCTAATACACCCCTTTCAACCTATATGACGAACAACAGATACATAGAATGGGTCACAAGGTTAAGATTTGTATGAAAGGTATCTATAATACATAGCAGACAGCATCTGCTGTGTCAACAGTTTTCATTGTATAGACCAGTGTCTGGTCCTCTGACTCCAAACTGGAACCATCTCACCCTGCTACGGTATAGAACAGAAACATTACCTCATTGGTAAATAGCCCACCCATTTTCACCTACCTCATCCCCATACTGTTTTATTTATTTACTTTTCTGCTCTTTTGCACACCAATATCGCTACCTGTACATGACCATCTGATCATTTATCACTCCAGTGTTAATCTGCAAAATTGTAATTATTCGCCTACCTCATGCCTTTTGCACACAATGTATATAGACTCCCCCTTTTTCTTCTATTGTGTTATTGACTTGTTAATTGTTTACTCCATGAGTAACTCTGTGTTGTCTGTTCACACTGCTATGCTTTATCTTGGCCAGGTCGCAGTTGCAAATGAGAACTTGTTCTCAACTAGCCTACCTGGTTAAATAAAGGTGAAATAAAAAATAAATAAAAAATAGCCTCGCTACTGTATATAGCCTGTCTTTTTACTGTTGTTTTATTTCTTTACTTACCTATTGCTCACCTAACACCTTTTTTGCACTATTGGTTAAAGCCTGTAAGTAAGCATTTCACTGTAAGGTCTACACCTGTTGCACGTGACACCCAATAATGTTTTACCATGTTTTGTGATGCTGCCGTGTTGTTGTCTTAGGTCTCTCTTTATGTAGTGTTATGGTATCTCTTGTTGTGATGTGTTTTGTCATAGATTTTTTAATTTAAAAAAGATTTCACCTTTATTTAACCAGGTAAGCTAGTTGAGAACAAGTTCTCATTTACAACTGCGACCTGGCCAAGATAAAGCAAAGCAGTGCGACAGAAACAACAACACAGAGTTACACATGGAATAAACAAGTGTACAGTCAATAACACAATAGAAAAAAAAGAGTCTATATTTTTTATTTTACCTTTATTTAACTAGGCAAGTCAGTTAAGAACAAATTCTTATTTTCAATGACGGCCTAGGAACAGTGGCTGTTCAGGGACAGAACTACAGATTTGTACCTTGTCAGCTCGGGGATATGAACTTGAAACCTTTCGGTTAATAGTCCAACGCTCTAACCACTAGGCTACCCTGCCGCCCCTATATACAGTGTGTGCAAATGGCATGAGGAAGTAAGGCTATAAATATGCCATAGTAGCAAAGTAATTCAAATTTAGCAGATTAACACTGGAGTGATAGATGTGCAGATGATGATGAGCAGATGCTGGTGTGTAAGTAGTGATACAGGTGTGCAAAAGAGCAGCAGAGTAAATAAAAACAATATGGGGATGAGGTAGGTAGATTGGAAGGACTATTTACAGATGGACTATGTACAGCTGCAGCAATCGGTTTAGCTGGTCAGATAGCAGATGTTTAAAATTATTGAGGGAAATGTAAGTCTCCAGCTTCAGCGACTTTTGCAATTCGTTTCAGTCACTGGCAGCAGAGAACTGGAAGGAAAGGCGGCCAAAGGAGGTGCTGGCTTTGGGGATGACCAGTGAGAAATATCTGCTGGAGCGAGGGCTACGGGTGGGTGTTGTTATCGTGACCAGTGAGCTGAGATAAGGCGGAGCTTTACCTAGCACAGACTTATAGATGACCTGGAGCCAGTGGGTCTGGAAAAAAATATGTAGCGAGGGCCAGCCGACTAGAGCATACAAGTCGCAGTGGTGGGTGGTGTAAGGTGCTTTGGTAACAAAAGAGATGGCACTGTGACAGACTACATCCAATTTGCTGAGTAGAGTATTCAAAGTTATTTTGTAGATGACTTCGCCGAAGTCGAGGATCGGTAGGATTGTCCGTTTTACTAGGGTAAGTTTGGCGGCGTGAGTGAAGGAGGCTTTGTTGAGACATAGAAAGACGATTCTAGATTAGATTTTTTATTGAAGATGTTTGATATGAGTCTGGAAGGAGAGTTTACAGTCTAGCCAGACACCTAGGTATTTGTAGTTGTCCACGTATTCTAGGTCAGAACCGTCCACCGTAGTGATGCTAGTCGGGCGGGCGGACAGGTGCGGGCAGCGAACGGTTGAATAGCATGCATTTGGCTTTGCAGGCGTTTAAGAGCAGTTGGAGGCCACAGAAGGAGTGTTGTATGGCATTGAAGCTCATTTGGAGGTTAGTTAACAGTGTCCAAACAAGGGCCAGAAAGGAGCAGATTTCTGGGTGTGGTAGAATAGATTCAGGGCATAATGTGCAGACAGGGGTATGGTGTGGTGCGGGTACAGTGGAGGTAAGCCCAGGCACTGAGTGATGATAAGAGAGGTTGCATCTCTGGTCAAGCTGGTTATACTAGGTGAGGTCACCGCATGTGTGGGAGATGGGACAAAGGAGGTATCTAAGGCATTTAGTGGGACTAGGGGCTCTGCAGTAAACTAAAACAATGATAATTATCCTAAACAACAGTATACAAGACTTATTAACATTTGAGAGAGGCATAAAGCAATCACAGGTGTTGATTGGGAGAGCTAGCTAAGTCAACAACTGGTAAGACAACAGCTAATCAGCTAAGACAACAACAACAGGTAAAATGGAGATGAATGGGCAGAGAGGGTCAGTTAACTAGACACAGGGCCTGAGTTCGGGGCTAGGGAAGACAGATAAACAAAGGTAAACAAAGTGGAGTACCTTGATGAATTTACAGTCCAGCAGGCACCAGCCCCCGTCCAAACAGGAGGCCTTTTGCAGTCATTGGAAATAATAAGAATTTGTTCTTAACTGACTTGTCCATTTTTAAAGGTTAAAAACATTTGACAAAAATAAAACATGTCATTGGATACCAGTCAGTGCCAGTCAAGCTAACCTTGGCTAACCTTAACTAGCTAACTAACTAGGCTCTAATTAGACTAATACTGGCGTGATAGCTGGAAATAAAGCAATTCCTTTGCATAATTGGTTTTATGAATGTCCAAAAATCTAAAATACCAATTATAAATTGTACAGGGTGGCTTACTAACTACCTACCTAACATATCTATCTTGACAACGGGAAGTTTTGCTCCTTATGTTACCTTGTAAGACTGGATGCGTGGGAGAAGAGACTGAATGACTTTTTCAAAAGGCAAACCCCAGAAAACATCAGACCGAAAGGTGCCATGTCTGGTTGACTAGACGGTCGGGACACAGCTTTGACAGAGACAACAATGGTACTGTCCCGGACTGACTGGCTCACAAGTTCCTCGTTGTTTATTAGCTACCTAATGCAATAATGTCCGTTTGCCCCTGCCATGCACGGATAACCCGCCTTCACCGCTGCGCTGCATTGTGGGAAAAGGTCATGGCAGTGTTTACGTAGTTTAAGATTCACTGCAGCACATTCACGAAAAATGGGAACGTCAACCAATTATTTATGTGACCAATAAATAATCAAGTGACTTTTGAATTACTCCAATAAATTGCTGCGTTCTTGACCCACGGGTTTCATTTATATAAATTATATTTTTTGCGTTCTTGACCCACAGGTTTCATTTATATAAATTATATTTTTTGCGTTCTTGAGGGTTTCATTTATATAAATTATATTTTTTGCGTTCTTGACCCATGGGTTTCATTTATATAAATGATAAATGCTGCGATATTTTTTCATTTTTTTTTCACCTTTATTTAACCAGGTAGGCAAGTTGAGAACAAGTTCTCATTTACAATTGCGACCTGGCCAAGATAAAGCAAAGCAGTTCGAGACATACAGCAACACGGAGTTACACATGGAGTAAAACAAACATACAGTCAATAATACAGTAGAAAAATAAGTCTATATACAATGTGAGCAAATGAGGTGAGATAAGGGAGGTAAAGGCCAAAAAAAGGCCATCGTGACAAAGGAAATACAATATAGCAAGTAAAACACTGGAATGGTAGATTTGCAGTGGAAAAATGTGCAAAGTAGAGATAGAAATAATGGGGTGCAAAGGAGCTAAATAAATACAATAGGGGGAGAGGTAGTTGTTTGGGCTAAATAATAGATGGGCTATGTACAGGTGCAGTAATCTGTGAGCTGCTCTGACAGTTGGTGCTTAAAGCTAGTGAGGGAGCTAAGTGTTTCCAGTTTCAGAGAATTTTGTAGTTCGTTTCAGTCATTGGCAGCAGGGAATTGGAAAGAGGAGGCCAAAGGAAGAATTGGTTTTGGGGGTGACCAGAGAGATATACCTGCTGGAGTGCGTGCTACAGGTGGGTGCTGCTATGGCGACCAGCGAGCTGAGATAAGGGGACTTTATCTAGCAGGGTCTTGTAGATGACCTGGAGCCAGTGGGTTTGGCGATGAGTATGAAGCGAGGGCCAGCCAACGAGAGCATACAGGTCGCAGTGGTGGGTAGAAAATGGGGCTTTGGTGACAAAACGGATTGCACTGTGATAGACTGCATCCAATTTGCTGAGTAGAGTATTGGAGGCTATTTTGTAAATTACATCGCCGAAGTCAAGGATCGGTAGGATGGTCAGTTTTACAAGGGTATGTTTGGCAGCATGAGTGAAGGATGCTTTGTTGCGAAATAGGAAGCCGATTCTCAATTTAGCTTTGGATTGGAGATTTTTGATGTGAGTCAAAAGCTCGTTTGGAGGCTTGTTAACACAGTGTCCAAAGAAGGGCCAGATGTGTACAGAATGGTGTCGTATACGTAGAGGTGGATCAAAGAATCACCAGCAGCAGGAGCGACATCGTTGATATATACAGAGAAAAGAGTCGGCCCGAGAATTGAACCCTGTGGCACCCCCATAGAGACTGCCAGTGGTCCGGACAACAGGCCCTCCGATTTAACACACTGAACTCTATCTGAGACGTAGTTGGTGAACCAGGCGAGGCAGTCATTAGAGAAACCAAGGCTGTTGAATATGGTGATTGACAAGAGTTGAAAGCTTTGGCCAGGTGGATGAAGACGGCAGTGTAAACAAACAGCTACTGGTGTAAGACAACCTGATGCCCCTTGGCCATACCCAGTAACAGGGGCAGACAAGCCCCCATCACACGTTCTGTAAGACAACCTGATGCCCCTTGGCCATACCCAGTAACGGGCAGACAAGCCTCCATCACACTTTCTGTAAGACAGACTGATGCCCCTTGGCCATACCCAGTAACAGGGGCAGACCCATCACACTTTCTGTAAGACAGCCTGATGCCCCTTGGCCATACCCAGTAACAGGGGCAGACAAGCCCCCATCACACGTTCTGTAAGACAACCTGATGCCCCTTGGCCATACCCAGTAACAGGGGCAGACCCATCACACGTTCTGTAAGACAACCTGATGCCCCTTGGCCATACCCAGTAACAGGGGCAGACAAGCCCCCATCACACTTTCTGTAAGACAGCCTGATGCCCCTTGGCCATACCCAGTAACAGGGGCAGACAAGCCCCCATCACACGTTCTGTAAGACAACCTGATGCACCTTGGCCATACCCAGTAACAGGGGCAGACAAGCCCCCATCACACTTTCTGTAAGACAGCCTGATGCCCCATGGCCATACCCAGTAACAGGGGCAGACAAGCCCCCATCACACTTTCTGTAAGACAGCCTGATGCCCCTTGGCCATACCCAGTAACAGGGGCAGACAAGCCCCCATCACACTTTCTGTAAGACAGCCTGATGCCACTTGGCCATACCCAGTAACAGGGGCAGACCCATCACACTTTCTGTAAGACAGCCTGATGCCCCTTGGCCATACCCAGTAACAGGGGCAGACCCATCACACTTTGTTTGATCAGTTGAGTAACCCTCTGAATCTCCACCCAGTGGTCTGCACTCATTTCCCAGGGAGTGTCTTTCAGGAGTCAGCAGTTACAACAACTCAACTCACTGTGAGCATCATTCACTCTACTGAACATGTTGAGCCTTTAAACCAGTGTAATATTTAACTCATAATAAAACTAACTCATGCTTACCTCAGGACAAGTTTCCATGCTTTCAACAGCAGTGAATTAGAACACATGAGCATTAATAAAGTGTACCATTCTTTAATTATACAAAAGTGCTAAACAGCATAAGCCATAGCCATAACTGAAGCCCCTAAATCACTGTTAATGGCAGAGAATGTATTTCAATGTTTTAATGAAGTTCTGACTTAATGCTAAAACAACTAAAGTAGGTCCAGAATAGATGGATACAATAAAAAGAAAACTGTCAAATTGGTTTGATTCCTCAATTTCCCTCTTTATGGGTGACAGTCAGCAGAGCCATGAGTATGTTGTACTGTAGCAGTAGGCCATTTCCCTCTTTATGGGTGACAGTCAGCAGAGCCATGAGCATGTTGTACTGTAGCAGTAGGCCATTTCCCTCTTTATGGGTGACAGTCAGCAGAGCCATGAGTATGTTGTACTGTAGCAGTAGGCCATTTCCCTCTTTATGGGTGACAGTCAGCAGAGCCATGAGTATGTTGTACTGTAGCAGTAGGCCATTTCCTCTTTATGGGTGACAGTCAGCAGAGCCATGAGTATGTTGTACTGTAGCAGTAGGCCATTTCCCTCTTTATGGGTGACAGTCAGCAGAGCCATGAGTATGTTGTACTGTAGCAGTAGGCCATTTCCTCTTTATGGGTGACAGTCAGCAGAGCCATGAGTATGTTGTACTGTAGCAGTAGGCCATTTCCCTCTTTATGGGTGACAGTCAGCAGAGCCATGAGTATGTTGTACTGTAGCAGTAGGCCATTTCCCTCTTTATGGGTGACAGTCAGCAGAGCCATGAGTATGTTGTACTGTAGCAGTAGGCCATTTCCCTCTTTATGGGTGACAGTCAGCAGAGCCATGAGTATGTTGTACTGTAGCAGTAGGCCATTTCCCTCTTTATGGGTGACAGTCAGCAGAGCCATGAGTATGTTGTACTGTAGCAGTAGGCCATTTCCCTCTTTATGGGTGACAGTCAGCAGAGCCATGAGTATGTTGTACTGTAGCAGTAGGCCATTTCCCTCTTTATGGGTGACAGTCAGGAGAGCCATGAGTATGTTGTACTGTAGCAGTAGGCCACAGTATTCTGATGACTAACAGCAGGCCACAGTATTATGATGACTAACAGTAGGCTACAGTATTCTGATGACTAACAGCAGGCTACAGTATTCTGATGACTAACAGCAGGCTACAGTATTCTGATGACTAACAGCAGGCCACAGTATTCTGATGACTGGAACAGCAGGCTACAGTATTCTGATGACTAACAGCAGGCTACAGTATTCTGATGACTAACAGCAGGCTACAGTATTCTGATGACTAACAGCAGGCTACAGTATTCTGATGACTAACAGCAGGCTACAGTATTCTGATGACTAACAGCAGGCTACAGTATTCTGATGACTGGAACAGCAGGCTACAGTATTCTGATGACTGGAACAGCAGGCTACAGTATTCTGATGACTAACAGCAGGCTACAGTATTCTGATGACTAACAGCAGGCTACAGTATTCTGATGACTGGAACAGCAGGCTACAGTATTCTGATGACTGGAACAGCAGGCTACAGTATTCTGATGACTAACAGCAGGCTACAGTATTCTGATGACTAACAGCAGGCTACAGTATTCTGATGACTGGAACAGCAGGCTACAGTATTCTGATGACTAACAGCAGGCTACAGTATTCTGATGACTGGAACAGCAGGCTACAGTATTCTGATGACTAACAGTAGGCTACAGTATTCTGATGACTGGAACAGCAGGCTACAGTATTCTGATGACTGGAACAGCAGGCTACAGTATTCTGATGACTAACAGCAGGCTACAGTATTCTGATGACTAACAGCAGGCTACAGTATTCTGATGACTGGAACAGCAGGCTACAGTATTCTGATGACTGGAACAGCAGGCTACAGTATTCTGATGACTAACAACAGGCTACAGTATTCTGATGACTAACAGCAGGCTACAGTATTCTGATGACTGGAACAGCAGGCTACAGTATTCTGATGACTAACAGCAGGCTACAGTATTCTGATGACTGGAACAGCAGGCTACAGTATTCTGATGACTGGAACAGCAGGCTACAGTATTCTGATGACTAACAGCAGGCTACAGTATTCTGATGACTAACAGCAGGCTACAGTATTCTGATGACTGGAACAGCAGGCTACAGTATTCTGATGACTAACAGGCTACAGTATTCTGATGACTGGAACAGCAGGCTACAGTATTCTGAATGTAACCGTGGGCTACAGTATTCTAATGACTTCCTCTTCCATTCATGAGACGAGAAACAAAAGTTCCCACAACCAGGAAGTAGGGATAACAACAATGTACAGTTGTTGTCCCCCATATCTATCAACCCTTAATGTACATATGTGCAGTGTATACCCCCTGTAAACACAAAATCATCTATAGTTCATGGGTTCACATGATAAATGTTGACAGTACAATGTGTTCCATATCACCTAAGTTTACTTTCTATTACCAGAATGTACAGTGTTTTGTGACTTAAAAAAAAATCTTCAGGAGGGCCTTTACATTGCATACTTCTGAGTCCAATCTCTTGCTAGTCTGTTGTATCTGGAAACAAAATAAATAGGGTTATCTCACAATAACAATGGCAGAAATAATATGAAACCAAATTTAAATGTCATCGCTGTTGATTTGCTTTAGAATGTTCAAATATACTGCAACGATCTAAATAGGTACCCCATTATTCAAAGAGTTTGGTTCCAGCAGCTCATTGGAGAAATAGGCCTAACACTTTACACAGTTACAATATACTCACTTCTCTTTGTCTAGTTTGTAGATCTGTGCTATGTCTGGAACTAAGGGGTCGTCCGGGTTCGGGTCACAAAGCAACGAACATATGGACAACAGAACTGGAAAACAGATGAAGTGACAGATGATGAAGTTGTGTCTTAAATGGTCATCGGCATTTCACATTCTATTCACAATCAGTGAGATTGTTAATTTGGATTTAATGATCAGGTTAAAGTTATAGGAGGGTTGTAATATTGTGATTTAATGATCAGGTTAAAGTTATAGGAGGGTTGTAATAGAACATTCTACAAGTGTTGGATGGAACAATGTTTTAACATGGAACCAGGTGTGTCATTTCTACCAGTTAGCCAGCTACATTGTGGCAGGATGTGTAGTAAAGTACCAGCCCAGTTAACTCACCTTTTGATACAGTTAATGCTGGAGACCACTGGGATCGCAAGATGTCCAAGCAGATGCTCCCGTTACTGTTGATGTTTGGATGATAGATCTTTGTTGTGAATGCTACCTGTAGAAAGATGGACATGTGTTTATGTTCAATTTATCCAAGAGGACCATTCTTTAGCAACAGTTTAATGATGTAATGACTTGCATAACAAATCAATTCTTACCTTTGGTGGCTTGAAGGGATAGTCGGTGGGGAAGTGGATTGTGAGAAAGAAGACACCACTTTGGTATGGACTATCACCCTAGGAATAACAGGAACAGATATACATTGTTATAAATTATGAAAATGTACAATAAAATTATTTCAACATCCATTCAAACCTATTGTTCAGATGACCCATGTTGCAATCAATAAACCACACACATCCTTTTGAAGTCATACTCACTGGCCCCATTATTGTTGCTTGCCAATGGAACACTGGAATATAGAAAGAGAACATGTATTAGGCCTATAGAACCGGCCCCTCCAGGTAGGGGCCTATAGAACCGGCCCCTACAGGTAGGGGCCTATACAACCGGCCCCTCCAGGTAGGGCCTATACAACCGGCCCCTCCAGGTAGGGGCCTATAGAACCGGCCCCTCTAGGTAGGGGCCTATACAACCGGCCCCTCTAGGTAGGGGCCTATACAACCGGCCCCTCTAGGTAGGGCCTATACAACCGGCCCCTCTAGGTAGGGCCTATACCAGGTAGGGCCAGCCCAGGTCCCTCTAGGTAGGGCCTAAACCACCAGCCCAGGTCCCTCTAGGTAGGGCCTATACAACCGGCCCCTCTAGGTAGGGGCCTATACAACCAGCCCCTCTAGGTAGGGCCTATACAACCAGCCCCTCTAGGTAGGGCCTATACAACCGGCCCCTCTAGGTAGGGCCTATACAACCAGCCCCTCTAGGTAGGGCCTATACCACCAGCCCAGGTCCCTCTAGGTAGGGCCTAAACCACCAGCCCAGGTCCCTCTAGGTAGGGCCTATACAACCGGCCCCTCTAGGTAGGGCCTATACAACCAGCCCCTCTAGGTAGGGCCTATACAACCAGCCCCTCTAGGTAGGGCCTATACAACCAGCCCCTCTAGGTAGGGCCTATACCACCAGCCCAGGTCCCTCTAGGTAGGGCCTATACCACCAGCCCAGGTCCCTCTAGGTAGGGCCTATACCACCAGCCCAGGTCCCTCTAGGTAGGGCCTATACCACCAGCCCAGGTCCCTCTAGGTAGGGCCTATACCACCAGCCCAGGTCCCTCTAGGTAGGGCCTATACCACCAGCCTTAGTCCCTCTAGGTAGGGCCTATACCACCAGCCTTAGTCCCTCTCCCCTTCACCGGATATAGACTACATTACCCTCAGAGTCCTAAACTTACAGTCCTCTCCCACGGGTCCAGCAGAGCACTGTGCTGGCGGATCCCTCTGCAGGTCATGAAGCTCCTAGGGGACAAAACAAGTCAGACAAGTAGTGCTAAGGGTTACACATGGAACTGAAAGCTGTCCTTGAGGACGAGGTCAGATACATTTTACATCCACGAAATAGCTGGGTTTCTTAACATGTCCCTAGTCATAGCTTTATTCGTATATATATTTAACTGTAATAATGATAGGCCTACTTCATAATGCCCTGCCTTAGCTACAACCTCAAGTCAAATTAGACTAGTAATCATTACAACATGTACAGGTGCTGCACCTAAATAAGTGTATTTAGCATGAATAGCTGTGTCCTGGAGAGGGGTTGAATGGCTGACAAAGAAAATTACAATCTAGTTTAGACGTGGTACATACCATGATATCATGTAATGCTAAACATTAAGATTGTGGGCCGTGTTAATTCATTGTTAACTAGCCTCCTCGTATGTGTGCAGTCTAGCTCGATAGCTGGCTATGTGGTTAGGATTAGAAATGAACCAATTATCTAGCTAGCGTAACATTAATAAACAATAACTTCCGATAGATGAGGTTCGGTTCGGCTAACGTTAGGTATCCAGCCACCTCGGCACAGCTAGCCACCCTGGCACAGCTAGTCACCCTGGCACAGCCGGCCGGTCACCCCGGCACAGCTAGCTACAGTTAGCCACCCTGGCACAGCCGGCCGGTTACCCCGGCACAGTTAGCTACAGCTAGCCACCCTGGCACAGCCGGCCGGTCACCCCGGCACAGCTAGCTACAGTTAGCCACCCTGGCACAGCCGGCCGGTCACCCCGGCACAGCTAGCTACAGCTAGCCACCCTGGCACAGCCGGCCGGTTACCCCGGCACAGTTAGCTACAGCTAGCCACCCCGGCACAGCTAGCTACAGCTAGCCACCCTGGCACAGCTAGCCACAATGCTAGCTAACCATCTTACCTTCTGTATTCTTTTCAGTGCCATGGTGACCGACTTAGTCAAATGCCCTCAAGTACTCGTCGACTTCGTATTTTCTTTAGATGTCTATTTAATAGTATTGCTTAAAAGGTAAAGGTATTTTATTTCCCTGAGTAGGTCGCCAAGACAAGGGTGTGTGTATGTGGTTCCCTATTGTTTCCGCTTTCTGTTTACGGTCGGCTTTAAACAAGGGGGTTTGGGGGATTGTAGTTCCTCTTCGGAAAATGTAGTAGTGTTCCAGCTCCCAGAAGCATTATGCACAATGCATTTCTACCTTTCAACAATGATTGATTATTGAAATAACATATTTATTTCCCACTATCAATTAATTGATTATTGTATTTTTAAATAGTTAGCTCATAGTTAGCTCAACTGAGTGTGTTTATTACTTTTAAATAAGAATAAAGAATAAACCAACTTGACAAACGATCTTTGTCCCCAACTTGACAAAGCACATTTCATAATTTTATACTCTATATCCTATTGTGTTGAGAGCTTCAAGTTCATTGGTGTCCACATCACCAACTAACATGGTCCAAGCACACAAAGACAGTCGTGAAGAGGGCACGACAAAACCAATTCCCCCTCAGGAGACTAAAAAGATTTGGCATGGGTCCTCAGATCCTCAAAAGGTTCTACAGCTGCACCTTCGAGAGAATCCTGACTCGTTGCATCACTGCCTGGTACAGAGGGTAGTGTGTACATCACTGGGGCCAAGCTTCCTGCCATCCAGGACCTCTATACCTGGCGGGGTCAGAGGAAGCACAAAAAATTGTCAAAGACTCCATCCACCCTAGTCATGAACTGTTCTCTCTGCTACCGCACGGCAAGCTCCAAGTCTATATCCACGAGGTTTCTAAACAGCTTCTACCCCCAAGCCACAAGACTCCTGAACATCTATTGAAATTGCTACCCAGACTATTTGCGTTTACATACACTTAGGTTGGAGTCATTAAAACTCGTTTTTCAACCACTCCACACATTTGTTGTTAACAAACTATAGTTTTGGCAAGTCGGTTAGGACAAATACTTAATTTTTCCAACAATTGTTTACAGACAGATTATTTCACTTACAATTCACTCTATCACAATTCAAGTGGGTCAGAAGTTTACAGATGCTAAATTGACTGTGCCTTTAAACAGCTTGTAAATTCAAGAAAATTATGTCATGGTTTTAGAAGCTTCTGTTAGGCTAATTTACATTTTTTGAGTCAATTGGAGGTGTACCTGTGGATGTATTTCAAGGCCTACCTTTAAACTCGGTGCCTCTTTGCTTGACATCATGGGAAAATCTAAAGAAATCAGCCAAGACCTCAGAAAAAAAATTGTAGGCCTCCACAAGCCTGGTTCATCCTTGGAAGCAATTTCCAAACGCCTGACGGTACCACGTTCATCTGTACAAACAATAGTATGCAAGTACAAACACCATGGGACCACGCAGCCGTCATACCGCTCAGGAAGGAGATGCGTTCTGTCTCCTAGAGATGAACGTACTTTGGTGCGAAAAGTGCAAATCAATCCCAGAACAACAGCAAAGGACCTTGTGAAGATGCTGGAGAAAACAGGTACAAAAGTATCTATATCCACAGTAAAAAGAGTCCTATTTCGACAACCTGAAAGTCTGCTCAGCAAGGAAGAAGCCACTGCTCCAAAACCGAAAGTAAAAATCCCAAACTTCGTTTTGCAACTGCACATGGGGACAAAGATCGTACTTTTTGGAGAAATGTCCTCTCGTCCGGTGAAGCAAAAATATAACTTTTTGGCCATAATGACCATCGTTATGTTTGGAGGAAAAAGGGGGAGGCTTGCAAGCCACAGAACACTATCTCAACCGTGAAGCACGGGGTGGCAGCATCATGTTGTGGGGGTGCTTTGCTGCATGAGGGATTGGTGCACTTCACAAAATAGATGGCATCATGAGGGAGGAAAATTATATGGATATATTGAAGCAACATCTCAAGACATCAGTCAGGAAGTTAAAGCTTGGTTGCAAATGGGTCTTCCAAATGGACCAAGACTCCAAGCATACTTCCAAAGTTGTGGCAAACTGGCTTAAGGACAACAAAGTCAAGGTAGTGGAGTGGCCATCACAAAGCCCTGACCTCAATCCCATAGAACATTTGTGGGCAGAATTGAAAAAGCATGTGCGAGCAAGGAGGCCTACAAACCTGACTGTTACACCAGCTGTGTCAGGAGGAATGGGCCACAATTCACCCAATTTATTGTGGGAAGCTTGTGGAAGGCTACCCAAAACGTTTGACCCATGTTAAACCATTTTAAAGGCAATGCTACCAAATACTAATTGAGTGTATGTAAACTTCTGACCCACTTGGAATGTGATGAAAGAAATAAAAGCTCAAATAAATTATTCTCTCTGCTATTATTCTGACATTTCACATTCTTAAAATAAAGTGGTGATCCTAACTGACCTAAGACAGGGAATTTTAATTAGGATTAAATGTCAGGAGTTGTGAAAAACTGAGTTTAAATGTATTTGGCTAAGGTGTATGTAAATTTATGACTGATTATTAGGACATGTAAACACCTTAATTGGCGTCCCATCAGTTTATTTAAGGTGTTTACATGTCCTAATCATTTGAAAGATTGCTCAGAAAACCAGGTGTTTTAACCAGTGTATGCTTCGATTTTGTCTTTATGGCAATTAAGACAAGCAGAGTAAGGTGCTAACATGACTATTGTATAATCTGCCTTCTGCCATAATCAATTTAATATAAAATTATTCCTGGTCATATAAACAAACTCATTGAGGCTATCTCCATTTTAAAGTAGTCCATGTTCTTCAGTAGAGCAAGCTTCCCTCTAGCGATTCCTGGTCATATAAACAAACTCATTGAGGCTATCTCCATTTTAAAGTAGTCCGTGTTCTTCAGTAGAGCAAGCTTCCCTCTAGCGCGAGTAAAGTGAGTTCGGAACAATTGGAAGTATGTTTTAGAAATAGTTATCATATACACACGTTATATGTCCGAACTGAGAATCAAATATACTTCCCAAAAATAACGTTGTCGCTATGGTAGAACATTTATTTTGATTGGCGATGTTCTGTATTTATCAGAGTGCCATTATGTAGCCTGATTTCAGATGTGTCCATGTACACATGATTATTAGGCAAGTCGTTCTTGCAAAGCATGTAAACGTTTTAATCAACTATTATATTAATCCGACTATCCACAATAATCGCATTATTATATGCATGTAACCTTTCTCATTGGCGCTGCCCGTGTCACAGATACAGAAACGTTTTGCAACAGAATCGACATAATGATTACACCCCTACTGTATCCTGTGCACGTGACGATTAAACTTTGACTTGATTTTGCGTGCAGATTGAATTTGATGATGATTGATTACTAATGCCTGGCAAGTAAAGTCTGTGCTTGCAAGTTCTGTCTGACTATCACGTGACGAGTTGCTGGTTGCTTGAGATAGAAGTAGCTGGTCGCGTCATTGAGCTCCGTTGTGAATGCAGTACAGTATTAGCTGCCACTAACAGAAAAGATGGTGGTGTATAGTGCTAAAAACTAAATGTTTGACAGTACACGCTACGTGAGGTGTGACAGTTGTTATCCAGCCAGGTGGAGGAGCAGGTACAGTAGCTATGTGGGTGTTCGGTTATGGCTCTCTGATCTGGAAGGTGGATTTTCCCTATGAGGAGAAGCTGATCGGCTACATTAAAGGCTTCAGCCGGCGCTTCTGGCAAGGCAGCACCGACCACAGGGGAGTGCCAGGCAAGGTGACGTATCTATCTGTATGGATGACTAGTGAAGGGAGTGTAAGTTTATTATTAAGGAACAGTCTATGTTGACTATTGGTGATATCCAGCTAGCTACATAAGTGCTCTACAGCATCTGAACTGTAATACGGTGACTGGAGGCTCAATGCTGTTGACCTCTAAAGGTTGTATTTATTAAAACTCAATCGGCTCCTCCCTGTCTTCTCTTTTCAGCCTGGCCGAGTTGTGACTCTGGTGGAGGACCCAGAGGTGAGCTGCCACATAGTTACTTACACCTGTGTGTGTGTGGTAATGTAACAGGTGTGACATGGCAACTAGTCCAACACTCTAACCACTAGGCTACCTGCCACCCCATGTGCCGAATACAACAGGTGTAGTAGACCTTACCGTGAAATGCTGAATACAACAGGTGTAGTAGACCTCACAGTGAAATGCTGAATAAAATAGGTGTAGTAGACCTTACCGTGAAATGCTGAATACAACAGGTGTAGTAGACCTTACAGTGAAATGCTGAATGCAACAGGTGTAGTAGACCTTACCGTGAAATGCTGAATACAACAGGTGTAGTAGACCTTACTGTGAAATGCTGAATACAACAGGTGTAGTAGACCTTACCGTGAAATGCTGAATACAACAGGTGTAGTAGACCTTACCGTGAAATGCTGAATACAACAGGTGTAGTAGACCTTACAGTGAAATGCTGAATGCAACAGGTGTAGTAGACCTTACAGTGAAATGCTGAATGCAACAGGTGTAGTAGACCTTACAGTGAAATGCTGAATACAACAGGTGTTGTATGCCAAATCTTTTCAGTCTCCTCTGAGGGGGAAAAGGTGTTGTCGTGCCCTCTCCACGACTGTCTTGGTGTGTTTGGACCATGGTAGTTCGTTAGTGACATGGACACCAAGGAACTTGAAACTCTCGACCCGCTCCACTCCAGTCCCGTCAATGTTAATGGGGGCCTGTTGGGCCGTCCTTTTCCTGTAGTCCACAATCAGCTCCTTTGTCTTTTTCACATAGAGGTAGAGGTTGAGGTCTCTGACCTCCTCCCTATAGGCTGTCTCATCATTGTCTGTGATCAAGCCTACTACTGTTGTATCGTCAGCAAACTTAATGTTGGAGTTGTGCTTGGCCACGCAGTCATGGGTGAACAGGGAGTACAGGAGGGGACTAAGCATGCACCAGTGTTGAGGATCAGCGTGTGTTGTTGCCTACCCTTGCCACTTGGGTGCGGCCCGTCAGGAAGTCCAGGTTCCAGTTGCAGAGGGAGGTGTTTAGTCCCAGGGTCCTTAGCTTAGTGATGAGCTTTGTGGGCACTATGGTGTTGAATGCTGAGCTTTCGCCAATGAACAGCATCTGAGTCATCTGACCACTTCCGTATTGAGCGAGTCACTAAGCAGGAATCAGGAGGATAGAATTATAGTCAGATTGGCCAAATGGAGAGCGAGAGAAAGCTTTGTATGCGTCTTGTGTATGGAGTAAGGGTGGTCTAGAGTTGTTTGCTTATGGCCTTATACAGCTTGTTAAGTGCGGTCTTAGTTTCAGCATCGGTTTGTGGTGGTAAGTAGACGGTTACGAATACTATAGATGAGAACTCTCTTGGTAGATAGTGCGGTCTACAGTTTATCATGAGGTACTCAAGGTGAGCAATACCTCGAGACTTCTTTAATATTAGACATCGCTCACCAGCAGTTATTGACAAATAGACACACACCCCCGCCCCTCGTCTTTCCTGACGTAGCTGCTCTGTCCTGTTGATGCATGGAAAATCCCTCTATATTATCTGTGTCGTCGTTCAGCCACGTCTTGGTGAAACATAAGATATTACAGTTTTTAATGCACTGTTGGTAGGATAGTCTTAATCGTAGATCTTCCAGTTTGTTTTCCAATGACTGCACGTTGGCCAGTAATACGGAGGGAAGTGGTGGTTTACCTACTCGTCGGCAAATTCTTACAAGGCACCCGCCCTCCTCCCCCTTTTCCTCTGTCTTTTCTTCACGTTGATGATGGAGATTTGGTCTAGTTAGAGGTGGGTAATCGCTATTCTGATGTCCAGCAGCTCTTTTCAGTCATAAGAGACGGAAGCAGCAACATTATGTACAAAATGAGTTATAAAACTATGTAAAAAATAGCACAGTTGGTTAGGAGCCCGTAAAACATCAGTCATCCCCTCCGGCGGCATTATGAAGTAGTTGTTTCTCTTGCTCTGCAAGGACGCAGTCTTTTGTGGAGTGGAAGGTAAGAGGGATAGAAGCAACACTGTTCCAGTAACAGTCTAGGTCCAAGGTTCGAAGCAGCTTCTACCCCCAGGCCATATGACTCCTGAACATCTAATCAAAAGCAACACTGTAACAGTCTAGGTCCAAGGTTCGAAGCTGCTTCTACCCCCAAGCCATATGACTCCTGAACATCTAATCCAATGGCTACCCAGACTATTTACATTACCCCCCCCCTAATCAAATGACTACCCAGACTATTTGCATTACCCCCCCATAATCAAATGACTACCCAGACTATTTGCATTACCCCCCCTAATCAAATGACTACCCAGACTATTTGCATTGCCCCCAAATGGCTACCCAGACTAATCCTACCCAGACTATTTGCATTACCCCCCTAATCAAATGACTACCCAGACTATTTGCATTACCCCCCTAATCAAATGACTACCCAGACTATTTGCATTACCCCCCCCTAATCAAATGACTACCCAGACTATTTGCATTACCCCCCTAATCAAATGACTACCCAGACTATTTGCATTACCCCCCTAATCAAATGACTACCCAGACTATTTGCATTACCCCCCCCTAATCAAATGACTACCCAGACTATTTGCATTGCCCCCCTAATCAAATGGCTACCCAGACTATTTGCATTACCCCCCCTAATCAAATGACTACCCAGACTATTTGCATTGCTCCCCCCCCCCCTTATTTTACGCCACTGCTACTCTCTGTTATTATCTATGTATAGTCACTTTAATAACCAACATGTACAGTCTAACGTTTACATACACTTAGGTTGGAGTCATTAAAACTTGTTTTTCAACCACTCCACAAATTTCTTGTTAACAAACTATAGTTTTGGCAAGTCGGTTGGGACATCTACTTTGTGCATGACACAAGTAATTTTACCAACAATTGTTTACAGACAGATTATTTAACTTGTAATTTACTGTATCACAATTCCAGTCGGTCAGAAGTTTACATACACTAAGTTGAATGTGTCTTTAAACAGCTTGGAAAATTCCAGAAAATGATGTCATGGTTTTAGAAGCTTCTGATAGGCTAATTGACATAATTTGAGTCAATTGGAGGTGTACCTGTGGATGTATTTCAGGGCCTACCTTCAAACTCAGTGCCTCTGCTTGACATCATGGGAAAATTTAAAGAAATCAGGCAAGACCTCAGAAAAATATTTGTAGAACTCCACAAGTCTGGTTCATCCTTGGGAGCAATTTCCAAACGCCTGAAGGTACCACGTTCATCTGTACAAACAATAGTACGCAAGTATAGCAACATGAGACCAAATCAATCCCAGAACAACAACAAAGGACCTTGTGAAGATGCTGGAGGAAACGGGTACAAAAGTATCAATATCCGCAGTGAAACGAGTCCTATATCGACATAACCTGAAAGGCCACTCAGCAAGTAATAAGCCACTGCTGCAAATGGGTCTTCCAAATGGACAATGACCCCAAGCATACTTCCAAAGTTTGTGGCAAAATGGCTTAAGGACAACAAAAGTCAAGGTATTGGAGTGGACATCACTGAAAAAGTGTATGCGAGCAAGGAGGCCTACAAACCTGACTCAGTTACACCAGCTCTGTCAGGAGGAATGGAACAAAATTCACCCAACTTATTGTGGGAAGCTTGTGGAAGGCTACCCAAAACGTTCTACCCAAGTTAAACAATTTAAAGGCAATACTACCAAATACTAATTGAGTGTATGTAAACTTCTGACCCACTGGGAATGTGATGAAAGAAATACAAGTTGAAATAAATCATTCTCTCTACTATTATTCTGACATTTCACATTCTTAAAATGAAGTGGGGATCCTAACTGACCTAAGACAGGGAATTTTTACTAGGATTAAATGTCAGGAATTGTGAAACTGAGTTTAAATGTATTTGGCTAAGGTGTATGTAAACTTCTGACTTCAACTGTACATTTTACCTCGACTAACCGGTGCCCCCGCACATTGACTCTGTTCCGGTACCCCCTGTATATAGCCTCCACATTGACTCTGTACCGGTACCCCCTGTATATAGTCTCCACATTGACTCTGTACCGTAACACCCTGTATATAGTCTCCACATTGACTCTGTACCGTAACACCCTGTATATAGCCTCCACATTGACTCTGTTCCAGTACCCCCTGTATATAGCCTCCACATTGACTCTGTTCCGTTACCCCCTGTATATACCCTCCACATTGACTCTGTTCCGGTACCCCCTGTATATAGCCTCCACATTGACTCTGTTCCGTTACCCCCTGTATATAGCCTCCACATTGACTCTGTACCGGTACCCCCTGTATATAGCCTCCACATTGACTCTGTTCCGGTACCCCCTGTATATAGCCTCCACATTGACTCTGTTCCGTTACCCCCTGTATATAGCCTCGCTATTGTTATTTTACTTCTGCTCTTTAATTACTTGTTCCCTTTTATTTCTTATTCGTATTTTTTAAACTGAATTGTTGGTTAGGGGCTTGTAAGAAGGATTTCACTGTAAGGTCTGTTGTAATTCAGCGCATGTGACTATTAAAATACATTTTGATTCCAGACTACAGACCTCTAATATAGATGTCCTCAGATTTGTCTTCTGCCCTTGTCTCTGCTGGCCAGTTCTCCCTTTGTCAGTGTAGCTTCCAAACAGCATGCACAGCGTCTCATTGGCTGTCAGCATATCCAGCACAGCGTCTCATTGGCTGTCAGCATATCCAGCACAGCGTCTCTTTGGCTGTTAGCCAATCCAGCACAGTGTCAAAGCTAGCTAACAAGACCCTCCTTCCTCTGATTTAGTTATTGCACAGTTGTGTCGCTGCTAATTTCCATAAACCTGGGACTTTCTGAGCTCTGGTCACCCGAGCTCTTCGCCACCAACAGTCACTGAATGTCTTCCTGTGTCTCCTTCTGCTATTGGCAGTGACTGGTCTCTGGTAGTTTTATTGGTAAAGGTCGTGCCTGGTATAACTGGGCTTCTCTCTTTCACTCTCTCAGGGTTGTGTCTGGGGCGTGGCATATAAGCTGCCGTCTGGCCGAGAGCAGGAAGTGAAGTGTTACCTTGACTACCGGGAGAAGGGCGGTTACCGCGTCATCGCAGTGAACTTTCACCCCAGACCCTCCGTGACCCCCACACGACACACTGACACTCCCCCTGAACCCAGCCAGGCTCTGCTCTACATCGGTTCTAATGACAGCCCTGACTACCTGGGTCCCGCCCCCCTGGAGCTGATAGCCAATCAGATTGTAGATGCTGTTGGACCGAGTGGACGGAACACTGAATACCTGTTTTCATTGGCTGAGGCGCTGAGGACCCTCCTCCCTGAAGACTCAGACACACACCTCTTCTCTCTCGAAGACCTGGTTAGAGAGAGACTAGCACACACACTTACTACATGTGTGTCAGTAAACCATCGCAGGGATGCTGTGGATTGTCAGTCATGTGATTGTCTCCAGGACCATTCAGAGCCGGGTTAAGGTTAGGACCATTCAGAGCCGGGTTGGGACTGTTCAGAGCTGGGTTAAGGTTAAGGTTAGGACCATTCAGAGCCGGGTTAAGGTTAGGACCGTTCAGAGCTGGGTTGGGACTGTTCAGAGCTGGGTTGGGACTGTTCAGAGCTGGGTTGGGACTGTTCAGAGCTGGGTTAAGGTTAGGACTGTTCAGAGCTGGGTTGGGACTGTTCAGAGCTGGGTTAAGGTTAGGGTTGGGACCATTCAGAGCCGGGTTAGGGTTAGGACTGTTCAGAGCTGGGTTGGGACTGTTCAGAGCTGGGTTAGGGTTAGGACCATTCAGAGCCGGGTTAAGGTTAGGACCATTCAGAGCTGGGTTAGGACTGTTCAGAGCTGGGTTAGGGTTAGGACCATTCAGAGCTGGGTTAGGACTGTTCAGAGCTGGGTTAGGGTTAGGACCATTCAGAGCTGGGTTGGTTAGGACTGTTCAGAGCCGGGTTAGGGTTAGGACTGTTCAGAGCTGGGTTAGGGTTAAGGTTAGGACTGTTCAGAGCTGGGTTAAGGTTAAGACCGTTCAGAGCTGGGTTAGGGTTAGGACCATTCAGAGCTGGGTTAGGGTTGGGACTGTTCAGAGCTGGGTTAGGACTGTTCAGAGCTGGGTTAGGGTTAGGACTGTTCAGAGCAGAGCTGGGTTAGGGTTAGGACTGACTCTAGTGATGTCATTTAAACCTGTCTCACGCTCCAGTGATGTCATTTAAACCTGTCTCACGCTCCAGTGATGTCATTTTAAACACTTGTCTCAGTCTCCAGTGATGTCATATTAAATAGCTGTCTCACTCTTCAGTCCATATAGACGGGTTGGTTATTTAGCAACAAAACTGACGCATTGAGGTAATATGTACAGTTGAAGTCGGAAGTTTACATACACTTAGGTTGTAGTCATTAAAACTCGTTTTTCAACCACTCCACACATTTCTTGTTAACAAACTACAAACTATAGTTTTGGCAAGGAGGTTAGGACATCTACTTTGTGCATGACACAAGTAACTTTTCCAACAATTCTTTACAGACAGATTATTTCACTTAGAATTCATTGTATCACAATTCCTGTGGGTCAGAAGTTTACATACACTAAGTTGACTGTGTCTTTAAACAGCTTGGAAAATTCCAGAAAATGATGTCATGGTTTTAGAAGGTTCTGATAGGCTAATTGACATAATTTGAGTCAATTGGAGGTGTACCTGTGGATGTATTTCAAGGCCTACCTTCAAACTCAGTGCCTCTTCGCTTGACATCATGCGAAAATCTAAAGAAATCAGCCAAGACCTCCGATTTTTTTTTATTTTTATCTCCACAAGTCAGGTTCATCCTTGGGAGCCATTTCCAAACGCCTGACGGTACCACGTTCATCTGTACAAAAAAATAGTACGTAAGTATAAACACCATGGGACCACGCGGCCATCATACCGCTCAGGAAGGAGATGCGTTCTGTCTCCTCGAGATGAACGTACTTTGGTGCGAAAAGTGCAAATCAATCCCAGAACAACAGCAAAGGACCTTGTGAAGAGGATGGAGGAAACAGGTACAAAAGTATCTATTTCCACAGTAAAACGAGACCGATATTTTATTTATTTTTTATTTCACCTTTATTTAACCAGGTAAGCAAGTTGAGAACAAGTTCTCATTTACAATTGCGACCTGACCAAGATAAAGCAAAGCAGTTCGAGACATACAACGACACAGAGTTACACATGGAGTAAAACAAACATACAGTCAATAATACAGTAAAAAAAAAAACAAGTCTATATACAATGTGAGCAAATTAGGTGAGAAGGGAGGTAAAGGCAAAAAAGGCCATGGTGGCAAAGTAAATACAATATAGCAAGTAAAACACTGGAATGGTAGTTTTGCAATGGAAGAATGTGCAAAGTAGAAATAAAAATAATGGGGTGCAAAGGAGCAAAATAAATAAATAAATTAAATACAGTTGGGAAAGAGGTAGTTGTTTGGGCTAAATTATAGGTGGGCTATGTACAGGTGCAGTAATCTGTAAGATGCTCTGACAGTTATAGACATAACCTGAAAGGCCACTCCGCAAGGAAGAAGCCACTGCTCCAAAACCGCCATAAAAAGCAGACTACGGTTTGCATCTGCACATGGGGTCTTTTTGGAGAAATGTCCTCTGGTCTGATAAAACAAAAATAGAACTGTTTCGCCATAATGACCACCGTTATGTTTGGAGGAAAAAGGGGGAGGCTTGCAAGCCGAAGAACACCATCCCAACCGTGAAGCACGGGTGGCAGCATCATGTTGTGGGGGTACTTTGCTGCAGGAGGGACTGGTGCACTTCACAAAATAGATGGCATCATGAGGCAGGAAAATTACGTGGATATATTGAAGCAACATCTCAAGACATCAGTCAGGAAGTTAAAGCTTGGTCACAAATGGGTCTTCCAAATGGACAATGACCCCAAGCATACTTCCAAAGTTGTGGCAAAATGACCTCAATCCCATAGAACATTTGGGCAGAACTGAAAAAGCGTGTGTGAGTAAGGAGGCCTACAGACCTGACTCAGTTACACCAGCTGTGTCAGGAGGAATGAGCCAAAATTCACCCAACTTATTATGGGAAGCTTGTGGAAGGCTACCCGAAACGTTTGACCCAAGTTAACCAATTTAAAGGCAATGCTACCAAATACTAATTGAGTGTATGTACATTTCTGACCCACTGGGAATGTGATGAAAGAAATAAAAGCTGAAATAAATTATTCTCTCTACTATTATTCTGACATTTCACATTCTTAAAATAAAGTGGTGATCCTAACTGACCTAAAACGGAATATACACACAGTGTTTTCAAAAAGTATTCAGGCCCCTTCCGCATTTTGTAAAGTTACAGCCTTATTCTAAAATGGATTAAATGAAAAAAAATGTCAATCAATCGACACAATTCCCCATAATGAAACCGGTGTAGTAGACCTTACAGCGAAAACAGGTTTTTACATTTCTTGGGTACATTTTTTAAAGTATTCAGACCCTTTGCTCTGAGACTCAATTTTGCTCAGGTGCATCCTGTTTCCATTGATCACCCTTGATGTTTCTACAGCTTGATTGGAGTCCACCTGTGGTAAATTCAATTGATTTGACATGATTGTAAAGGAACACACCTGTCTATATAAGGTCCCACAGTTGACAGTGCATGTCAGAGCAAAAACCACTAAAATTGAACTCTTTGGCCTGGATGCTAAGCAGAGGAAACCTGGCACCATCCCTACGGTGAAGCATGATGGTGGCAGCATCATGCTGTGGGGATGTTTTTCAGTCGTAGGGACTTGGAGACTAGTCAGGATCAAGTGAAAGATGAACGGATCAAATTACAGAGAGATCCTTGATGAAAACCTGCTCCAGAGCTCTCAGGACCTCATCCAAACCGTCCAGAACTTGAGAGGATCTGCAGAGAGGAATGGGAGAAACTCCCCAAATACAGGTGTGCCAAGCTTGTAGCGTCATACCCAAGAAGACTTGAGGCTGTAATCACTGCCAAAGGTGCTTTAACAAAGTACTGAGTAAAGGGTCTGAATACTTATGTAAATGAAATATTTTGGGGGGTTTTGCCAACTTTTCTAAAAACTTGTTTTTGCTTTGTCGATATGGGGTATTGTGATGTCATTATGGGGTATTGTGTGTAGATTGATGAGGGGGGAAAAAAACATTTAATACATTTTAGAATAAGGCCGTAAATTAACAAAATGTGGAAAAAGTCAAGAGGTCTGAATACTTTGCGAAGGCACTGTAGATGGATATACAGAACCATATCTATCATTTGGCTGTATGTATTTTTTAATATAGGCCTATTGTAAATGTGTATTATTGTTGCTCCACCATCTTTATTGCAAAAAGAAATACAAATACAAACAACTTCAAGCTACATGTTTTTCTGACGGAGGTAATAAACTGTCCATTGATCAACACAGCGATAAAACAAACCCTAGTTTGAAACACAAGTGGTTCTGAGCTTACGTCAATATTGCACAGGTAAGCTAATCAATCAAAATGTATTCCAATCAACACACGTTTATTTGTAAAGCTCTTTTTACATCAGCAGATGTCACAAAGTGCTGTACAGAAACCCAGCCTAAAACCCCAAACAGGGAGAAATGCAGATGTAGAAGCATGGTGGCTAGGAAAAACTCTCTAGAAAGGCAGGAACCTAGGAAGACACCTAGAGAGGAACCAGGCTCTGAGGGGTGATCAGACCTCTTCTGCCTGTACCGGTTGGAGATTATAACTGTGCATAAGGCTAGATTCTTCTTCAAGATGTTCAAACGTCCATAGATGACCAGCAGTGTCGAATAATATTCACAGTGGTTGTAGAGGGTGCAAAAGGTCAGTACCTCAGGAGTAAATGTCAGTTGGCTTTTCATAGCCAAGCATTCAGAGGTCGAGACAGCAGGTAAGGTAAAGAGAGAGAGTCAAAAACAGCAGGTCCAGGACAAGGTCGCACTTCCGGTGAACAGGTCAGGGTTCCATAGCCGCAGGCAGAACAGTTGAAACTGGAACAGCAGCATGACCAGGTGGACTGGGGACAGCCATAAGTCATCAGGCTAGGTAGTCCTGAGGCATGGTCCTAGGGCTCAGGGAGGGAGAGAGGGAAAGAGAGAATTAGAGGGATCATACTTAAATTCACACATGACACCTGATAAGACAGGAGAATTACATCAGATATAACAGACTGACCCCAGCCCCCCAGCACATGAACTATTGCACCATAGATACTGGAGGCTGAGAAGGGGGGATCGGGGGACACAGTGACCCCGTCCGACAATACCCCTGGAGGGCCAACCAGGCTGGATATAACCCCACCCACTATGCCAAAGCACAGCCCCCACACTACTAGATGGATATAAACAGACCACCAACTTACTACCCTGAGACCAGGCTGAGTATAGCCCCCACACCACTAGAGGGATATCTACCACCCTACTACCCTGAGACCAGGCTGAGTATAGCCCCCACACCACTAGAGGAATATCTACCAACCACCATCAACTTACTACCCTGAGACCAGGCAGAGTATAGCCCCCACACCACTAGAGGGATATCTACCAACCCAGGCCACCCTAGAGGGATATCTACCAACCACCACCCTACTACCCTGAGACCAGGCTGAGTATAGCCCCCAAACCACTAGAGGGATATCTACCACCCTACTACCCTGAGACAAGGCTGAGTGTTACGAATCCCTTTTGGCCCGACAGTCTAGGGGGGATGGTAATGAGACCCGTAACATAACTCATGCAAATTATTATGGTGACAAAGTAAAAGTGTGCACGAAATAACCACGACAACAGAAATCTACCGTCAAACTCTAGGTTTATTTATAAACACACGGTAATGGGGGGAGCAGGAAAAGGGGCTGAGCTGGACCCAAGGAAAGAAACAATAAGCATCCAAAACACCCCTAAGCTAGACTAGCCTACTTTAACAACAGCTAACTAACTAACCAAAAATACAGTGGGTGGTCCGCCCAGTTCTAACTAGTGTATTTAACAAAGTTCACCTACGGGTAGTGTATGCCCATGGGCGACTTGTCTTGGTTTCCCCTTTTCCCACCAGCAAACAAACAAACACCATAACCAAAAACAATACTCACAGGTGATGACAAAGTGCTATGGAGGTGCTCAAACAAAAAAGGGGTTAAGACACAAAGCGAGAGTGAAACACAGAGACCTACTGACATGGCATTTACAGAGAGATTGAGCTAGAGATTGCTCCAGAGCAAACAAATGATGGGGTTTTTAAACCATGGGGAAGGAACTGTGATAGGGTAGGAAATAGGAGGAGGTGTGTCTTCTGATTGATGATTGATTGGGGAGTGATGATTTTCACCTGTGAGGGGAGAAGGAGAGAAAAGAAACACACACAGGATACACACACACACACAGGATAACTATATCCGTAACACTCCCACCCTTAAAGAAGCAACCCTAGGGATTGCGACCACAGTATTACAATGAATACTCACAACAATAACAAAGTCAACCTTGCCAAAACATACAACAATCATTACACACGAGACAAAGCATCTGCCAACACATTCTCGTCTCTGGTACACAACTCTTGGGACAAGAACTGTTCTTTAAGGACTTTCATTGGTCCTCTCACTGTGTGACCAAACACTAGTTCAGCCGGGCTGAAACCTAGGGACTCCTGCACAGTTTCACGAGCAGCAAACAAAACTAGAGGAACTCCCTCATCCCAATCTTTCTCAGATTCCAAACAATATTTACGTAGCATAGTGTCTGATGCCATCTTTCAAGTGCACCCTGAGTGATAGGCGCTTGACACACGGTGCGTAATTGACAAGGATTTTAACACCTGCCTGAAGAGCTTGGATAGGAAATTGGTACCTTGATCGCTTTGTACCACCCTAGGTAACCCGAATGTCGTGAAGAATTTTATTAAGGCTTTACTCACTACCGGGGCTGTAATCCTTCTCAGAGGAATGGCCTCGGGGTATCTTGTAGCCATACACATTATCGTTAACAAAAACTGGTTACCCGATTTTGTCTTCGGTAACGGTCCGACACAATCAACCACCACATGCTCGAATGGTTCACCTATGACAGGTATGGGACAAAGAGGAGCGGGAGGAATAACCTGATTTGGTTTTCCTGTTATCTGACATGTGTGGCATGTCCGACAGAACTGAGCCACATCTTGTTTTAAACCCGGCCAAAAGAAATGTCGAAGGATCCGATCATAAGTTTTTGTGATTCCTAAATGACCAGACCACTGGTGATCATGAGCAAGGGATAACACATTTTGTCGAAAGGCTGTAGGAATCACTATTTGGTAAACAGCATTCCAATCTCCATCCGCGTCAACATGGGATTTCCATTTACGCATGAGGAGATTACCATCAATGAAGTAAGCCACGTTCTTCTTCTTCACATCTTCCAATGAGACAACACTAGAAAACATTTATCAAGCTGGTTGTCAACCTTTTGGTTAGCAATCAGCTGCTCACGAGTGACTGGTAACTGTATTGCATCAGCAATAAGTTCAACGTTCTTTGATTCTTTCCTGGGCTGTTTGTCAGAGGTGATCAGCTTCTCAGAGGTATCACACAATCCATATTCTTGATCAACCTCTTTGAACAGAACAGTGTTCGACAAATCTATTTTGTCACCCTCTTGTAGTGCCTGAGCACGAGTGACAGCACAAGCGGGGAACACATGTGGATAACTCTGTGCCAGCTCATTAGAGAGAGAGTGGTCACTTTTATCCAATACTTCCAATACGGGTACTACCTTTCCTCCGGCAATATCGTTACCCATTATAAAGGTCACACCTTTCACTGGCAACATAGGACGTACCCCCACTCTGAATATTCCACTGATTAACTCAGAGTGTACTTTCACAAAGTGCAATGGCACTGGGACAAAACCCATTTCAATACCCTGCACTAACACACTGGAACCACAATATGTATCGTCAGATAAGGGCAACACATCAGACAATATAAACGACTGCGCCGCACCAGTATCTCTAAGGATTTTAACCGGTCGTTGAGACGCTTCGTCATTCGTTAGGGACACAAACCCCTCGAAAATGAATGGTTCATAACTGTGGTCGGGGACTGAGACTTTCAAACTACAGTTACCCTGAGGCACCTGTTTTGTTGTAGACCTCACAACCGTACGAATTAGAGCAACACCTGTTGGTGGCTTGGCACGAAGAGGCATCCCTTGTTTGCGTTTAAGCAGGAAGCAATCATTAATCATATGTCCTACTTTATGACAATAGAAACAGGGACGCTCATTCTTCTGGCGTGCTTGATATACTACTGCTGGCCGACTAGGGCTAAAGGTAGGAAACTCAGTGGCTCTACTCTCAGTTTGAGCCGAAAACACACTCTTGTGCGTCAACACAAACTCGTCTGCCAACACAGACGCTTCTGCCAGGGAGGATACTTTCTGTTCGTTTAGGTAAACTACAATGCGTTCGGGTAAGCAATTTTTAAACTCTTCCAACAAGATTAACTCCCGGAGAGAGTTGAAATCAGTTACCTTACTAGCAGCGTGCCATTTATCAAACAGATTTCCCTTGTCTCTAGCAAATTCCACATAAGTCTTACTAGAAGACTTTCTATGAGACCTAAATCTCTGTCGGTATGCCTCAGGCACAAGCTCATAGGCACGAAGAACAGTAGCTTTGACCACTTCATAATTCAAACTGTCCTCCAGAGGTAGCGCTGACAAAACCTCTTGGGCTTTACCAGTTAATTTACACTGAAGTAATAGGCACCATACCTCTTCAGGCCATTTCAATGCTACGGCTATACGCTCAAATACACAAAAATAGGAGTCAACCTCTGACTCTCTGAACAAAGGTACTAAGGCAATCTGCCTACTAATGTCAAACGTGTTGGAGGACACAGCAGGTGAGGACGGCTCACAAACAGGCACAGTAGGACCGGAGGCTAGCCTCGCTGTCTCTGCCTCCAGTTCCATCTGGCGCATTTTGAACTCCAACTGCCTTTGTTCTCTGTCTGCCTCAATTTTACACATCTCCAAATGCCGTTGTTCTCGTTCTTTTTCTGCCTCTATTTTGCATATCTCCAACTGGAGAGTCTCTCGCCTAATTTGTGCTCTCTCTTCCACCTCCAGTTGGAACTGTGCTAAACGGACATCCCTCCTGGCATCACCATTTGACAGTGGGGAGAGTGGATCAAAACGGGACAATGTGGCTGGTGTTTTAGCCTCGCCCTCATTATCAGACACCAATGGGCTTACAGGAGCAGCAACATCCCCTACAGGGGTAGTAGACTCAGGCAGCGGTAACACAAGCACCTGCTCTTCCAACAATACATTTAATACTAGCTGTTTAACCTCCGCCTTAACTAAACTCTGCTGAATCGATACTGAATAATGGTCAGCTAAGGTCACTAAATCAACTCTACGACATTTGTCAAAAACCTCCCACGAAGGGTTATCCAAAAAGGATCTCAAATCAAAAGTAGTCATTTTACACTACTTCACAAGTGCCAAAGAAAATAGCAAACACTAATGCTACTTCAGCTATGACGCTCAACACTGAACTATACCACTACAACAATCTACATGAGCGGCATGGGTGTCAGTTATGACAGATCCCGGATGAGCCCCCACTTATGTTACGAATCCCTTTTGGCCCGACAGTCTAGGGGGGATGGTAATGAGACCCGTAACATAACTCATGCAAATTATTATGGTGACAAAGTAAAAGTGTGCACGAAATAACCACGACAACAGAAATCTACCGTCAAACTCTAGGTTTATTTATAAACACACGGTAATGGGGGGAGCAGGAAAAGGGGCTGAGCTGGACCCAAGGAAAGAAACAATAAGCATCCAAAACACCCCTAAGCTAGACTAGCCTACTTTAACAACAGCTAACTAACTAACCAAAAATACAGTGGGTGGTCCGCCCAGTTCTAACTAGTGTATTTAACAAAGTTCACCTACGGGTAGTGTATGCCCATGGGCGACTTGTCTTGGTTTCCCCTTTTCCCACCAGCAAACAAACACAAACACCATAACCAAAAACAATACTCACAGGTGATGACAAAGTGCTATGGAGGTGCTCAAACAAAAAAGAGGTTAAGACACAAAGCGAGAGTGAAACACAGAGACCTACTGACATGGCATTTACAGAGAGATTGAGCTAGAGATTGCTCCAGAGCAAACAAATGATGGGGTTTTTAAACCATGGGGAAGGAACTGTGATAGGGTAGGAAATAGGAGGAGGTGTGTCTTCTGATTGATTGGGGAGTGATGATTTTCACCTGTGAGGGGAGAAGGAGAGAAAAGAAACACACACAGGATACACACACACACACAGGATAACTATATCCGTAACACTGAGTATAGCCCCACACCACTCGAGGGATATCTACCAACCTACTACCCTGAGACAAGGCTGAGTATAGCCCCCACACAACTAGAGGGATATCTACCAACCTACTACCCTGAGACAAGGCTGAGTATAGCCCACAAAGATCTCCACCACACGGGCCTGAGGGGGCGCAAAACCGGACAGGAAGATCACGTCTGTGACTCAACCCTCTCAAGTGATGCACCTCTCCTAGGGACTGCATGGAAGAGCACCAGTAAGCAAGTGACTCAGCCCCTGTAATAGGGTCAGAGGCAGAGAATCCCAGTGGAGAGAGGGGAGACAGCCAGTCAGAGACCGCAAGGGCGGTTCCTTGCTCCAGTGCCTTTCCGTTCACCTTCACACTCCTGGGCCTACACTCAATCATATGACCCACTGAAGAGATGAGTCTTCAGTACAGACTTAAAAGTTGAGACCGAGTCTGCTTCTCTCACATGGATAGGCAGACCTTTCCATAATAACTGAGGAGAAAGCCCTGCCTCCAGCTGTTTGCTTAGAAACTCTAGGGACAATAAGGAGGTCTGCGTCTTGTGACCATAGCGTACGTGTAGGTATGTACGGCAGGACCAAATCAGAGAGATAGTTAGGAGCAAGCTCATGTAATGCTTTGTAGGTTAGCAGTAAAACCTTGAAATCAGCCCTTGCCTTAACAGGAAGCCAGTGTAGAGAGGCTAGCACTGGAGGAATATGATCACATTGTTTGGTTCTAGTCAAGATTCTAGCAGCAGTGTTTAGCACTAACTGAAGTTTATTTAGTGTTTTATCCGGGTAGCCGGAAAGTAGAGCATTGCAGTTGTCTAACCTAGAAGTGGCAAAAGCAATGATACCTTTTTCTGCAATATGTTTGGACAGAAAGTTTCTGATATTTGCAATGTTACGTAGATGGAATAAAGCTGTCTTGATATGTTCGTCAAAAGAGAGATCAGGGTCCAGAGTAATGCCTAGGTCCTTCACAGTTTTATTTGAGACGACTGTACAACCATCAAGATTAATTGTCAGATTCAACAGAAGATCTCTTTGTTTCTTGGGACCTAGAACTAGAATCTCTGTTTTGTCTGAGTTTAAAAGTAGAACATTTGCCACCGTCCACTTCCTTATGTCTGAAACACAGGCTTCCAGGGAAGGTAATTTTGGGGCTTCACCATGTTTCATCGAAATGTACAGCTGTGTGTTGTCCGCATAGCAGTGAAAGTTAACATTATGTTCCAGAATGACATCACCAAGAGGTAAAATATATAGTGAAAACAACAGTGGTCCTAAAACGGAGCCTTGAACACCGAAATTTACAGTTGATTTGTCAGAGGAGAAACTATCTTGTCTCATCGCTACAACTCCCGTACGGGCTCAGGAGAGACGAAGGTCGAAAGTCATGCGTCCTCCGCTACAAAACCCAACCAAGCCGCACTGCTTCTTAACACAGCGCGCATCCAACCCGGAAGCCAGCCACACCAATGTGTCGGAGGAAACACCGTGCACCTGGCGACCTTGGTTAGCGTGCACTGCGCCCGGCCCGCCACGGGAGTCAATGGTGTGTGATGAGACAAGGATATCCCTACCGGCCAAACCCTCCCTAACCCGGACGACGCTAGGCCAATTGTGCGTCGTCCCACGGACCTCCCGGTCGCGGCCAGTTACGACAGAGCTTGGACGCGAACCCAGAGTCTCTGGTGGCACAGCCCTTAACCACTGCGCCACCCAGGAGGCCCCATTCTCCTGTATATTTTGACACCTTTATTTAACCAGGTAGGCCAGTTGAGAACAAGTTCTCATTTACAGCTGCGACCTGGCCAAGATAAAGCAAAGCAGTGCGACACAAACAACAACACAGAGTTACACATGGAATAAACAATCGTACAGTCAATAACACAATAGAAAAAAAGAAAGTCTGTATACAGTGTGTGCAAATGGCGTGAGGAGGTAAGGTAATAAATAGGCCATAGTGGTGAAGTAATTACTGTTTAGCAAATTAACACTGGCATGATAGATGAGCAGAGATACTGGTCTGCAAAAGACCAGAAAGGTAAATAAAAACAATATGGGTAGGTAGTTGGATGGGCTATTTACAGATGGACTATGTACAGCTGCAGTAATCGGTTAGCTGCTCAGATAGCTGGTGCTTAAAGTTGGTGAAGGAAATGTAAGTCTCCAGCTTCAGCTATTTTTGCTATTCGTTCCAGTCACTGGCAGCAGAGAACTGGAAGGAAAGGCAGCCAAAGGGGGTGTTGGCTTTGGGGATGACCAGTGAGATATACCTGCTGGAGCGCGTGCTATGGAGGGGTGTTGTTATCGTGACCAGTGCGCTGAGATAAGGCGGAGCTTTACCTAGCAAAGACTTATAGATGACCTGGAGCCAGTGGGTTTGGCGACGAATATGTAGCGAGGGCCAGCCGACGAGAGCATACAGGTCGCAGTGATGGGTGGTATATGGGGCTTTGGTGACAAAACGGATGGTACTGTGATAGACTGCATCCAGTTTGCTGAGTAGAGTGTTGGAGGCTATTTTGTAAAGGACATCGCCAAAGTCGAGGATCGGTAGGACAGTCAGTTTTACGATGGTATGTTTGGCAGCGTGAGTGAAGGAGGCTTTGTTGCAAAATAGGAAGCCGATTCTAGATTTAATTTTGTATTGGAGATGTTTAATATGAGTCTGGAAGGAGAGTTTACAGTCTAGCCAGACACCTAGGTATTTGTAGTTGTCCACATATTCTAAGTTAGAACCGTCCAGAGAGTGATGCTAGTCGGGCGGGCGGGTGTGGGCAGCGATCGGTTGAAGAGCATGCATTTAGTTTTACTTGTATTTAAGAGCAGTTGGAGGCCACGGAAGGAGAGTTGTATGTCATTGAAGCTCGTCTGGAGGTTAGTTAACACAGTGTCCAAAGAAGGGCCAGATGTATACAGAATGGTGTCGTCTGCGTAGAGGTGGATCACCAGTAGCAAGAGCGACATAATTGATGTATACAGAGAAGAGAGTCGGCCCGAGAATTGAACCCTGTGGTACCTCCATAGAGACTGCCAGCGGTCCGGACAACAGGCCCTCCGATTTGACACACTGAACTCTATCTGACAAGTAGTTGGTGAACCAGGCGAGGCAGTCATTTGAGAAACCAAGGCTGTTGAGTCTGCTGATAAGAATGCTTTTTTTTAACCTTTATTTAACGAGGCAAGTCAGTTAAGAACAAATTCTTATTTTCAATGACGGCCTAGGAAGAGTGGGTTAACTCCCTGTTCAGGGGCAGAACGACAGTTTTGTACCTTGTCAGCTCAGGGATTTGAACTTGCAACCTTTCGGTCACTAGTCCAACGCTCTAACCACTAGGCTACCCTGAGTCGAAAGCCTTGGCCAGGTCGATGAAGACAGCTGCACAGTATTGTCTTTTATCAATGGCGGTTATGATATCGTTTAGTACCTTGAGCATGGCTGAGGTGCACCCCTGACCAGCTCGGAAACCGGATTGCACAGCGGAGAAGGCACGGTGGGAATCGAAATGGTCAGTGATCTGTTTGTTAACTTGGCTTTCGAAGACTTTAGAAAGGCAGGGCGGGATGGATATAGGTCTGTAACAGTTTGGCCACGGCAGCTTTCCAATCTTTAGGGATCTCGGACGATACGAAAGAGAGGTTGAACAGACTGGTAATAGGGGTTGCAACAATGGCGGCGGTTTAGAAAGAGAGGGTCCAGATATTATGAGTACAGTGACTGCAATTCAAAGGCATCATGTTAATGTTACTACTTAGCTTCGGCCGGTGGAGGTCCTGACGAACCACGTCCAGATGAAGCATCATGTTAATGTTACTACTTAGCTTCGGCCGGTGGAGGTCCTGATGAACCACGTCCAGATAAAGCATCATGTTAATGTTACTACTTAGCTTCGGCCGGTGGAGGTCCTGATGAACCACGTCCAGATAAAGCATCATGTTAATGTTACTACTTAGCTTCGGCCGGTGGAGGTCCTGATGAACCACGTCCAGATAAAGCATCATGTTAATGTTACTACTTAGCTTCGGCCGGTGGAGGTCCTGATCAACCACGTCCAGATAAAGCATCATGTTAATGTTACTACTTAGCTTCGGCTGGTGAAGGTCCTGGCGAACCACGTCCAGATAAAGCATCATGTTAATGTTACTACTTAGCTTCGGCCGGTGGAGGTCCTGATGAACCACGTCCAGATAAAGCATCCGAGGGGAAAAAATTTAATGAAAAAAGTTGAGCGAGGGTAAAAAATTAAAATATAAACAGTAATTAAAAAGTAAAAACCATAAAGTTGGCAGGTAGCAAAGTAAGGTTAGCAACAAACCGCACAGCAGCACGTAAACAAGTCTACAAGTTGTGACCGGAAATGATTACAACACTAGAACTAGAACCGTAGAACTATAACACTAGAACTACAACACTAGAACTACAACACTAGAACTAGAACCGTAGAATTATAACACTAGAACTACAACACTAGAAATACAACACTAGAACTACAACACTAGAACTACAACACTAGAACTAGAACCGTAGAACTATAACACTAGAACTACAACACTAGAACTAGAACCGTAGAACTACAACACTAGAACTAGAACCGTAGAACTACAACACTAGAACTACAACACTAGAACTACAACACTAGAACTAGAACCGTAGAACTATAACACTAGAACTACAACACTAGAACTACAACAATTGAACTAAACTATTATAATTATTAGAACAGTAGATTTAGAACAGTAGAACTAGAACAGTGGAGCTAGAAACAGTAGAACTAGAACAGTAGAACTATAATTAGAGCAGTAAATATAGAACAGTACATCTAGAACACTAGAACTACAACAATTGAACTAAAATATTATAATTATTAGAACAGTAGATCTAGAACTAGAACAGTGGAACTAGAACAGTAGAACTAGAACAGTAGAACTACAATTAGGACAGTATATCTGGAACCGTAGAACTACAACTGTAGGACTACAACAGTAGAGCTACAATTAGAACAGTAAATATAGAACAGTACATCTAGAACAGTGGAACTAGAACAGTGGAACTAGAACAGTAGAACTAAAACAGTAGAACTACAATTAGGACAGTATATCTGGAACCGTAGAACTACAACTGTAGGACTACAACAGTAGAGCTACAATTAGAACAGTAAATATAGAACAGTACATCTAGAACAGTGGAACTAGAACAGTAGAACTAGAACAGTAGAACTACAATCAGAACAGTATATCTGGAACCGTAGAACTACAACTGTAGGACTACAACAGTAGAGCTACAATTAGAACAGTACATCTAGAACAGTAGAACTAGAACAGTGGAACTAGAACAGTAGAACTAGAACAGTAGAACTACAATTAGAACAGTATATCTGGAACCGTAGAACTACAACTGTAGGACTACAACAGTAGAGCTACAATTAGAACAGTAAATATAGAACAGTACATCTAGAACAGTGGAACTAGAACAGTGGAACTAGAACAGTAGAACTAGAACAGTAGAACTACAATCAGAACAGTATATCTGGAACCGTAGAACTACAACTGTAGGACTACAACAGTAGAGCTACAATTAGAACAGTACATCTAGAACAGTACATCTAGAACAGTGGAACTAGAACAATGGAACTAGAACAGTAGAACTAGAACAATGGAACTAGAACAGTAGAACTAGAACAGTAGAACTAGAACAGTAGAGCTACAATTAGAACAGTAAATATAGAACAGTACATCTAGAACAGTACATCTAGAACAGTGGAACTAGAACAGTAGAACTAGAACAGTAGAACTACAATTAGTTGGCTACTCCTGGCTAACGTCTCTGTCCCAGAGCAAGCACCAGTTAGCCTGGAGCTAGCCTCGAGCTAAGCCCATCTCCCGACTAGCCGAAGAGGTCCAAAAATACCTAATTTGCCAATTGGCCTGGACCCTCTACTGACCCTCTACTGCCGACACGGAGCCCCGCCGATCCATCACGACTGGTCCGCCGACATAATCGTCCGAGGGGGTTTCAACAGGCTTTTCCGCTGCGACATCGCCAAAGATCCATCTGCTGGCCAAGGCCCGCGAGCTTTCTGAATCGCTGTATCTCCAGCTCACCGCATGAAGAGGAATAAACAGACTCACCCCATCGTGACGTCCCCCAAAGGTTAACTCTCTAGCCCTCGCTATCTCCCTGCTTGCTAATTCGGCCTGCTAACGGCTAGCTTGTCAAGCTCCGGTCCGCTAACTGCTACCTTGTCTAGCTCCGGCCTACGAACTGTTAGCTTGTTAGCACAGGCCTGCTAACCGTCTGAACCACCGCGTCCCAATCACTCTCTGACCCCATTTACTTTCTATCTCTTTTTGATTTTTAATTTGTTTAAACCTTCCGGAAACCTGCCTCACCCAATGTGATACGGAATCGCTATTACTTTTACTCTTATTTTTATTTTTATGACACACTCAAGAACCTCCAGACGCTAACCAGCTAACTAGCTACAAGATAGTTAGTCATTGTTAGTTTTTTTAAAAACCTGGATAACACTCGCCAGCCCAGCCCCCCTGCCCATCCACCGCTGCCCCCTGGACACTGATCTCTTGGCTACATAGCTGACGCACGCTGGACTGTCCATTAATCACGGTACTCCTTTCTGCTTGTTTGTCTTACCTGTCGGCCCCGTTGCCTAGTCAACGCCATTTTACCTGCTGTTTGTTGTGCTAGCGGATTAGCCTCGCCTACTGTTTTTAGCTAGCTTTCCAAATTCAACTCCTGTGATTACTGTATGCTTCGCTGTATGTCTCTCTCAGATGTCAATATGCCTTCTATACTGTTGTTCAGGTTATAATTGTTTTAGTTCACAATGGAGCCCCTAGACCCACTCTGCATACCCCTTTTACCTCCTTTGTCCCACCTCCCACACATGCGGTGACCTCACCCATTACAACCAGCATGTCCAGAGATACAACCTGTCTCATCATCACCCAGTGCCTGGGCTTACCTCCGCTGTACCCGCACCCCACCATACCCCTGTCTGCGCATTATGCCCTGAATATATTCTACCATGCCCAGAAACCTGCTCCTCTTATCCTCTGCCCCCAACGCTCTAGGCGACCAGTTTTGATAGCCTTTAGCCGCACCCTCATACTACTCCTTCTCTGTTCCGCGGGTGATGTGGAGGTAAACCCAGGCCCTGCATGTCCCCAGGTACCCTCATTTGTTAACTTCTGTGAGCGAAAAAGCCTTGGTTTTATGCATGTCAACATCAGAAGCCTCCTCCCTAAGTTTGTTTTACTCACTGCTTTAGCACACTCTGCTAACCCTGATGTCCTTGCCGTGTCTGAATCCTGGCTCAGGAAGGCCACCAAAAATTCAGAGATTTCCATACCCAACTATAACATCTTCCGTCAAGATAGAACTACCAAAGGGGGCGGAGTTGCAGTCTACTGCAGAGATAGCCTGCAAAGTAATGTCATACTTTCCAGGTCCATACCCAAACAGTTCGAACTACTAATTTTGAAAATTACCCTCTCCAGAAATAAGTCTCTCACTGTTGCCGCCTGCTACCGGCCACCCTCAGCTCCCAGCTGTGCCCTGGACACCATTTGTGAATTGATCGCCCCCATCTAGCTTCAGAGTTTGTTCTGTTAGGTGACCTAAACTGGGATATGCTTAACACCCCGGCAGTCCTACAATGTAAGCTAGATGCCCTCAATCTCACTCAAATCATCAAGGAACCCACCAGGTACAACCCTAACTCTGTAAACAAGGGCACCCTCATAGACGTCATCCTGACCAACTGGCCCTCCAAATACACCTCCGCTGTCTTCAACCAGGATCTCAGCGATCACTGCCTCATTGCCTGTATCCGCCACGGAGCCGCAGTCAAACGACCACCCCTCATCACTGTCAAACGCTCCCTAAAACACTTCTGTGAGCAGGCCTTTCTAATCGACCTGGCCCGGGTATCCTGGAAGGACATTGACCTCATCCCGTCAGTTGAGGATGCCTGGTCATTCTTTAAAAGTAACTTCCTCACCATTTTAGATAAGCATGCTCCGTTCAAAAAATGCAGAACCAAGAACAGATACAGCCCTTGGTTCACTCCAGACCTGACTGCCCTCGACCAGCACAAAAACATCCTGTGGCGGACTGCAATAGCATCGAATAGCCCCCGTGATATGCAACTGTTCAGGGAAATCAGGAACCAATACACGCAGTCAGTCAGGAAAGCTAAGGCCAGCTTCTTCAGGCAGAAGTTTGCATCCTGTAGCTCCAACTCCAAAAAGTTCTGGGACACTGTGAAGTCCATGGAGAACAAGAGCACCTCCTCCCAGCTGCCCACTGCACTGAGGCTAGGTAACACGGTCTCCACCGATAAATCCATGATTATTGAAAGCTTCAATAAGCACTTCTCAACGGCTGGCCATGCCTTCCGCCTGGCTACTCCAACCTCGGCCAACAGCTCTGCCCCCCCCGCAGCTCCTCGCCCAAGCCTCTCCAGGTTCTCCTTTACCCAAATCCAGATAGCAGATGTTCTGAAAGAGCTGCAAAACCTAGACCCGTACAAATCAGCTGGGCTTGACAATCTGGACCCTCTATTTCTGAAACTATCTGCCGCCATTGTCGCAACCCCTATTACCAGCCTGTTCAACCTCTCTTTCATATCGTCTGAGATCCCCAAGGATTGAAAGCTGCCGCAGTCATCCCCCTCTTCAAAGGGGAGACACCCTGGACCCAAACTGCTATAGACCTATATCCATCCTGCCCTGCCTATCTAAGGTCTTCGAAGGCCAAGTCAACAAACAGGTCACTGACCATCTCGAATCCCACCGTACCTTCTCCGCTGTGCAATCTGGTTTCCGAGCCGGTCACGGGTGCACCTCAGCCACGCCCAAGGTACTAAACGATATCATAACCGCCATCGATAAAAGACAGTACTGTGCAGCCGTCTTCATCGACCTCGCCAAGGCTTTCGACTGTCAATCATCATATTCTTATCGGCAGACTCAATAGCCTCGGTTTCTCGGATGACTGCCTTGCCTGGTTCACCAATTACTTTGCAGACAGAGTTCAGTGTGTCAAATCGGAGGGCATGCTGTCCGGTCCTCTGGCAGTCTCTATGGGGTGCCACAGGGTTCAATTCTCGGGCCGACTCTTTTCTCTGTATATATCAATGATGTTGCTCTTGCTGCGGGCGATTCCCTGATCCACCTCTACGCAGACGACACCATTCTATATACTTTCGGCCCGTCATTGGACACTGTGCTATCTAACCTCCAAACGAGCTTCAATGCCATACAGCACTCCTTCCGTGGCCTCCAACTGCTCTTAAACGCGAAAACCAAATGCATGCTTTTCAACCGATCGCTGCCTGCACCCGCATGCCCGACTAGCATCACCACCCTGGATGGTTCCGACCTTGAATATGTGGACATCTATAAGTACCTAGGTGTCTGGCTAGACTGCAAACTCTCCTTCCAGACTCACATCAAACATCTCCAATCGAAAATCAAATCAAGAGTCGGCTTTCTATTCCGCAACAAAGCCTCCTTCACTCACGCCGCCAAGCTTACCCTAGTAAAACTGACTATCCTACCGATCCTCGATTTCGGCGATGTCATCTACAAAATGGCTTCCAACACTCTACTCAGCAAACTGGATGCAGTCTATCATAGTGCCATCCGTTTTGTCACCAAAGCACCTTATACCACCCACCACTGCGACTTTGTATGCTCTAGTCGGCTGGCCCTCGCTACATATTCGTCGCCAGACCCACTGACTCCAGGTCATCTACAAGTCCATGCTAGGTAAAGCTCCGCCTTATCTCAGTTCACTGGTCACGATGGCAACACCCATCCGTAGCACACGCTCCAGCAGGTGTATCTCACTGATCATCCCTAAAGCCAACACCTCATTTGGCCGCCTTTCGTTCCAGTACTCTGCTGCCTGTGACTGGAACGAACTGCAAAAATCGCTGAAGTTGGAGACTTTATCTCCCTCACCAACTTCAAACATCAGCTATCCGAGCAGCTAACCGATCGCTGCAGCTGTACATAGTCTATTGGTAAATAGCCCACCCATTTTCACCTACCTCATTCCCATACTGTTTTTATACTGTTTTTTTATATTTATTTATTTACTTTTCTGCTCTTTTGCACACCAATATCTCTACCTGTACATGACCATCTGATCATTTATCACCCCAGTGTTAATCTGCAAAATTGTATTATTCGCCTACCTCCTCATGCCTTTTGCACACATTGTATATAGACTGCCCATTTTTTTTTCTACTGTGTTATTGACTTGTTAATTGTTTACTCCATGTGTAACTCTGTGTTGTCTGTTCACACTGCTATGCTTTATCTTGGCCAGGTCGCAGTTGCAAATGAGAACTTGTTCTCAACTAGCCTACCTGGTTAAATAAAGGTGTTCTCAACTAGCCTACCTGGTTAAATAAAGGTGTTCTCAACTGGCCTACCTGGTTAAATAAAGGTGTTCTCAACTAGCCTACCTGGTTAAATAAACTCAACTAGTCCTACCTGGTTAAATAAAGTGTTCTCAACTGGCCTACCTGGTTAAATAAAGGTGTTCTCAACTAGTCCTACAAATAAAGTGTTCTCAACTTCCTAGGTGCCTCAACTAGTCCTACCTGGTTAAATAAAGGTGTTCTCAACTAGTCCTACCTGGTTAAATAAAGGTGTTCTCAACTAGTCCTACCTGGTTAAATAAAGGTGTTCTCAACTAGTCCTACCTGGTTAAATAAAGGTGTTCAACTAGTCCTACCTGGTTAAATAAAGGTGTTCTCAACTAGCCTACCTGGTTAAATAAAGGTGTTCTCAACTAGCCTACCTGGTTAAATAAAGGTGTTCCTGGTTAAATAAAGGTGTTCTCAACTAGCCTACCTGGTTAAATAAAGGTGTTCTCAACTAGCCTACCTGGTTAAATAAAGGTGTTCTCAACTAGCCTACCTGGTTAAATAAAGGTGTTCTCAACTAGCCTACCTGGTTAAAAAATAAAGGTGTTCTCAACTAGCCTACCTGGTGTGTTCTCAACTAGCCTACCTGGTTGTTCTCAAATAAAATAAAGGTGTTCTCAACTAGCCTACCTGGTTAAATAAAGGTGTTCTCAACTAGCCTACCTGGTTAAATAAAGGTGTTCTCAACTAGCCTACCTGGTTAAATAAAGGTGTTCTCAACTAGTCCTACTGGTTAAATAAAGGTGTTCTCAACTAGTGGTTTGGAACCCTGGTTAAATAAAGAGTGTTCTCAACTGGCCTACCTGGTTAAATAAAGGTGTTCTCAACTAGCCTACCTGGTTAAATAAAGGTGTTCTCAACTAGCCTACCTGGTTAAATAAAGACTAGCCTACCTGGTTGGAACCCTACCTGGTTAAATAAAGGTGTTCTCAACTAGCCTACCTGGTTAAATAAAGGTGTTCTCAACTAACTGGTTAAATAAAGGTGTTCTCAACTGGTGGTTACCAACTGCCTACCTGGTTAAATAAAGGTGTTCTCAACTAGCCTACCTGGTTAAATAAAGGTGTTCTCAACTAGCCTACCTGGTTAAATAAAGTGTTCTCAACTAGCCTACCTGGTTAAATAAAGGTGTTCTCAACTAGCCTACCTGGTTAAATAAAGGTGTTCTCAACTAGCCTACCTGGTTAAATAAAGGTGTTCTCAACTAGCCTACCTGGTTAAATAAAGGTGTTCTCAACTAGCCTACCTGGTTAAATAAAGGTGTTCTCAACTAGCCTACCTGGTTAAATAAAGGTGTTCTCAACTAGCCTACCTGGTTAAATAAAGGTGTTCTCAACTAGTCTACCTGGTTAAATGGTGTTCTCAACTAGCCTACCTGGTTAAATAAAGGTGTTCTCAACTAGCCTACCTGGTTAAATAAAGGTGTTCTCAACTAGCCTACCTGGTTAAATAAAGGTGTTCTCAACTAGCTGGTTAAATAAAGGTGTTCTCAACTGGCCTACCTGGTTAAATAAAGGTGTTCTCCTCTGGCCTACCTGGTTAAATAAAGTGTTCTAACCCTACCTGGTTAAATAAAGGTGTTCTCAACTAGCCTACCTGGTTAAATAAAGGTGTTCTCAACTAGCCTACCTGGTTAAATAAAGGTGTTCTCAACTAGCCTACCTGGTTAAATAAAGGTGTTCTCAACTAGCCTACCTGGTTAAATAAAGGTGTTCTCAACTAGCCTACCTGGTTAAATAAAGGTGTTCTCAACTAGCCTACCTGGTTAAATAAAGGTGTTCTCAACTAGGGTTAAATAAAGGTGTTCTCAACTAGCCTACCTGGTTAAATAAAGGTGTTCTCAACTAGTCCTACCTGGTTAAATAAAGGTGTTCTCCAATAAGTGGACTAGTTAAATAAAGGTGTTCTCAACCCTGGTTAAATAAAGGTGTTCTCAACTGCCTACCTGGTTAAATAAAGGTGTTCTCAACTAGCCTATGGTTAAAGGTGTTGAAATAAAGGTGTTCTCAACTAGCCTAGAAATAAAGGTGTTCTCAACTAGCCTAGGTTAAATAAAGGTGTTCTCAACTAGTCCTACCTGGTTAAATAAAGGTGTTCTCAACTAGCCTACCTGGTTAAATAGTCCTACCTGGTTAAATAAAGGTGTTCTCAACTAGCCTACCTGGTTAAATAAAGGTGTTCTAACCTGGTTAAATAAAGGTGTTGTCAGTCCTACCTGGTTAAATAAAGGTGTTCTCAACTAGCCTACCTGGTTAAATAAAGGTGTTCTCAACACCTGGTTAAATAAAGGTGTTCAGGGTTAAATAAAGGTGTTCTCAACTAGCCTACCTGGTTAAATAAAGGTGTTCTCAACTAGCCTACCTGGTTAAATAAACTAGCCTACCTGGTTAAATAAAGGTGTTCTCAGCCTACCTGGTTAAATAAAGGTGTTCTCAACCTGGTTAAATAAAGGTGTTCTCAACTAGCCTACCTGGTTAAATAAAGGTTTCTCAACTAGACCTGGTTAAATAAAGGTGTTCTCAACTAGCCTACCTGGTTAAATAAAGGTGTTCTCAACTAGCCTACCTGGTTAAATAAAGGTGTTGTCAACTAGCCTACCTGGTTAAATAAAGGTGTTCTCAACTGGCCTCCTGGTTAACTAGTCTACCTGGTTAAATAAAGGTGTTCTCAACTAGCCTACCTGGTTAAATAAAGGTGTTCTCAAGGTGTTGTCAACTAGTCTACCTGGTTAAATAAAGGTGTTGCCTCAACTAGTCTACCTGGTTAAATAAAGGTGTTGTCAACTAGTCTACCTGGTTAAATAAAGGTGTTCTCAACTAGCCTCTGCTATGGTTAAATAAAGGTGTTGTCAACTAGTCTACCTGGTTAAATAAAGGTGTTCTCAACTAGTCTACCTGGTTAAATAAAGGTGTTGTCAAACTAGCCTACCTGGTTAAATAAAGGTGTTCTCAACTAGTCTACCTGGTTAAAGCCTAAAGGTGTTGAACTAGTCTACCTGGTTAAATAAAGGTGTTCTCAACTAGTCCTACCTGGTTAAATAAAGGTGTTCTCAACTAGTCTAGGTTAAATAAAGTTTCTCAACTACCTGGTTAAATAAAGGTGTTCTCAACCTGGTTAAATAAAGGTGTTCTCAACTAGCCTACCTGGTTAACTGGTTAAATAAAGGTGTTCTCTGGTTAAATAAAGGTGTTCTCAACTAGGGTGGTTTCTCAACTAGCCTACCTGGTTAAATAAAGGTGTTCTCAACTAGCCTACCTGGTTAAATAAAGGTGTTCTCAACTAGCCTACCTTGGTTAAATAAAGGTGTTCTCAACTAGCCCACCTGGTTAAATAAAGGTGTTCAACTAGCCTACCTGGTTAAATAAAGGTGTTCTCAACTAGCCTCCCTGGTTAAATAAAGGTGTTGTCAAATAAAGGTGTTCTCAACTAGCCTACCTACCAACTGGGTTAAATAAAGGTGTTCTCAACTAGCCTACCTGGTTAAAAAAGGTGTTCTCAACTAGCCTACCTGGTTAAATAAAGTGTTCAACTAGCCTACCTGGTTAAATAAAGGTGTTCTCAACTAGCCTAACTGGTTAAATAAAGGTGTTCCTGGGTTAAATAAAGGTGTTCTCAACTAGCCTACCTGGTTAAATAAAGGTGTTCTGGGTTAAATAAAGGTGTTCTCAACTAGCCTACCTGGTTAAATAAAGGTGTTCTCAACTAGCCTACCTGGTTAAATAAAGGTGTTCTCAACTAGCCTACCTGGTTAAATAAAGGTGTTCTCAACTAGCCTACCTGGTTAAATAAAGGTGTTCTCAACTAGCCTACCTGGTTAAATAAAGGTGTTCTCAACTAGCCTACCTGGTTAAATAAAGGTGTTCTCAACTAGCCTACCTGGTTAAATAAAGGTGTTCTCAACTAGCCTACCTGGTTAAATAAAGGTGTTCTCAACTAGCCTACCTGGTTAAATAAAGGTGTTCTCAACTAGTCTACCTGGTTAAATAAAGGTGTTCTCAACTAGCCTACCTGGTTAAATAAAGGTGTTCTCCAACTAGTCTACCTGGTTAAATAAAGGTGTTCTCAACTAGCCTACCTGGTTAAATAAATAGTGTTCTCAACTAGCCTACCTGGTTAAATAAAGGTGTTCTCAACTAGTACCTACCTGGTTAAATAAAGGTGTTCTCAACTGGCCTACCTGGTTAAATAAAGGTGTTCTCAACTAGTCTACCTGGTTAAATAAAGGTGTTCTCAACTAGCCTACCTGGTTAAATGAAGGTGTTCTCAACTAGCCTACCTGGTTAAATAAAGGTGTTCTCAACTAGTCCTACCTGGTTAAATAAAGGTGTTCTCAACTAGCCTACCTGGTTAAATAAACTAGGTGTTCTCAACTAGCCTACCTGGTTAAATGAAGGTGTTCTCAACTAGCCTACCTGGTTAAATAAAGGTGTTCTCAACTAGCCTACCTGGTTAAATAAAGGTGTTCTCAACTAGCCTACCTGGTTAAATAAAGGTGTTCAACTAGCCTACCTGGTTAAATAAAGGTGTTCTCAACTAGTCTACCTGGTTAAATAAAGGTACCTGGTTAAATCAACTAGGTACCTGGTTAAAGAGCAAAGGTCAACTAGCCTACCTGGTTAAATAAAGGTGTTCTCAACTAGCCTACCTGGTTAAATAAAGGTGTTCTCAACTAGCCTACCTGGTTAAATAAAGGTGTTCTCAACTAGCCTACCTGGTTAAATAAAGGTGTTCTCAACTAGCCTACCTGGTTAAATAAAGGTGTTCTGGTTAAACTGTTCTCAACTAGCCTACCTGGTTAAATAAAGGTGTTCTCAACTAGTCTGGTTAAATAAAGGTGTTCTCAACTAGCCTACCTGGTTAAATAAAGGTGTTCTCAACTAGAAATAAAGGTGTTCTCAACTGGCCTACCTGGTTAAATAAAGGTGTTCTCAACTAGTTTAAATAAAGGTGTTGTCAACTAGTCTACCTGGTTAAATAAAGGTGTTCTCAACTAGCCTACCTGGTTAAATAAAGGTGTTCTCAACTAGTCTTGGTTAAATAAAGGTGTTCCAACTAGCCTACCTGGTTAAATAAAGGTGTTCTCAACTAGCCTACCTGGTTAAATAAAGGTGTTCTCAACTAGCCTACCTGGTTAAATAAAGGTGTTCTCAACTAGTCTACCTGGTTAAATAAAGGTGTTCTCAACTAGTCTACCTGGTTAAATAAAGGTGTTCTCAACTAGTCTACCTGGTTAAATAAAGGTGTTCTCAACTAGTCTACCTGGTTAAATAAAGGTAAAGGTTTAAATAAAGGTGTTCTCAACTAGCCTACCTGGTTAAATAAAGGTGTTCTCAACTAGCCTACCTGGTTAAATAAAGGTGTTCTCAACTAGCCTACCTGGTTAAATAAAGGTGTTCTCAACTAGCCTACCTGGTTAAATAAAGGTGTTCTCAACTAGCCTACCTGGTTAAATAAAGGTGTTCTCAACTACAACTAGTCTACCTGGTTAAATAAAGGTGTTCTAGCCACCTGGTTACTGTTGTCAACTAGTCTACCTGGTTATAGTCTACCTGGTTAAATAAATTGTTCTCAACTAGCCTACCTGGTTAAATAAAGGTGTTCTCAACTAGTCCTACCTGGTTAAATAAAGGTGTTCTCAACTAGCCTACCTGGTTAAATAAAGGTGTTCTCAACTAGTCTACCTGGTTAAATAAAGGTGTTCTCAACTAGTCTACCTGGTTAAATAAAGGTTTTCTCAACTCAAAATAAAGGTGTTCTCAACTAGTCTACCTGGTTAAATAAAGGTGTTGTCAACTAGTACCTACCTGGTTAAATAAAGGTGTTGTCAACTAGTCTACCTGGTTAAATAAAGGTGTTGGTCAACTAGCCTACCTGGTTAAATAAAGGTGTTGTCAACTAGTCTACCTGGTTAAATAAAGGTGTTGTCAACTAGTCTACCTGGTTAAATAAAGGTGTTGTCAACTAGTCTACCTGGTTAAATAAAGGTGTTGTCAACTAGTCTACCTGGTTAAATAAAGGTGTTGTCAACTAGTCTACCTGGTTAAATAAAGGTGTTCTCAACTAGTCTACCTGGTTAAATAAAGGTGTTCTCAACTAGTCTACCTGGTTAAATAAAGGTGTTGTCAACTAGTCTACCTGGTTAAATAAAGGTGTTGTCAACTAGTCTACCTGGTTAAATAAAGGTGTTCTCAACTAGTCAACTAGTCCTGGTTAAATAAAGGTGTTGTCAACTAGTCTACCTGGTTAAATAAAGGTGTTGTCAACTAGTCTACCTGGTTAAATAAAGGTGTTCTCAACTAGCCTGGTTACCTGGTTAAATAAAGGTGTTGTCAACAGTCTACAGGTTAAATAAAGGTGTTGTCAACTAGTCTACCTGGTTAAATAAAGGTGTTCTCAACTAGCCTACCTGGTTAAATAAAGGTGTTCTCAACTAGCCTACCTGGTTAAAAAAGGTGTTCTCAACTAGTCAACTAGTCTACCTGGTTAAATAAAGGTGTTCTCAACTAGCCTACCTGGTTAAATAAAGGTGTTCTCAACTAGCCTACCTGGTTAAATAAAGGTGTTCTCAACTAGTCTACCTGGTTAAATAAAGGTGTTCTCAACTAGCCTACCTGGTCTGTTCTCAACTAGCCTACCTGGTTAAATAAAGGTGTTCTCAACTAGCCTACCTGGTTAAATGGTGTTCTCAACTAGCCTACCTGGTTAAATAAAGGTGTTCTCAACTAGGGTTAAATAAAGGTTTCTCAACTAGTTACCTGGTTAAATAAAGGTGTTCTCAACTAGCCTACCTGGTTAAATAAAGGTGTTCTCAACTAGTCTACCTGGTTAAATAAAGGTGTTCTCAACTAGGTTAACTAGTCTACCTGGTTAAATAAATGTGTTCTCAAAATAAAGGTGTTGTCAACTAGCCTACCTGGTTAAATAAAGGTGTTCTCAACTAGTCCTGGTTAGGGTTAAATAAAGGTGTTCTCACTAGTCAAATAAAGGTGTTGTCAACAGTCATATACCTGGTTAAATAAAGGTGTTCTCAACAGTGACCTGGTTAAATAAAGGTAACTAGTCTACCTGGTTAAATAAAGTAACTAGTCTACCTGGTTAAATAAAGGTGTTCAACTAGTCTACCTGGTTAAATAAAGGTGTTCTCAACTGCTACCTGGTTAAATAAAGGTGTTCTCAACTAGCCTATGGTTAAATAAAGGTGTTCTCAACTAGTCTACCTGGTTAAATAAAGGTGTTCTCAACTAGGGTTAAATAAAGGTGTTCTCAACTAGTCTACCTGGTTAAATAAAGGTGTTGTCAACTAGTCTACCTGGTTAAAATAAAGGTGTTCTCAACTAGTCTACCTGGTTAAATAAAGGTGTTGTCATTCATAAATAAAGCACCCTGGTTAAATAAAGGTGTTCTCAACTAGTCTACCTGGTTAAATAAAGGTGTCTCCTGGTTAAATAAAGGTGTTCAACTAGTCCTACCTGGTTAAATAAAGGTGTTCTCAACTAGCCTACCTGGTTAAATGGTAACCTGGTTAAATAAAGGTGTTCTCAACTAGCCTACCTGGTTAAATAAAGGTGTTCTCAACTAGTTACCTGGTTAAATAAAGGTGTTCTCAACTAGCCTACCTGGTTAAATAAAGGTGTTCTCAACTAGCCTACCTGGTTAAATAAAGGTGTTCTCAACTAGCCTACCTGGTTAAATAAAGGGTTTGTTCTCAACTAGCCTACCTGGTTAAATAAAGGTTTCTCAACTAGCCTACCTGGTTAAATAAAGGTGTTCTCAACTAGCCTACCTGGTTAAATAAAGGTGTTCTCAACTAGTGACTGGTTAAATAAAGGTGTTCTCAACTAGCCTACCTGGTTAAATAAAGGTGTTCTCAACTAGCCCTGGTTTAGGTTAAATAAAGGTGTTCTCAACTAGCCTACCTGGTTAAATAAGGTGTTCTCAACTAGCCCTGGTTAAATAAAGGTGTTCTCAACTAGTTAAATGTAACAGTGGTTAAATAAAGGTGTTGTCAACTAGCCTACCTGGTTAAATAAAGGTGTTCTCAACTGTCTAGCCTACCTGGTTAAATAAAGGTGTTCACTACCTGGTTAAATAAAGGTGTTCTCAACTAGCCTACCTGGTTAAATGTGTTACCTGGTTAAATAAAGGTGTTCTCAACTAGCCTACCTGGTTAAATAAAGGTGTTCTCAACTGGTTTAAAGGTGTTCTCAACTGTCTACCTGGTTAAATAAAGGTGTTCACAACTAGTCTACCTGGTTAAATAAAGGTGTTCCAACTAGCCAGGTTAAATGGTGTTCTCAACTAGCCTACCTGGTTAAATAAAGGTGTTCTCACTAGTCTACCTGGTTAAATAAAGGTGTTCAACTAGCCTACCTGGTTAAATAAAGGTGTTCTCAACAGTACCTGGTTAAATAAAGGTGTTCTCAACTAGTCTACCTGGTTAAATAAAGGTGTTCACAACTAGCCTACCTGGTTAAATAAAGGTGTTCTCAACTAGTTTACCTGGTTAAATAAAGGTGTTCTCAACTAGCCTACCTGGTTAAATAAAGGTGTTCTCAACTAGTCTACCTGGTTAAATAAAGGTTCTCAACTAGAAATAAAGGTGTGTGTCAACTAGGGTTCAACTAGTCTACCTGGTTAAATAAAGGTGTTCTCAACTAGCCTACCTGGTTAAATAAAGGTTAACTAGTCTACCTGTCATACCTGGTTAAATAAAGGTGTCACTAGCCTAGGTTAAATAAAGGTGTTCAACAACTAGCCTAGGGGTTAAATAAAGGTGTTCTCAACTTCTACCTGGTTAAATAAAGGTGTTCTCAACAGTGGTTAAATAAAGGTGTTCTCAACTAGTTACCTGTTAAATAAAGGTGTTCAACTAGCCTACCTGGTTAAATAAAGGTGTTCTCAACTAGCCTACCTGGTTAAATAAAGGTGTTCTCAACTAGCCTACCTGGTTAAATAAAGGTGTTCTCAACTAGCCTACCTGGTTAAATAAAGGTGTTCTCAACTAGCCTACCTGGTTAAATAAAGGTGTTCTCAACTAGCCACCTGGTTAAATAAAGGTGTTCTCAACTAGTGACCTGGTTAAATAAAGGTGTTCTCAACTAGCCTACCTGGTTAAATAAAGGTGTCTCAACTAGGGTTCAATGTAAACTAGCCTACCTGGTTAAAAAGGTAAAGGGTTTCTCAACTAGCCTACCTGGTTAAATAAAGTGACAGGTTTAAAGGTGTTCTCAACTAGCCTACCTGGTTAAATAAAGGTCACCCAGTTAAATGTAACAACTAGCCTACCTGGTTTAAAGGTGTTCTCAACTAGTCTATGGTCATATTCAACCCAGTTAAATAAAGGTGTAACTAGTGACAGGGTTTAAAGGTGTTCTCAACTGTCTCAACTAGCCTACCTGGTTAAATAAAGGTGTTCTCAACTAGCCTACAGGTTAAATAAAGGTGTTCTCAACTGTACCTGGTTAAATAAAGGTGTTCTCAACTAGCCTACCTGGTTAAATAAAGTGTTCATCAACTAGCCTACCTGGTTTAAAGGTGTAACTGTCATTAAATAAAGGTCACCCAGCCCACCACCAATGTTAAAGTGAAGGTTTCTCAACTAGCCTACCTGGTTAAATAAAGGTGTTCAATCAACTAGCCTACCTGGTTAAATAAAGGTGTTCTCAACTAGCCTACCTGGTTCAAAGGTGTAACTAGCCTACCTGGTTAAATTAAGGTGTTCATCAACTCACCCAGTTCAATGTAACAGTGACAGGTTTCAACAGGTTACTCAACTAGCCTACCTGGTTAAATAAAGGTGTTCTCAACTATTCACCCAGTCAAAGGTGTTCTCAACTAGCCTACCTGGTTAAATAAAGGTGTTCTCATTCCTACCTGGTTAAATAAAGGTGTTCTCAACTAGGGTTAAATAAAGGTGTTCCAACTAGGTTAAATAAAGGTGTTCTCAACAGCCTACCTGGTTAAATAAAGGTGTTCTCAACTAGCCTACCTGGTTTAAAGGTGTTCTCAACTAGTCACCTTTAAATAAAGGTTTGTCAACTAGTGACCTGGTTTAAAGGTGTTCTCATATATCACCTGGTTCAATGTAACTAGTCTACCTGGTTAAATAAAGGTGTTCTCAACTAGCCTACCTGGTTAAATAAAGGTGTTCTCAACTAGTCATAAAGGTGTTCACTAGCCTACCTGGTTAAATAAAGGTAACTAGTCTACCTGGTTAAATAAAGGTGTTCTGCCTACCTGGTTAAATAAAGGTGTTCTCAACTAGCCACCTGTTCAATGTAACAGTGACAGGTTAAATAAAGGTTTCTCACTGTCAAATAAAGGTGTTCCTGGGTTAAATAAAGGTTTCTCAACCCTAGTTCAATGTGGTTCTCAACTAGCCTACCTGGTTAAATAAAGGTGTTCTCAAAGGGTTAAATAAAGGTTCTCAACTAGCCTACCTGGTTAAATTGGTGTTCTCAACTAGCCTACACTAGCCTATGCCTCTCAACCCTCAACTAGCCTACCTGGTTAAATAAAGGTGTTCTCAACTAGCCTGACCTGGTTAAATAAAGGTGTTCTCAACTACCTGTCAACTACCTGGTTAAATATTTCAACTAGTCTACCCAGTTCAAAGGTGTTCTCAACTAGTGACCTGGTTAAATAAAGGTGTTCTCAACTAGCCTATGGTTAAATAAAGGTGTTCCATCAACTAGCCTACCTGGTTCAAAGGTGTTCTCAACTAGCCTACCTGGTTAAATAAAGGTGTTCTCAACTAGCCTACTGTTAAATAAAGGTGTTCTCAACTAGCCTACCTGGTTAAATAAAGGTGTAACAGCCTACCTGGTTAAATAAAGGTGTTCTCAACTAGTTACCTGGTTAAATAAAGGTGTTCTCAACTAGCCTACCTGGTTAAATAAAGGTGTTCTCAACTGGGTTAAATAAAGGTGTTCTCAACTAGCCTACCTGGTTAAATAAAGGTGTTCTCAACTAGCCTACCTGGTTAAATAAAGGTGTTCTCAACTAGCCTACCTGGTTAAATAAAGGTGTTCTAACTAGCCTACCTGGTTAAATAAAGGTGTTCTCAACAGCCTACCTGGTTAAATCAGGTGTTCTCAACTAGTTACAAATAAAGGTGTTCTCAACTAGCCTACCTGGTTAAATAACTGTTCTCAACCTATTCACCCTGGTTAAATAAAGGTGTTCTCAACTAACCTGGTTAAATAAAGTGTTCTAACCTACCTGGTTAAATAACTAGGTGGTTTCTCAACTAGCCTACCTGGTTAAATGGTGTTCTCAACTAGCCTGGTTACCTGGTTAAATAAAGGTGTTCCCTAAATCTAGCCTAAAATAAAGGTAACTAGCCTACCTGGTTTAAAGGTGTTCTCAACTAGCCTACCTGGTTAAATAAAGGTGTTCTCAACTAGGACACCTGGTTAACTAGCCTACCTGGTTAAATAAAGGTGTTCTCAGTCTACTGGTTAAATAAAGCAACCTGGTTAAATAAAGGTGTTCTCAACTAGTTACCTGGTTAAATAAAGGTGTTCTCAACTAGAGACCTGGTTAAATAAAGGTGTTCTCAACTAGTCTACCTGGTTAAATAAAGGTGTTCTCAACTAGCCTACCTGGTTAAATAAAGGTGTTCTGCCTACCTGGTTAAATAAAGGTGTTCTCAACTAGCCTACCTGGTTAAATAAAGGTGTTCTCAACTAGTGACCTGGTTTAAAGGTGTTCTCAACTAGTCTACCTGGTTAAATAACTAGGTTCACCAACTAGTTCCTGGTTAAATAAAGGTGTTCTCAACAGTCTACCTGGTTAAATAAAGGTGTTCTCAACTAGTCATGGTTAAATAAAGGTGTTCACAACTAGTTACAAATAAAGGTGTTCTCAACAGCCTACCTGGTTAAATAAAGGTGTTCTCAACTAGCCTACCTGGTTAAATAAAGGTGTTCTCAACTAGCCTACCTGGTTAAATAAAGGTGTTCAACCCACCTGGTTAAATAAAGGTGTTCTCAACTAGTGGTTAAATAAAGGTGTTCTCAACTAGTCTACCTGGTTAAATAAAGGTGTTCTCAACTAGTCTACCTGGTTAAATGTTCTCAACTAGCCTACCTGGTTAAATAAAGGTGTTCTCAACTAGCCTACCTTTTTAAATAAAGGTGTTCTCAACTAGCCTTGGTTAAATTAGCCTACCTGGTTAAATAAAGGTGTTCAACTGTTCCTGGTTAAATAAAGGTGTTCTCAACTAGTCTACCTGGTTAAAAAAGGTAACTAGCCTACCTGTGGTTAACTAGCCTACCATTAAATAAAGGTGTCAACTAGCCTACCTGGTTAAATAAAGGTGTTCTCAACTAGCCTACCTGAAATAAAGGTTTCTCAACTAGCCTACCTGGTTAAATAAAGGTGTTCTCATTCCTACCTCAAATAAAGGTGTTCAACTGAGAAATAAAGGTGTTCTCAACTAGCCTACCTGGTTAAATAAAGGTGTTCTCAACTAGCCTACCTGGTTAAATAAAGGTGTTCTCAACTAGCCTACCTGGTTAAATAAAGGTGTTCTCAACTAGCCTACCTGGTTAAATAAAGGTGTTCTCAACTAGCCTACCTGGTTAAATAAAGGTGTTCTCAACTAGCCTACCTGGTTAAATAAAGGTGTTCTCAACTAGCCTACCTGGTTAAATAAAGGTGTTCTCAACTAGCCTACCTGGTTAAATAAAGGTGTTCTCAACTAGCCTACCTGGTTAAATAAAGGTGTTCTCAACAGCCTAGTTAAATAAAGGTGTTCAACTAGCCTACCTGGTTAAATAAAGGTGTTCTCAACTAGCCTTACTGGTTAAATTGTTCTCAACTAGCCTACCTTCAAAGCAGTTCTAACAGCCTACCTGGTTTCTTAAAGGTTAACTGACATTAAATAAAGGTGTTCTCAACTAGCCTACCTGGTTAAATGGTGTTCTAACAGTGACCTGGTTAAATAAAGGTTACTCAACTAGCCTTGGTTAAATAAAGGTGTTCTCAACTAGTCTAGTGACAAATGGGTGTTCGCTCAACTGGCCTACCTGGTTAAATAAATGTTCTCAACTACCTGGTTAAATAAAGGTGTTCCAACTGGCCTACCTGGTTATAAAGGTGTTCTCAACTAGTCTACCTGGTTAAATAGGTTTCTCAACTAGTCTACCTGGTTAAATAAAGGTGTTCTCAACTAGTCTACCTGGTTAAATAAAGGTGTTCAACTAGCCTACCTGGTTAGAATAAAGGTAACTAGCCTACCTGGTTTAAAGGTGTTCTCAACTAGCCTACCTGGTTAAATAAAGGTGTTCTCAACTAGCCTACCTGGTTCAAAGGTGTGTAACTAGCCTACCTGGTTAAATAAAGGTGTTCTCAACTAGTCATTGGTTAAACTGTTCTCAACTAGTCTCCTGGTTAAATAAAGGTGTTCTCAACTAGTCTACCTGGTTAAATAAAGGTGTTCTCAACTAGTCTACCTGGTTAAATAAAGGTGTTCTCAACTTACCTGGTTAAATAAAGGTGTTCTCAACTAGCCTACCTGGTTAAATAAAGGAACTAGCCTACCTGGTTAAATAAAGGTGTTCTCAACTACCCTACCTGGTTAAAGGTGTTCTCAACTGAGTCTACCTGGTTAAATAAAGGTGTTCTCAACTAGTCTACCTGGTTAAATAAAGGTGTTCTCAACTAGTCTACCTGGTTAAATAAAGGTGTTCTCAACTAGCCTACCTGGTTAAATGTTCTCAACTAGGGTTAAATAAAGGTGAACTAGTCTACCTGGTTAAATAAAGGTGTTCTCAGTCTACTAGGTGTTGTCCTGGTTAAATAAAGGTGTTCTCAAAGCCTACCTGTGTTCTCAACTAGTCTACCTGGTTAAATAAAGGTGTTCCCAACTAGCCTACCTGGTTAAATAAAGGTGTTCTCAACTAGTCCTACCTGGTTAAATAAAGGTGTTCTCAACTAGTCTACCTGGTTAAATAAAGGTGTTCTCAACTAGCCTACCTGGTTAAATAAAGAACTAGTCTACCTGGTTAAATAAAGGTGTTCTCAACTAGTCTACCTGGTTAAATAAAGGTGAAATAAAAATAAATTTAAAAAAATTAAAAAATTAAAAATCTGGAACTTAGAACAGTACATCTGGAACTGTAGAACTAGAACAGTAGAACTAGAACACTAGAACTCCCTGGTCAAGTCATCATGATGATACAGCTATAAGGACAGACTAGACAGTGCTTCCTCTAGCTGCCTCTTGAGCTGACAGCATTAATACTGTAGAAAATAGTCCAAATTTACAGCACCAGTCAAAGTTTGACTGTAACCCTGGAATATTCATTTGACCAGGGTTCATTAATGATTCTACAACTGTAGAAACCCTGGAATAGTCCAAATAAAGAAAAACCCTGGAATGAGTAGATGTGTCTGAACTTTTGACTGGTACTGTATGTGTTCATGTTTGACTGTGCTTTGGAACCCTGGAATGAGTGGATGTGTCCAAACTGTTTGAATGTGTGTTGGTGCAAGCATCAACACATGTAGGACTCATTACCTCTCACAGTGGAACCAGCAGATGGAAAGGAGATTGGAGAGATTAATCTGTGACTCAGCAGGACAGAACCACACACACGCACGCACACACACACACATACACACACACATACATACTTATAACTAACATGGCGGTGGTGTAATAAGAGAGGGAGGGAGAGAGAGAGAGAGAGAGAGAGAGAGAGGGAGGAGAGAGGGGGAGAGGGAGAGAGAGAGGGGGTGGGGGTGGAGAGAGAGAGAGAGAGAGGAGAGAGAGAGAGAGCGAGAGAGGGAGGGTGGAGAGAGAGAGTGAGAGAGAGTGAGAGAGAGAGAGAACACGAGAACAGAGCAGGGCCATTGGCCTCTGCTATCGAAACATGTCTATACCCCAAACACTGTGGAGAGATGAGAGGGGAGAGAGGGGGGAGAGAGAGAGAGAATGGGGGGGATTGGAGAGAATGGGGGGAGAGGAGAGAGAGAGAGAGAGAGAGAACACGTAGAACAGAGCAGGGCCATTGGCCTCTTCTATGGAAACATGTCTATACGCCAAACACTGTGGAGAGATGAGGGGAGAGAGAGGGGGGGGAGAGAATGGGGGCAGAGGGGGTGGAGAGAGAGAGAGAGGAGAGAGAGAGAGAGGGGGGAGAAGGAGAGAGAGAGTGAGAGAGAGAGAGAGAGAGAGAGAGAGAGAGAGAGAGAGGGGGTGGAGAGAGAGAGAGAGAGAGGGGGAGAGGGAGAGAGAGAGAGAGAGAGAGAGAGAGAGAGAGAGGGGGAGAGAGAGAGAGGGGTGGGGGGTGGAGAGAGAGAGAGGAGAGAGAGAGAGAGAGGGAGGGGTGGAGAGAGAGAGTGAGAGAGAGTGAGAGAGAGAGAGAACACGTAGAACAGAGCAGGGCCATTGGCCTCTGCTATGGAAACATGTCTATACCCCAAACACTGTGGAGAGATGAGAGGGGAGAGAGGGGGGAGAGAGAGAGAAATGGGGGATGGGGGGGGAGAGAATGGGGGGGGGGGGAGAGGAGATAATGGGGGGGGGATGGGGGGAGAGGAGAGAGAGAGAGAGGGAGAGGGAGAGAGAGACAGAGTGAGGGAGAGAGAGCGAGACAGAGAGAGGGGGGCACACGTAGAACAGAGCAGGGCCATCTGGCCTCTGCTATGGCAACATGTCTATACCCCAAACAGTGTGGAGAGATGAGAGGGGAGAGGGGGGGGGAGAGAGAGACGGGGGAGAGAGAAAGAGAGGGAGAGAGATGGAGGAGGGGGAGAGAGGGGGGGGAGAGAGAGAGGGAGGGTGGAGAGAGAGAGTGAGAGAGAGTGAGAGAGAGAGAGAACACGTAGAACAGAGCAGGGCCATTGGCCTCTGCTATGGAAACATGTCTATACCCCAAACACTGTGGAGAGATGAGAGGGGAGAGAGGGGGGGAGAGAGAGAATGGGAGGGGGAGAGGAGAGAGAGAGAGAGGGAGAGGGAGAGAGAGACAGAGTGAGGGAGAGAGAGCGAGACAGAGAGAGGGGGGCACACGTAGAACAGAGCAGGGCCATCTGGCCTCTGCTATGGCAACATGTCTATACCCCAAACAGTGTGGAGAGATAAGAGGGGAGAGGGGGGAGAGAGAGACGGGGGAGAGAGAAAGAGAGGGGAGAGAGATGGAGGAGGGAGAGAGAGGGGGGGGGGAGAGAGAGAGAGGGGGGGTTCATTTTGATAAACTCCCATTGGGTGAAATACCACAGTGTGGAATCACAGCAGCAAGATTTGTGACCTGTTGCCACAAGAAAAGGGCAACCTGTGAAGAACAAACACCATTGTAAATACAACTCATATTTAAGTTTATTAACTATTTGCACATTTGAAATGTTTTGATTGAATATTTAACTTTTGTTTATTATCTATTTCACTTGCTTTAGCAATGTTAACATATGTTTCCCATGCCAATAAAGCCCTTTTCATTGAATTGAATTGAACTGAGAGACAGAGAGAATTGGTACAAAATATATAGAGTACTGTACACACTACAATTACTTACAGTGCATTCGAAAAGTATTCAGAGCCCTTGACTTTTTCCATATTTTGTACGTTACAGCCTTATTCTAAAATGTATTAAATATGTTTTCCCCCTCATCAATCTACACACAATACCCCATAATGACATCACAATACCCCATAATGACATCACAGTACCCCATAATGACATCACAGTACCCCATAATGACATCACAGTACCCCATAATGACATCACAGTACCCCATAATGACATCACAGTACCCCATAATGACATCACAATGCCCCATAATGACATTTTACATTACATTTAAGTCATTTAGCAGACGCTCTTATCCAGAGCGACTTACAAATTGGTGCGTTCACCTTAAGACATCCAGTGGAACAGCCACTTTACAATAGTGCATCTAAATCTTTTAAGGGGGGTGAGAAGGATTACTTTATCCTATCCTAGGTATTCCTTAAAGAGGTGGGGTTTCAGGTGTCTCCGGAAGGTGGTGATTGACTCCGCTGTCCTGGCGTCGTGAGGGAGTTTGTTCCACCATTGGGGGGCCAGAGCAGCGAACAGTTTTGACTGGGCTGCGCGGGAACTGTACTTCCTCAGTGGTAGGGAGGCGAGCAGGCCAGAGGTGGATGAGCGCAGTGCCCTTGTTTGGGTGTAGGGCCTGATCAGAGCAAGCACCATGGTCTTGACATCACAATACCCCATTATGACAAAGCAAAAACAGGTTTTTGTGACAGGTTGTGACAGGTTTAGATTACTGTCATTCATATTCACCCAGCTCAATGTAACAGTGACAGGTTTAGGTTACTGTCATTCACCCAGTTCAATGTAACAGTGACAGGTTTAGGTTACTGTCATTCATATTCACCCAGTTCAATGTAACAGTGACAGGTTTAGGTTACTGTCATTCACACCAGTTCAATGTAACAGTGACAGGTTTAGGTTACTGTCATTCACACCCAGTTCAATGTAACAGTGACAGGTTTAGGTTACATATTCACCCAGTTCAATGTAACAGTGACAGGTTTAGGTTACTGTCATTCATATTCACCCAGCTCAATGTAACAGTGACAGGTTTAGGTTACTGTCATTCACCCAGTCAATGTAACAGTGACAGGTTTAGGTTACTGTCATTCACCCAGTTCAATGTAACAGTGATGGGTTTAGGTTACTGTCATTCATATTCACCCAGTTCAATGTAACAGTGACAGGTTTAGGTTACTGTCATTCATATTCACCCAGTTCAATGTAACAGTGACAGGTTTACTGTCATTCATATTCACCCAGTTCAATGTAACAGTGACAGGTTTAGGTTACTGTTTCAGGTTACTTTAGGTTACTGTCATTCACCCAGTTCAATGTAACATGACAGGTTTAGGTTACTGTCATTCACCCAGTTTGTAACAGTGACAGGTTACTGTCATTCATATTCACCCAGTTCAATGTAACAGTGACAGGTTTAGGTTACTGTCATTCATATTCACCCAGTTCAATGTAACAGTCAATAGGTTTAGGTTACTGTCATTTCACCCAGTTCAATGTAACAGTGACAGGTTTAGGTTACTGTCATTCATATTCACCCAGTTCAATGTAACATCACAGGTTTAGGTTACTGTCATTCATATTCACCCAGTTCAATGTAACAGTGATTACTGTCATTCATATTCACCCAGGTTTTTAGGTTACTGTCATTCACCCCAGTTCAATGTAACAGTGACAGGTTTAGGTTACTGTCATTCATATTCACCCAGTTCAATGTAACAGTGATAGGTTTAGGTTACTGTCATTCATATTCACCCAGTTCAATGTAACAGTGACAGGTTTAGGTTACTGTCATTCATATTCACCCAGTTCAATGTAACATCACAGGTTTAGGTTACTGTCATTCACCCAGTTCAATGTAACAGTGACAGGTTTAGGTTACTGTCATTCATATTCACCCAGTTCAATGTAACAGTGACAGGTTTAGGTTACTGTCATTCATATTCACCCAGTTCAATGTAACAGTGACAGGTTTAGGTTACTGTCATTCACCCAGTTCAATGTAACAGTGACAGGTTTAGGTTACTGTCATTCATATTCACCCAGTTCAATGTAACATCAATAGGTTTAGGTTACTGTCATTCATATTCACCCAGCTCAATGTAACATGACAGGTTTAGGTTACTGTCAATGTTCAATGTAACAGTGACAGGTTTAGGTTACTGTCATTCATATTCACCCAGTTCAATGTAACAGTTCAATGACAGGTTTAGGTTACTGTCATTCATATTCACCCAGTTCAATGTAACAATGACAGGTTTAGGTTACTGTCATTCATATTCCCAGTTCAATGTAACAGTGACAGGTTTAGGTTACTGTCATTTTAGGTTACTGTCATATTCACCCAGTTCAATGTAACAGTGACAGGTTTAGGTTACTGTCATTCATATTCACCCAGTTCAATGTAACAGTGACAGGTTTAGGTTACTGTCATTCATATTCACCCAGTTCAATGTAACATCAATAGGTTTAGGTTACTGTCATTCATATTCACCCAGTTCAATGTAACATCAATAGGTTTAGGTTACTGTCATTCATATTCACCCAGTTCAATGTAACAGTGACAGGTTTAGGTTACTGTCATTCACCCAGTTCAATGTAACAGTGACAGGTTTAGGTTACTGTCATTCATATTCACCCAGTTCAATGTAACATCAACAGGTTTAGGTTACTGTCATTCATATTCACAGTAACAGTGACAATGTAACAGTGAACAGTGAATGGGTTTAGGTTACTGTCATTCATATTCACCCAGTTCAATGTAACAGTGACAGGTTTAGGTTACTGTCATTCATATTCACCCAGTTCAATGTAACAGTGACAGGTTTAGGTTACTGTCATTCATATTCACCCAGTTCAATGTAACAGTGACAGGTTTAGGTTACTGTCATTCATATTCACCCAGTTCAATGTAACATGACAGGTTTAGGTTACTGTCATTCACACCAGTTCAATGTAACAGTGACAGGTTTAGGTTACTGTCATTCATATTCACCCAGTTCAATGTAACATCAATAGGTTTAGGTTACTGTCATTCATATTCACCCAGTTCAATGTAACAGTGACAGGTTTAGGTTACTGTCATTCATATTCACCCAGTTCAATGTAACAGTGACAGGTTTAGGTTACTGTCATTCAGTAACAGTGACAGGTTTAGGTTACTGTCATTCACATTCACCCAGTTCAATGTAACAGTGACAGGTTTAGGTTACTGTCATTCATATTCACCCAGTTCAATGTAACAGTGATGGGTTTAGGTTACTGTCATTCACCCAGTTCAATGTAACAGTGACAGGTTTAGGTTACTGTCATTCATATTCACCCAGTTCAATGTAACAGTGACAGGTTTAGGTTACTGTCATTCACCCAGTTCAATGTAACAGTGACAGGTTTAGGTTACTGTCATTCACCCAGTTCAATGTAACAGTGACAGGTTTAGGTTACTGTCATTCATATTCACCCAGTTCAATGTAACAGTGACAGGTTTAGGTTACTGTCATTCATTCACCCATTCACCCAGTTTAATGTAACAGTTCAATGTAACAGTGACAGGTTTAGGTTACTGTCATTCATATTCACCCAGTTCAATGTAACATGACAGGTTTAGGTTACTGTCATTCATATTCACCAGTTTAGGTTTAGGTTACTGTCATTCATATTCACCCAGTTCAATGTAACATGAATAGGTTTAGGTTACTGTCATTCATATTCACCCAGTTCAATGTAACAGTGACAGGTTTAGGTTACTGTCATTCATTCACCAGTTCAATGTAACATGACAGGTTTAGGTTACTGTCATTCATATTCACCCAGTTCAATGTAACATCAATAGGTTTAGGTTACTGTCATTCATATTCACCCAGTTCAATGTAACAGTGACAGGTTTAGGTTACTGTCATTCATATTCACCCAGTTCAATGTAACAGTGACAGGTTTAGGTTACTGTCATTCACCCAGTTCAATGTAACAGTGACAGGTTTAGGTTACTGTCATTCATATTCACCCAGTTCAATGTAACAGTGACAGATTCAGCCTATGACATGATACTCAAATGTTCCCTATACCCATCATGAAGTTGCTACAACCTAGTGAGAGAGAGAGAGAGAAGAACCCCAGTGTGTTCTGGGAGATGAGATGTTGTTTTACCCAGGAGTCTCCTCCATAATAATCTGAGCATGAAGGGTCTCACACACACATTTTTTCCATATCCCCAGTAGGGTTTCTCTCTGGGAGATATGTAGCTCTACTTAATGCCAGACAGACAGGTAAAATATGGTTCCTGTCACACACACACACACACACACACACACACACACACACACACACACACACACACACACACACACACACATTACTCTCTCTCTCTCTCTCTCTCTCTTGCATTGTAACGCTTAACTGATGTGGGATGTTACTGTGGATCTATCTGACAAGGATTCTGAGGAGAAGTTGGGACGTTAAAACAGGACACTGAGGAGAAGTTGGGACGTTAAAACAGGACACTGAGGAGGAGTTGGGACGTCAGGACACTGAGGAGGAGTTGGGACGTCAGGACACTGAGGAGGAGTTGGGACATTAAAACAGGACACTGAGGAGGAGTTGGGACGTTAAAACAGGACACTGAGGAGCAGTTGGGACGTCAGGACACTGAGGAGGAGTTGGGACGTCAGGACACTGAGGAGGAGTTGGGACATTAAAACAGGACACTGAGGAGGAGTTGGGACATTAAAACGACACTGAGGAGGAGTTGGGACGTCAGGACACTGAGGAGGAGTTGGGACATTAAAACAGGACACTGAGGAGGAGTTGGGCCATTTGATGCAGGTAGGTCCAATGTTAGTTTGTAACATTTCTCTGCTGTTCGTGTCACTGTTCCTATAAGCAACAGAGACCATTAAAAATGTTATTTATCAGTCTACAGTGCATTCGGAAAGTATTCAGACCCCTTGACCTTTTTCATATTTTGTACGTTACAGCCTTATTCTAAAATGTATTAAATCGTTTCCCCCCTCATCAATCTACACACAATACCCCATAATGACATCACCCATAATGACATCACAATACCCCATAATGACATCACAATACCCCATAATGACATCACAATACCCCATAATGACAAAGGAAAACCGGTTTTTAGACATTTTTGCAAATGTATACAATAAAAAAAGATGCAATATCACATTTACATAAATATTTAGACCCTTTACTCAGTACTTTGTTAAAGCACCTTTGGCAGCGCTTACAGCCTTGAGTCTTCTTGGGTATGACGCTACAAGCTTGGCAGCGATTACAGCCTCGAGTCTTCTTGGGTATGACGCTACAAGCTTGGCAGCGATTACAGCCTCGAGTCTTCTTGGGTATGACGCTACAAGCTTGGCAGCGATTACAGCCTCGAGTCTTCATGGGTATGACGCTACAAGCTTGGCAGCGATTACAGCCTCGAGTCTTCATGGGTATGACTCTACAAGCTTGGCAGCGATTACAGCCTCGAGTCTTCTTGGGTATGACGCTCGCTACAAGCTTGGCAGCGATTATAGCCTCGAGTCTTCTTGGGTATGACGCTACAAGCTTGGCAGCGATTACAGCCTCGAGTCTTCTTGGGTATGACGCTCGCTACAAGCTTGGCAGCGATTATAGCCTCGAGTCTTCTTGGGTATGACGCTACAAGCTTGGCAGCGATTACAGCCTCGAGTCTTCTTGGGTATGACGCTACAAGCTTGGCAGCGATTATAGCCTCGAGTCTTCTTGGGTATGACGCTACAAGCTTGGCAGCGATTCGCTCTGGATAAGAGCGTCTGCTAAATGACTTAAATGTAAATAGCCTCGAGTCTTCTTGGGTATGACGCTACAAGCTTGGCAGCGATTACAGCCTCGAGTCTTCTTGGGTATGACGCTCGCTACAAGCTTGGCAGCGATTACAGCCTTGAGTCTTCTTGGGTATGATGCTACAAGCTTGGCAGCGATTACAGCCTCGAGTCTTCTTGGGTATGACGCTACAAGCTTGGCAGCGATTACAGCCTCGAGTCTTCTTGGGTATGACGCTACAAGCTTGGCAGCGATTACAGCCTCGAGTCTTCTTGGGTATGACGCTACAAGCTTGGCAGCAAGTCTTCTTGGCAGCGATTACAGCCTCGAGTCTTCTTGGGTATGACGCTACAAGCTTGGCAGCGATTATAGCCTCGAGTCTTCTTGGGTATGACGCTACAAGCTTGGCAGCGGTTACAGCATCGAGTCTTCTTGGGTATGACGCTACAAACTTGGCAGCGATTACAGCCTCGAGTCTTCTTGGGTATGACGCTACAAGCTTGGCAGCGATTACAGCCTCGAGTCTTCTTGGGTATGACGCTACAAGCTTGAGCGATTACAGCCTCGAGTCTTCTTGGGTATGAGCCTACAAGCTTGGCAGCGATTACAGCCTCGAGTCTTCTTGGGTATGACGCTACAAGCTTGGCAGCGATTACAGCCTCGAGTCTTCTTGGGTATGACGCTACAAGCTTGGCAGCGATTACAGCCTCGAGTCTTCTTGGGTATGACGCTACAAGCTTGGCAGCGATTACAGCCTCGAGTCTTCTTGGGTATGACGCTACAAGCTTGGCAGCGATTACAGCCTCGAGTCTTCTTGGGTATGACGCTACAAGCTTGGCAGCGATTACAGCCTCGAGTCTTCTTGGGTATGACGCTACAAGCTTGGCAGCGATTACAGCCTCGAGTCTTCTTGGGTATGACGCTACAAGCTTGGCAGCGATTACAGCCTCGAGTCTTCTTGGGTATGACGCTACAAGCTTGGCAGCGATTACAGCCTCGAGTCTTCTTGGGTATGACGCTACAAGCTTGGCAGCGATTACAGCCTCGAGTCTTCTTGGGTATGACGCTACAAGCTTGGCAGCGATTACAGCCTCGAGTCTTCTTGGGTATGACGCTACAAGCTTGGCAGCGATTACAGCCTCGAGTCTTCTTGGGTATGACGCTACAAGCTTGGCAGCGATTACAGCCTCGAGTCTTCTTGGGTATGACGCTACAAGCTTGGCAGCGATTACAGCCTCGAGTCTTCTTGGGTATGACGCTCGCTACAAGCTTGGCGGCGATTATAGCCTCGAGTCTTCTTGGGTATGACGCTACAAGCTTGGCAGCGATTATAGTCCACTCAGCCCTCAAATAAGTGGACACTTCTGATGGCGTATCATGATGTGTGACTAGTATACACTTGCAGGGCGAGGGGCGAAGGAGGCAGGAATGATTTTAAATGGACCATCATTGGCCGGAAATTCGTCACTCGTTCATCCCGCGATGATTGTGTTTTCAGCCACCAGTAACTTGTGGGTGCTTTATATGTGTTCCAGTCAATTATGATTGCAAGTCTACATATATTAAATATATAATTATAAATTTACGCCTACTGTATGATAGCTAGCAAACGAATTAGCTAACTGACGTTAGCCTGCCTACTGTATGATAGCTAGTAAATGAATTAGCTAACGTTAGCCTGCCTACTGTATGATAGCTAGTAAATGAATTAGCTAACATTAGCCTGCCTACTGTATGATAGCTAGTAAATGAATTAGCTAACGTTAGCCTGCCTACTGTATGATAGCTAGTAAATTAATTAGCTAACGTTAGCCTGCCAAGCTGGAACTTCTGAAGAAGGAAAATGTTTTATTTCTACAATTTCCAAAAGATAACCAAACCAAAACGTGTTTGTGCCGTCATCTGCGTTAGTAGCACAATTTCGAACTTATTTACATTCATTTTTACTTACACTTGTATGTTGACTTCTCCATTGATATTATTTTTACGTTTTGGCACTTTTCGTCAATCGTCACAAATTGAATTATGGGGAGTTTCAGGCCCCGGAGTGAACATAATTATACACTCGCAAAGCCGACTAAAAACGAGGGCTGAGGGCCTCACGTGCAATCTTCCCTTGCTTGGCTAATCATTTGGACCACCCTCCAAGATGGCGACGGGGATTCCCCAAGGGAATAAGGCAAGGGTAAGTGGACAAGGGGGTGTCTTTTCAGTGTTTGGACCGCAGCCACTGTGTAAGTCTATGGAAGGGGTTGAGAACCATGAGCCTCCTAGGTTTTGTATTGAATCAATGTACACAGAGGAGGACGGAAGCTAGCTTGTCCAGAAGCCACTCCTGCGTTGTCTTGGCTGTGTGCTTAGGGTCGTTGTCCTGTTGGAAGGTGATCCTTCACCCCAGTCTGACATCCTGAGCGCTCTGGAGCAGGTTTTCATCAAGGTTCTCTCTGTACTTTGCTCTGTTCGTCTTTCCCTTCACGCTGACTAGTCTCCCAGTCCCTGAAAACATCCCCACAGCATGATGCTGCCACCACCATGCTTCACCGTAGGGATGGTGCCTGGTTTCCTCCAGATGTGACGCTTGGCATTCAGGCCAAATAGTTATTGAGAATCTTGATTCTCATGGTCTGAGTCCATTAGGTTCCTTTTGGCAAACTCCCAGCGGGCTGTCATGCGCCTTTTACTGAGGAGTGGCTTCGTCTGGCCACTCTACCATAAAGGGTTAGGGTTCATTCCCAGCGGGTTGTCATGTGCCTTTTACTGAGGAGTGGCTTCGTCTGGCCACTCTACCATAAAGGCCTGATTGGTGGAGTACTGCAGAGATGGGAGAACCTTCCAGAAGGATAACCATCTCCACAGAGGAACTCCTTAGGAGCTCTATCAGAGTGACCACCAGTTCGGTGGTTCCAAACGTCTTCCACTTAAGAATGATGGAGACCACTGTGTTCTTGGGGACCTTCAGTGCTGCATACATTTTTTGGTACCCTTCCCCAGATCTGTGCCTCGACATGGTCTTGTCTCGGAACTCTACGGATAATTCCTTCGACCTCATGGCTTGGTTTTTGCCAAGCACTATTTACTGTGGGGCCTTATATAGACAGGTGTGTGCCTTTCCAAATCATGTCCAATCAGTAGAATTTACCATAGGTTTACGCCAATCAAGTTGTAGAAGCATTTCAAGGAAGATCAATGGAAACAGGATGCGCCTGAGTTCAATTTCCAGTCTCATAGCAAAGGGTCTGAATACTTATGTAAATAAGGTATTTTTTTTCTCCATTTTTAATAACATTTCTGAAATGTCTAAATACCTGTTTTCGCTTTGTCTATATGGGGTAGGGTGTGTATATGGGGTAGGGTGTCTATATGGGGTAGGGTGTCTATATGGGGTAGGGTGTGTATATGGGGTAGGGTGTGTATATGGGGTAGGGTGTGTATATGGGGTAGGGTGTCTATGGGGTAGGGTGTCTATATGGGGTAGGGTGTGTATATGGGGTAGGGTGTCTATATGGGGTAGGGTGTCTATATGGGGTAGGGTGTCTATATGGGGTAGGGTGTGTATATGGGGTAGGGTGTGTATATGGGGTAGGGTGTCTATATGGGGTAGGGTGTGTATATGGGGTAGGGTGTCTATATGGGGTAGGGTGTCTATATGGGGTAGGGTGTGTATATGGGGTAGGGTGTCTATGGGGTAGGGTGTCTATGGGGTAGGGTGTCTATATGGGGTAGGGTGTCTATATGGGGTAGGGTGTGTATATGGGGTAGGGTGTCTATATGGGGTAGGGTGTCTATATGGGGTAGGGTGTCTATGGGGTAGGGTGTGTATATGGGGGGTGTCTATATGGGGTGTGTATATGGGGTAGGGTGTCTAGGGGTGTGTATATGGGGTAGGGTGTGTATATGGGGTAGGGTGTGTATATGGGGTAGGGTGTCTATATGGGGTAGGGTGTCTATATGGGGTAGGGTGTCTATATGGGGTAGGGTGTCTATATGGGGTAGGGTGTCTATATGGGGTAGGGTGTCTATATGGGGTAGGGTGTCTATATGGGGTAGGGTGTCTATATGGGGTAGGGTGTCTATATGGGGTAGGGTGTGTATATGGGGTAGGGTGTCTATATGGGGTAGGGTGTCTATATGGGGTAGGGTGTGTATATGGGGTAGGGTGTCTATATGGGGTAGGGTGTCTATATGGGGTAGGGTGTCTATATGGGGTAGGGTGTCTATATGGGGTAGGGTGTCTATATGGGGTAGGGTGTCTATATGGGGTAGGGTGTCTATATAGGGGTAGGGGGTGGGTGTCTATATGGGGTAGGGTGTCTATATGGGGTAGGGTGTCTATAGGGTGTCTATATGGGGTAGGGTGTCTATATGGGGTAGGGTGTCTATATGGGGTAGGGTGTCTATATGGGGTAGGGTGTCTATATGGGGTAGGGTGTCTATATGGGGTAGGGTGTCTATATGGGGTAGGGTGTCTATATGGGGTAGGGTGTCTATATGGGGTAGGGTGTCTATATGGGGTAGGGTGTCTATATGGGTGTAGGGTGGGTGTCTATATGGGGTAGGGTGTATATGGGGTAGGGTGTCTATATGGGGTAGGGTGTGTATATGGGGTAGGGTGTCTAGGGTGTCTATATGGGGTAGGGTGTGGGGTAGGGTCTATATGGGGTAGGGTGTCTATATGGGGTAGGGTGTCTAGGGTGTCTATATGGGGTAGGTGTATGGGGTAGGGTGTCTATATGGGGTAGGGTGTCTATATGGGGTAGGGTGTCTATATGGGGTAGGGTGTGTATATGGGGTAGGGTGTCTATATGGGGTAGGGTGTCTATATGGGGTAGGGTGTAGGGGTAGGGTGTCTATATGGGGTAGGGTGTCTATATGGGGTAGGGTGTGTCTATATGGGGTAGGGTGTCTATATGGGGTAGGGTGTCTATATGGGGTAGGGTGTATATGGGGTAGGGTGTCTATATGGGGTAGGGTGTGTATATGGGGTAGGGTGTGTATATGGGGTAGGGTGTCTATGGGGTAGGGTGTCTATATGGGGTAGGGTGTCTATATGGGGTAGGGTGTCTATATGGGGTAGGGTGTCTATATGGGGTAGGGTGTGTATATGGGGTAGGGTGTCTATATGGGGTAGGGTGTATATGGGGTAGGGTGTCTATATGGGGTAGGGTGTATATGGGGTAGGGTGTCTATATGGGGTAGGGTGTGTCTATGGGGTAGGGTGTCTATATGGGGTAGGGTGTCTATATGGGGTGGGGTAGGGTGGGGTAGGGTGTCTATATGGGGTAGGGTGTCTATATGGGGTAGGGTGTGGGTGTATATATGGGGTAGGGTGTCTATATGGGGTAGGGTGTAGGGGTAGGGTGTATATGGGGTAGGGTGTCTATATGGGGTAGGGTGGGGTAGGGTGTCTATATGGGGTAGGGTGTCTATATGGGGTAGGGTGTCTATGGGGTAGGGTGTCTATATGGGGGTAGGGTGTCTATATGGGGTAGGGTGTCTATATGGGGTAGGGTGTCTATATGGGGTAGGGTGTCTATATGGGGTAGGGTGTCTATATGGGGTGTGTATATGGGGTAGGGTGTCTATATGGGGTAGGGTGTCTATATGGGGTAGGGTGTCTATATGGGGTAGGGTGTCTATATGGGGTAGGGTGTCTATATGGGGTAGGGTGTGTATATGGGGTAGGGTGTCTATGTCTATGGGGTAGGGTGTCTATATGGGGTAGGGTAGGGTGTGTATATGGGGTAGGGTGTCTATATGGGGTAGGGTGTCTATATGGGGTAGGGTGTCTATATGGGGTAGGGTGTCTATATGGGGTAGGGTGTCTATATGGGGTAGGGTGTCTATATGGGGTAGGGTGTGTATATGGGGTAGGGTGTCTATATGGGGTAGGGTGTCTATATGGGGTAGGGTGTCTATATGGGGTAGGGTGTCTATATGGGGTAGGGTGTCTATATGGGGTAGGGGGGTGTGTCTATATGGGGTAGGGTGTCTATATGGGGTAGGGTGTGTATATGGGGGTGTCCAGGGGGTGGGTGTATATGGGGTAGGGTGTCTATGGGGTGTGTATATGGGGTAGGGTGTCTATATGGGGTAGGGTGTATATGGGGTAGGGTGTCTATATGGGTGTGTGTATATGGGGTAGGGTGTCTATATGGGGTAGGGTGTCTATATGGGGTAGGGTGTGTATATGGGGTAGGGTGTCTATATGGGGTAGGGGTAGGGGTGGGTGTCCATATGGGGTAGGGTGTCTATATGGGGTAGGGTGTCTATATGGGGTAGGGTGTGTATATGGGGTAGGGTGTCTATATGGGGTAGGGTGTCTATATGGGGTAGGGTGTCTATATGGGGTAGGGTGTCTATATGGGGTAGGGTGTCTATAGGGGGTAGGGTGTCTATATGGGGTAGGGGTGTCTATATGGGGTAGGGTGTCTATATGGGGTAGGGTGTCTATATGGGGTAGGGTGTCTATATGGGGTAGGGTGTCTATATGGGGTGTGTATATGGGGTAGGGTGTCTATATGGGGTAGGGTGTCTATATGGGGTAGGGTGTCTATATGGGGGGTAGGGTGTCTATATGGGGTAGGGTGTCTATATGGGGTAGGGTGTCTATATGGGGTAGGGTGTCTATATGGGGTAGGGTGTGTATATGGGGTCTATAGGGTGTCTATATGGGGTAGGGTGTCTATATGGGGTAGGGTGTCTATATGGGGTAGGGTGTCTATATGGGGTAGGGTGTATGGGGTAGGGTGTCTATGGGGTAGGGTGTCTATAGGGTGTCTATATGGGGTAGGGTGTCTATATGGGGTAGGGTGTCTATATGGGGTAGGGTGTCTGGGGTAGGGTGTCTATGGGGTAGGGTGTCTATATGGGGGGTGTAGGGTGTGTCTATATGGGGTAGGGTGTCCATATGGGGGGTGTCTAGGGGTAGGGTGTATATGGGGTAGGGTGTCTATATGGGGTAGGGTGTATATGGGGTAGGGTGTCTATATGGGGTAGGGTGTCTATATGGGGTAGGGTGTCTATATGGGGTAGGGTGTCTATATGGGGTAGGGTGTCTATATGGGGTAGGGTGTCTATAGGGTGTGGGGTAGGGTGTCTATATGGGGTAGGGTGTCCATATGGGGTAGGGTGTCTATATGGGGTAGGGTGTGTATATGGGGTAGGGTGTCCATATGGGGTAGGGTGTCTATATGGGGTAGGGTGGGGTAGGGTGTCCATATGGGGTAGGGTGTCTATATGGGGTAGGGTGTCTATATGGGGTAGGGTGTCCATATGGGGTAGGGTGTGTATATGGGGTAGGGTGGGGTAGGGTGTCTATATGGGGTAGGGTGTCTATATGGGGTAGGGTGTCTATATGGGGTGTCTAGGGTGTGTCTATATGGGGTAGGGTGTGTATATGGGGTAGGGTGTCCATATGGGGTAGGGTGTCTATATGGGGTAGGGTGTCTATATGGGGTAGGGTGTCTATATGGGGTAGGGTGTATGGGGTATATGGGGTAGGGTGTCTATATGGGGTAGGGTGTCCATATGGGGTAGGGTGTCTATATGGGGTAGGGTGTCTATATGGGGTAGGGTGTCTATATGGGGTAGGGTGTCCATATGGGGTAGGGTGTCTATATGGGGTAGGGTGTGTATATGGGGTAGGGGGGTAGGGTGTATATGGGGTAGGGTGTATATATGGGGGGGGTGTCTATGGGGTAGTATATGGGGTAGGGTGTGTATATGGGGTAGGGTGTATATGGGGTAGGGTGTCCCCATATGGGGTAGGGTGTGTATATGGGGTAGGGTGTCTATATGGGGTAGGGTGTCCATATGGGGTAGGGTGTGTATATGGGGTAGGGTGTCCCCATATGGGGTAGGGTGTCCATATGGGGTAGGGTGTGTATATGGGGTAGGGTGTCTATATGGGGTAGGGTGTCTATATGGGGTAGGGTGTGTATATGGGGTAGGGTGTGTATATGGGGTATATGGGGTATACCCCATATAGTGTATATGGGGTAGGGTGTGTATATGGGGTAGGGTGTATATGGGGTAGGGTGTGTATATGGGGTAGGGTGTCCATATGGGGTAGGGTGTGTATATGGGGTAGGGTGTCTATATGGGGTAGGGTGTCTATATGGGGTAGGGTGTGTATATGGGGTAGGGTGTGTATATGGGGTAGGGTGTGTATATGGGGTAGGGTGTCTATATGGGGTAGGGTACCCCATGGGGTAGGGTGTCTATATGGGGTAGGGTGTGTATATGGGGTAGGGGTGTATATGGGGTAGGGTGTCCATATGGGGTAGGGTGTCTATATGGGGTAGGGTGTGGGGTAGGGTGTGTATATGGGGTAGGGTGTCCATATGGGGTAGTGTCTATATGGGGTAGGGTGTCCATATGGGGTAGGGTGTATATGGGTAGGGTGTGTATATGGGGTAGGGTGTGTATATGGGGTAGGGTGTCTATATGGGGTAGGGTGTGTATATGGGGTAGGGTGTCTATGGGGTAGGGTGTCTATATGGGGTAGGGTGTCCATATGGGGTAGGGTGTCTATATGGGGTAGGGTGTCTATATGGGGTAGGGTGTCTAGGGTGTCCCCATATGGGGTAGGGTGTGTATATGGGGTAGGGTGTCTATATGGGGTAGGGTGTCTATATGGGGTGGGGTGTCTATATGGGGTAGGGTGTGTATATGGGGTAGGGTGTGTGGGGTAGGGTGTCTATATGGGTAGGGTGTCTATATGGGGTAGTGTGTATATGGGGTAGGGTGTCTATATAGGGTGTTAAAATCACCTATATGGGGTAGTGTGTGTATATGGGGTAGGGTGTCTATATGGGGTAGGGTGTCTATATGGGGTAGGGTGTGTATATGGGGTAGGGTGTCTATATGGGGTAGGGTGTGTATATGGGGTAGGGTGTCTATATGGGGTAGGGTGTGTATAGTTTGATGAGGATTTTGTATTTATTTAATCCATTTAGAATAAAGCTGTAATTTAACAAAATGTCAAAAAAATCACGGAGTCTGAATACTTTCCAAATGCACTGTATAATTGTGTGTGTGTGTGTGTGTGTGTGTGTGTGTGTGTGTGTGTGTATGTGTGTGTGTGTGTATGTGTGTGTGTGTGTGTGTGTATGTGTGTATGAGTGTGTGTGTGTATGTGTGTATGTGTGTGTGTGTGTATGTGTATGTATGTGTGTGTGTGTATGTGTGTGTGTGTGTGTGTGTGTGTGTGTGTGTGTATGTGTGTGTGTGTGTGTGTGTGTGTGTGTGTGTGTGTGTATGTGTGTGTGTGTGTGTGTAGGGATGACACCACTGATTGCCTGGCTGATGGTGTTTCTCTGTGATCTGACAGCAGGTAATGTAATTCTGCACCCTATTTTATGTTTACCTTTATTTTACTAGGCAAGTCAGTTAAGAACACATTCTTATTCTTATTTATTTAACCATTATTTAACCAGGAAGGGCTCATTGAGATTAAAATCTATTTTTCAAGAGCGCCCTGGCCAAGATAGGCAGCACCAAGTCATTACAAAAAAATTACAGACAGACAACATGAAAAACTACAAGTAATCTAGTAAAAACCATTGAATTCGCAAGAGTATAAAACAGCAAATTAAAAACATTGACAGGTCAGGGAATCAGCCTCAAAATCCTTCATCAGTGATTTAAAATCACCAATCAGGACAAGTTCTTCCAGTTTAAAAGTAGTTTGTAAGGTGTTCCAAGACAATGGCGCAGAGTACATAAAGCCCTTTTACCAAATTCAGTTCGGACATTTGGAACAGTTAGCAGGATAAAGTCCAGCGAACGAGTACCCACCACATTTCTGAACAATAAAAATGCACAAATAGGTAGTAAACCCAAAATGGCTTTGTAAATAAAAGTATACCAGTGACTGAGCCTAGGAGTGACTAGAGAAGGCCAGCCAACCCTGGTATATAAAGTGCAGTGGTGTGTAATGGCTTTGTAAATAAAAGTATACCAGTGACTGAGCCTAGGAGTGACTAGAGAAGGCCAGCCAACCCTGGTATATAAAGTGCAGTGGTGTGTAATGGCTTTGTAAATAAAAGTATACCAGTGACTGAGCCTAGGAGTGACTAGAGAAGGCCAGCCAACCCTGGTATATAAAGTGCAGTGGTGTGTAATGGCTTTGTAAATAAAAGTATACCAGTGACTGAGCCTAGGAGTGACTAGAGAAGGCCAGCCAACCCTGGTATATAAAGTGCAGTGGTGTGTAATGGCTTTGTAAATAAATAAAGTATACCAGTGACTGAGCCTAGGAGTGACTAGAGAAGGCCAGCCAACCCTGGTATATAAAGTGCAGTGGTGTGTAATGGCTTTGTAAATAAAAGTATACCAGTGACTGAGCCTAGGAGTGACTAGAGAAGGCCAGCCAACCCTGGTATATAAAGTGCAGTGGTGTGTAATGGCTTTGTAAATAAAAGTATACCAGTGACTGAGCCTAGGAGTGACTAGAGAAGGCCAGCCAACCCTGGTATATAAAGTGCAGTGGTGTGTAATGGCTTTGTAAATAAAAGTATACCAGTGACTGAGCCTAGGAGTGACTAGAGAAGGCCAGCCAACCCTGGTATATAAAGTGCAGTGGTGTGTAATGGCTTTGTAAATAAAAGTATACCAGTGACTGAGCCTAGGAGTGACTAGAGAAGGCCAGCCAACCCTGGTATATAAAGTGCAGTGGTGTGTAATGGCTTTGTAAATAAAAGTATACCAGTGACTGAGCCTAGGAGTGACTAGAGAAGGCCAGCCAACCCTGGTATATAAAGTGCAGTGGTGTGTAATGGCTTTGTAAATAAAAGTATACCAGTGACTGAGCCTAGGAGTGACTAGAGAAGGCCAGCCAACCCTGGTATATAAAGTGCAGTGGTGTGTAATGGCTTTGTAAATAAAAGTATACCAGTGACTGAGCCTAGGAGTGACTAGAGAAGGCCAGCCAACCCTGGTATATAAAGTGCAGTGGTACGTAAGGGTTTTGCTGTTTAAAATAAATCTCAATGTGCCATGGTAAAGGGTGTCAATTGATCTTAAACACTGAGCAGAAGCATTCATATATAAAATATCGCCATAGTCTAGTAAAGGCATAAATGTAGCTGATACTAGCATCCTTCTGGCTTCAAAAGAAAATCAGGCCTTATTCCTAAAATAAAATCCCAATTTCAACTTCAATTTTTTTGTAAATTGTTGAATATGCAATTTAAAAGAGAGGCCATCATCAATTAAAATTCCAAGATATTTATATGAGGTTACAACCTCTATCTCCTTGCCCTGACAGGTAGTAATAGGTGAAAGGTTCAGAGGTCTATTTCTTGCTTTAGAAAACACCATTAGTTTAGTTTTGTCAGTATTTACATTTACATTTAAGTCATTTAGCAGACGCTCTTATCCAGAGCGACTTACAAATTGGTGCATTCACCTTATGACATCCAGTGGAGCAGCCACTTTACAATAGTGCATCTAAATCTTTTAAGGGGGGTGAGAAGGATTACTTTATCCTATCCTAGGTATTCCTTAAAGAGGTGGGGTTTCAGGTGTCTCCGGAAGGTGGTGATTGACTCCGCTGTCCTGGCGTCGTGAGGGAGTTTGTTCCACCATTGGGGGGCCAGAGCAGCGAACAGTTTTGACTGGGCTGAGCGGGAACTGTACTTCCTCAGTGGTAGGGAGGCGAGCAGGCCAGAGGTGGATGAACGCAGTGCCCTTGTTTGGGTGTAGGGCCTGATCAGAGCCTGGAGGTACTGAGGTGCCGTTCCCCTCACAGCTCCGTAGGCAAGCACCGTGGTCTTGTAGCGGATGCGAGCTTCAACTGGAAGCCAGTGGAGAGAGCGGAGGAGCGGGGTGACGTGAGAGAACTTGGGAAGGTTGAACACCAGACGGGCTGCGGCGTTCTGGATGAGTTGTAGGGGTTTAATGGCACAGGCAGGGAGCCCAGCCAACAGCGAGTTGCAGTAATCCAGACGGGAGATGACAAGTGCCTGGATTAGGACCTGCGCCGCTTCCTGTGTGAGGCAGGGTCGTACTCTGCGGATGTTGTAGAGCATGAACCTACAGGAACGGGCCACCGCCTTGATGTTAGTTGAGAACGACAGGGTGTTGTCCAGGATCACGCCAAGGTTCTTAGCGCTCTGGGAGGAGGACACAGTGGAGTTGTCAACCCTGATGGCAAGATCATGGAACGGGCAGTCCTTCCCCGGGAGGAAGAGCAGCTCCGTCTTGCCGAGGTTCAGCTTGAGGTGGTGATCCGTCATCCACACTGATATGTCTGCCAGACATGCAGAGATGCGATTCGCCACCTGGTCATCAGAAGGGGGAAAGGAGAAGATTAATTGTGTGTCGTCTGCATAGCAATGATAGGAGAGACCATGTGAGGTTATGACAGAGCCAAGTGACTTGGTGTATAGCGAAAATAGGAGAGGGCCTAGAACAGAGCCCTGGGGGACACCAGTGGTGAGAGCACGTGGTGAGGAGACGGATTCTCGCCACGCCACCTGGTAGGAGTGACCTGTCAGGTAGGACGCAATCCAAGCGTGGGCCGCGCCGGAGATGCCCAACTCGGAGAGGGTGGAAAGGAGGATCTGATGGTTCACAGTATCGAAGGCAGCCGATAGGTCTAGAAGGATGAGAGCAGAGGAGAGAGAGTTAGCTTTAGCAGTGCGGAGCGCCTCCGTGATACAGAGAAGAGCAGTCTCAGTTGAATGACTAGTCTTGAAACCTGACTGATTTGGATCAAGAAGGTCATTCTGAGAGAGATAGCGGGAGAGCTGGCCAAGGACGGCACGTTCAAGGGTTTTGGAGAGAAAAGAAAGAAGGGATACTGGTCTGTAGTTGTTGACATCGGAGGGATCGAGTGTAGGTTTTTTCAGAAGGGGTGCAACTCTCGCTCTCTTGAAGACGGAAGGGACGTAGCCAGCGGTCAGGGATGAGTTGATGAGCGAGGTGAGGTAAGGGAGAAGGTCTCCGGAAATGGTCTGGAGAAGAGAGGAGGGGATAGGGTCAAGCGGGCAGGTTGTTGGGCGGCCGGCCGTCACAAGACGCGAGATTTCATCTGGAGAGAGAGGGGAGAAAGAGGTCAGAGCACAGGGTAGGGCAGTGTGAGCAGAACCAGCGGTGTCGTTTGACTTAGCAAACGAGGATCGGATGTCGTCGACCTTCTTTTCAAAATGGTTGACGAAGTCATCTGCAGAGAGGGAGGAGGGGGGGGAGGGGGAGGAGGATTCAGGAGGGAGGAGAAGGTGGCAAAGAGCTTCCTAGGGTTAGAGGCAGATGCTTGGAATTTAGAGTGGTAGAAAGTGGCTTTAGCAGCAGCGACAGAAGAGGAAAATGTAGAGAGGAGGGAGTGAAAGGATGCCAGGTCCGCAGGGAGGCGAGTTTTCATCCATTTCCGCTCGGCTGCCCGGAGCCCAGTATTGAGGATAAGCTTCAATTGACACAAGGTATGTTGAACAGTATAAAAAGCAGTGCAAGTTCTGGAAAGCTTTTGTAAGAGACGAGGCACAACAGTAAATAACAGTATCATCAGCATAAAAATGAAGTTGTGCAGTTTGGACATTTTTTGTCTAAATAATTTATATAAATAGTGAATAAAACAGGACCAAGTACAGAGCCTTGGGGCACACCATTCAAGACATACAATTTAACAGACATAAGCCCATCAAATTGAGTGCACTGCGTTCTATCAGACAGATAGTTAGCAAACCATGCAACTGCTTGCTCCGAAAGACCTTCACTCGACAATCTCTGCCTTAGTATATCATGATGAACTGTATCAAAAGCCTTAGAGAGATCAATAAAAAGTGAGACACAGTGCTGTTTTTTGTCAAGGGCTTCATTGATATAATTTAAAACCTTCATGGCTGCTGTAATTGTGCTATGCTTCTTCCTGAAGCCCGATTGGTACATTGATAAAATAGAGTTAGTAAATAAAAACTCTTTTAGCTGTTCACTTACAAGGGTTTCAAGTATTTTCTATGACGGCCTAGGAACAGTGGGTTAACTGCAGAGCAAGAGATTTGTTCCAGATTTGTTCCTTCCCATAGCTCCGGTCCCGTAGCTCCGGTCCCATAACTCCGGTCCCATAGCTCCGGTCCCGTACCGCTGGTCCCGTAGCTCCGGTCCCGTAGCTCCGGTCCCATAGCTCCGGTCCCGTAGCTCCGGTCCCGTAGCTCCGGTCCCGTACCGCCGGTCCCGTAGCTCCGGTCCCGTAGCTCCGGTCCCATAGCTCCGGTCCCGTACCGCTGGTCCCATAGCTCCGGTCCCATAGCTCCGGTCCCATAGCTCCGGTCCCGTACCGCTGGTCCCATAGCTCTGGTCCCATAGCTCCGGTCCCATAGCTCCGGTCCCATAGCTCCGGTCCCGTACCGCTGTTCCCATAGCTCCGGTCCCATAGCTCCGGTCCCATAGCTCCGGTCCCGTACGGCTGGTCCCGTACCGCTGGTCCCGTAGCTCCGGTCCCATAGCGCCGGTCCCATAGCTCCGGTCCCATAGCTCCGGTCCCGTACCGCTGGTCCCGTAGCTCCGGTCCCGTAGCTCCGGTCCCGTAGCTCCGGTCCCGTACCGCTGGTCCCATAGCTCCGGTCCCGTACCGCCGGTCCCGTAGCGCCGGTCCCGTACCGCCGGTCCCATAGCTCCGGTCCCGTACCGCTGGTCCCGTAGCTCCGGTCCCATAGCTCCGGTACCGTACCGCTGGTCCCGTACTGCTGGTCCCGTAGCTCCGGTCCCGTAGCTCCGGTCCCATAGCTCCGGTCCCGTAGCTCCGGTCCCGTACCGCTGGTCCCGTAGCTCCAGTCCCGTAGCTCCTGTCCCATAGCGCCGGTCCCATAGCGCCGGTCCCATAGCGCCGATCCCATAGCTCCGGTCCCGTAGCTCCGGTCCCGTACCGCTGGTCCCGTACCGCTGGTCCCGTAGCTCCGGTCCCATAGCTCCGGTCCCGTAGCTCCGGTCCCGTACCGCTGGTCCCGTACCGCTGGTCCCGTAGCTCCGGTCCCGTAGCTCCGGTCCCGTAGCTCCGGTCCCATAGCTCCGGTCCCGTAGCTCCGGTGCCGTACCGCTGGTCCCATAGCTCCGGTCCCGTAGCTCCGGTCCCATAGCTCCGGTCCCATAGCTCCGGTCCCGTAGCTCCGGTCCCATAGCTCCGGTCCCATAGCTCCGGTCCCATAGCTCCGGTCCTAAGAGGGAGTAGCACAGATACGCTGATAGTTAAGAGGGAGGAGCACAGATACGCTGACAGGTAAGAGGGAGTAGCACAGATACGCTGACAGGTAAGAGGGAGGAGCACAGATACGCTGATAGGTAAGAGGGAGGAGCACAGATACGCTGATAGGTAAGAGGGAGGAGCACAGATACGCTGATAGGTAAGAGGGAGGAGCACAGATACGCTGATAGGTAAGAGGGAGGAGCACAGATACGCTGATAGGTAAGAGGGAGGAGCACAGATACGCTGATAGGTAAGAGGGAGGAGCACAGATACGCTGACAGGTAAGAGGGAGGAGCACAGATACGCTGACAGGTAAGAGGGAGGAGCACAGATACGCTGACAGGTAAGAGGGAGGAGCACAGATACGCTGACAGGTAAGAGGGAGGAGCACAGATACGCTGATAGGTAAGAGGGAGGAGCACAGATACGCTGACAGGTAAGAGGGAGGAACACAGATACGCTGACAGGTAAGAGGGAGGCGCACAGATACGATGATAGGTAAGAGGGAGGAGCACAGATACGCTGATAGGTAAGAGGGAGGACAACTTCACTATCCATAACACCTTTACTATCCATAACACCTTCACTATCCATAACACCTTTACTATCCATAACACCTTCACTATCCATAACACCTTCACTATCCATAACACCTTCACTATCCATAACACCTTCACTATCCATAACACCTTTACTATCCATAACACCTTCACTATCCATAACACCTTCACTATCCATAACACCTTCACTATCCATAACACCTTCACTATCCATAACACCTTCACTATCCATAACACCTTCACTATCCATAACACCTTCACTATCCATAACACCTTCACTATCCATAACACCTTCACTATCCATAACACCTTTACTATCCATAACACCTTTTTCAAAAACAATGTTAAGAAAACTCTGTCTGAACACACAGATAAAGACAGCAGAAGGCTTGTGGATCTGGTTTGGGTTGGCTCTGATTCTGTGTGTGTGTGTGTGTGTGTGTGTGTAGGGGTGGAGCGTCCTGAGGTGATGTGTCGTCGGTCCTGTGAGGAGCTGAATGATCTGTTATCAGAGCTGCATGGCCTCCACATCGTTACCACTAGTCTGCTGCACGACCTTCAGAGAGCTGTAAGACACACAGACACATACAGACAGGGTTGGCTAGGTTACTTCCTAAATGGAATTCGTTACAGTTACTGGTTACCTGTCCTAACTAGTAATCAGTGATGTAACTTTTGGATTACTCAAACTCAGTAACGTAATCTGATTACATTCAGTTACTTTTAGATTACTTTCCCCTTAAAGAGGCATTAGAAGAAGACAACAATGTATGTAACCAATTGAACAACATCTATTGCAGGATAAATGAATGTTAATGTTTACATAGCTGGCCATATATGGATGTTAAATTTTACTTTATGGATTGGTTAAGTAGGCTTCTTCTAACCCATCGCTTTCTACTACATATAATAACATGATTAAACCATATCTTTACATTAAAAACCAAAGCTTATCAGAATTCCACTCATTCCAATAAATGTTATACCCCTTGATCTTCAAGAACAGGACTTGGAAATATGGAAGTATTGATTAGCCTAATAGTTTTACCTGAGCATGACCCACCTGAGCATAGCCAGCCCTACTCTGTTGTTTATGATTTAGTTGTCATGGAGAACTGAATGGGCTCATTGATTAAAGTTGAAAAATAAATGCCTCACTCATGGAATGGCTTTGAGCACTACTGAAAAGTGCTATTTACATGTGAATAATAAATGCAATACGCTTCATTTGCTGTCGGCCTCTTGTTGAACTTTGTCTTGGTGACACTTTGATATCTTCATAATATGCAGTACGCTTCATTTGCTGTCGGCCTCTTGTTGAACTTTGTGTTGGTGACACTTTGATATCTTCATAATATGCAGCTGTTTAAAGGGCAAGTCCACAGATGAAACAATAACAAAACGACCTCCCCGCCTCTGTTTTGGTAAAAAGCTGAGGGATGGGCCTGGAGAAATGTAACCACTCTCAGAGTAATAGACAGAGCTGTGGATGCAAGGACAGACCATCCATGATATCAACACTATAGTTATAACCATGTTATGAGGCTGTACAGGACTAACACTATTGTTTTAACCATGTTATGAGGCTGTACAGGACAGACCATCCAGGACTAACACTATTGTTTTAACCATGCTATGAGGCTGTACAGGACAGACCATCCAGGACTAACACTATTGTTTTAACCATGTTATGAGGCTATACAGGACTAACACTATTGTTTTAACCATGTTATGAGGCTGTACAGGACTAACACTATTGTTTTAACCATGTTATGAGGCTGTACAGGACTAACACTATTGTTTTAACCATGCTATGAGGCTGTACAGGACTAACACTATTGTTTTAACCATGTTATGAGGCTGTACAGGACTAACACTATTGTTTTAACCATGTTATGAGGCTGTACAGGACTAACACTATTGTTTTAACCATGTTATGAGGCTATACAGGACTAACACTATTGTTTTAACCATGCTTATGAACACTATTGTTTTAACCATGTTATGAGGCTATACAGGACTAACACTATTGTTTTAACCATGCTATGAGGCTGTACAGGACTAACACTATTGTTTTAACCATGTTATGAGGCTATACAGGACTAACACTATTGTTTTAACCATGTTATGAGGCTGTACAGGACTAACACTATTGTTTTAACCATGTTATGAGGCTGTACAGGACTAACACTATTGTTTTAACCATGTTATGAGGCTATACAGGACTAACACTATTGTTTTAACCATGTTATGAGGCTGTACAGGACTAACACTATTGTTTTAACCATGTTATGAGGCTATACAGGACTAACACTATTGTTTTAACCATGTTATGAGGCTATACAGGACTAACACTATTGTTTTAACCATGCTATGAGGCTGTACAGGACTAACACTATTGTTTTAACCATGTTATGAGGCTGTACAGGACTAACACTATTGTTTTAACCATGTTATGAGGCTATACAGGACTGGACACTATTGTTTTAACCATGTTATGAGGCTGTACAGGACTAACACTATTGTTTTAACCATGCTATGAGGCTGTACAGGACTGACCATCCATGATATCAACACTATAGTTTTAACCATGTTATGAGGCTATACAGGACTAACACTATTGTTTTAACCATGCTATGAGGCTATACAGGACTAACACTATTGTTTTAACCATGCTATGAGGCTATACAGGACTAACACTATTGTTTTAACCATGTTATGAGGCTGTACAGGACTAACACTATTGTTTTAACCATGTTATGAGGCTATACAGGACTAACACTATTGTTTTAACCATGTTATGAGGCTGTACAGTGTTTGATTACATTTACAGTGTTTACAAACATTGGAGGGGAAAAATATATATCTTGGGTTCTCATGGAGTGTGACGCGCACACACACACACACACACACACACACACACACACACACACACACACACACACACACACACACACACACACACACACAGCATCAGTGCTAACCATAACCAGATCCACAAGCCTCCTGCCGTCTTCATCTGTGTGTGTTCAGACAGAGGAGAATGAGGCATTGCGTGAAGCTCTCTCTGAGCTGGGCAGCAGTTTGGACAGAGAGGGAGGAGGAGAAGATGGTGAAGAGGAGAGAGTGTGTGTGCAGGACGGACGTGTGTATCAGTGGGAGGAGGACTGGGTTTCAGACAGCTGCACATTCTGTACCTGCCAGGTAAACACACACACACACACGCTCAACTCTTGAGTCAAGATATCTCTAGGCCCTTTTGCTTTACTACTGTGTGTGTGTGTGTTGTGTGTGTGTGTAGGAGGGGAAGGCAGTGTGTCGGCAGGTCACCTGTCCTCCAGTAATATGTTCCAGTCCTTCCTTCATTGAAGGGGAATGCTGCCCTGTGTGTCTGGGTGAGATATCTAAACACATTCACTTACTCTAGTCTATTTCAAATGATTATTTCAGAAGTCATATTTAGTCAAATCAAATTGTATTCGTCACAAGCCCTGAATACAACAGGTGTAGACCTTACAGTGAAATGCTTACTTACAATGTAGTTTAAAAAATATGAATAAGAATAAGAAATAAAAGTAACAAGTAGTTAAAGAGCTGCAGTAAAATAACAATAGCGAGACTATTTACAGGGGGTACCGGTACAGAGTCAATGTGCGGGGGCACCGGTTAGTGGAGGTAATTGAGGTAATATGTACATGTAGGTAGAGTTAAAGTGACTGTATAGATAATAAACAGAGAGTAGCAGCAGGGTAAAAGAGGGGTCTGGGTAGTCCAGGGGCCACCGGTTAGTGGAGGTAATTGAGGTAATATGTACATGTAGGTAGAGTTAAAGTGACTGTATAGATAATAACAGAGAGTAGCAGCAGGGTAGAAGAGGGGTCTGGGTTGTCCAGGGGGCACTGTTAGTCAAGGTAATTGAGGTAATATGTACATGTAGGTAGAGTTATTAAAACCTCTCTGGGATATTCGGGACAGTAGCGTCCCACCCCGCCAACAGCCAGTGAAAGTGCTGGGATATTCGGGACAGTAGCGTCCCACCCCGCCAACAACCAGTGAAAGTGCTGGGATATTTGGGACAGTAGCGTCCCACCCCGCCAACAGCCAATGAAAGTGCAGGGCGCCAAATTCAAAACAACAAAAATCTCATAATTAAAACTCCTCAAACATACAAGTATTTTACACCATTTTAAAGATAACATTCTCATTAATCCAGCCACAGTGTCTGATTTCAAAAAGGCTTTACAGCGAAAGCACCACAAACGATTATGTTAGGTCACCACCAAGTCACGGACTGGAGAAAGACTGGAGTCATAAAAAGCACAGAGGTCAAATTAATCACTAACCTTTGATGATCTTCATCAGTTGACACTCATAGGACTTCATGTTACACAATACATGTATGTTTTGTTCGATGAAGTGCATATTTATATCCAAAAATCTCAAAGTACATTGGCGTGTTATGTTCAGTAGTTCCAAAACATGCGGTGATTTTGTAGAGAGCCACATCAATTCACAGAAATACTCATAATAAACATTGATAATAGATACAACTATTATACATGGAACTTTAGATAAACTTCTCCTTAATGCAACCGCTGTGTCAGATTTTTTTTTAAACATTACGGAAAAAGCACACCATAAAATAATCTGAGTACGGCGCTCAGAGCCCAAACCAGCCGAAAAATATCCGCCATGTTGTGTAGTCAACATTAGTCAGAAATAGCATTATAAATATTCACTTACCTTTGATGACCTTCATCAGAATCCACTCCCAGGAATCGCAGTTCCACAATACATTTTTGATTTCTTCGATAATGTCCATCATTTATGTCCAAATAGCTACTTTTGTTAGCACGTTTTGTAAACAAATCCAAAGTCATGAAGCGCGTTCACTAGGAGCAGACAAAATGTCCCAAAAAATTGTTACAGTCCGTAGAAACATGTCAAACGATGTATAGAATCAATCTTTAGGATGTTTTTACCATAAATCTTCAATTATGTTCCAACCGGAGAATTCCTTTGTCTGTAGAAAAGCAATGAAACAAGAGCTAACTCTCTCATGACCGCGCATCACGAGCCCGTGGCACTCTGCCAGACACCTGACTCATTCCCCTCTCATTCAGCCCCCCTTCACAGTAGAAGCCTGAAACAATGTTCTAAAGACTGTTGATATCTAGTGGAAGCCTTAGGAAGTGCAACATGACCAATATCCCACTGTGTCTTCAATAGGGGCTGAGTTGAAAACCTACAAGCCTCAGATTTCCCACTTCCTTGTTGGATTTTTTTCTCAGGTTTTTGCCTGCCATATGAGTTCTGTTATACACACAGACATCATTCAAACAGTTTTAGAAACTTCAGAGTGTTTTCTATCCAATACTACTAATAATATGCATATATTAGCATCTGGGACTGAGTAGCAGGCGGTTTACTCTGGGCACCTTATTCATCCAAGCTCCTCAATACTGCCCCCCAGTCACTAAGAAGTTAAAGTGACTATGCATAGATAATAACAGAGAGTAGCAGCGGTAAGAGAGGGGGGGGGGATGCAAATAGTTTGGATAGCCATTTGATTAGATGTGCAGGAGTCTTATGGCTTGGGGGTAGAAGCTGTTTAGAAGCCTCTTGGACCTAGCCTTGGCACTCCGGTACCGCTTGCAGTGCGGTAGTAGAGAGAACAGTCTATGACTAGGGTGGCTGGAGTCTTTGACATTTTTTAGGGCCTTCTTCTGACACCTCCTGGTATAGAGGTCCTCGATGGCAGGAAGCTTGGCCCCAGTGATGTACTGGGCCGTACGCACTCCCCTCTGTAGTGCTTGCGGTCGGAGGCCGAGCAATTGCCATACCAGGCAGTGATGCAACCAGTCATTCTCTTGATGGTGCAGCAGTAGAACCTTTTGAAGATCTCAGGACCCATTCCAAATCTTTTCAGTCTCCTGAGGGGAAATAGGTTTTGTCGTGCCCTCTTCACGACTGTCTTGGTGTGCTTGGACCATGTTAGTTTGTTGGTGATGTGGACACCAAGGAACTTGAAGCTCTCAACCTGCTCTACTACAGCCCCGTCAATGAGAATGGGGGCGTGCTCGGTCCTCCTTTGCCTGTAGTCCACAATCATCTCATTTGTCTTGATCACATCGAGGGAGAGGTTGTTGTCCTTGCACCACACTGCCAGATCTCTGACCTCCTCCCTATAGGCTGTCTCATTGTTGTCGGTGATCAGGCCTACCACTGTTGTGTCATCGGCAAACTTAATGATGGTGTTAGAGTCAGAGTCGTAGAGTTTGTATACATATGTGTGCGTATGTATTTGTTTGTGTGTGTTTGTGTTTGTGTGCGTGTGTGTGTATAGGGTTGGGAAGTGAAGATGGATGGTCCCCATGGTCGGAGTGGACGGAATGTTCGGTCACCTGTGGGCGTGGCTTCCAGCGGAGAGGGCGATCTTGTGATGATGTCTCCACGTCCTGTTCTGACTCCTCCCTCCAAACCCGCAGGTGCACCCTGGGAAGTTGTGAAAGCCGAGGTGAGTTCACCAATAACTCCTGTAGTACAGCTAGCTCCTGTAATACACATTATGGTTAGCTACGTCGTTGTATTTATTTATGATACTCTTTGAAGATGTACGGTTTCAGACATGTTAGGAAGGTGGGGTTGGGACTCTGCTGACGTTAGGCTGAAGCTCATTCCACTGTTGAGGTGTCAGGACAGAGAAGATCTTTGACTGGTCTGGGGGGGAGCTGACCCTCATATGGGTGGGAGGGCCAAGAGACCAGAGGTGGCAGAATGGAACGCTCAGGTTTGGGTGTTGGGTTTGAGCAATCATTTCCCTTTTATAAAAATGTGTGTGTGTGTGTGTGTGTGTGTGTGTGTGTGTGTGTGTGTGTGTGTGTGTGTGTGTGTGTGTGTGTGTGTGTGTGTGTGTGTGTGTGTGTGTGTGTGTAGTCCATGGGAACAGCGGCTGGGGCCTGTGGTCTCCGTGGTCTGCATGTTCTGTGTCGTGTGGTTCAGGTCTCGTTGTGCGTGTTCGACTCTGCAACTTCCCCCTCGCTCAGCGCGGGGGCAGCGGCTGCCGTGGCAACACTACAGAGACACATCCCTGTGACGCTACACCCTGTCCAAGTGAGAACACAAACAAACATTCCAGATGACTGCTATTGTTGATGTTGGATTGACTGATACACTGTTTGTGTGATTATAGTTGTCGGGGTCTGGGGACCGTGGTCTTCCTGGTTACCATGCAGTGTGTCGTGTGGCAGTGGGCTGATGATTCGTCAGCGGGAGTGTTCTAACCCCGCCCCCCGGCATGGAGGCAGGAACTGTGTGGGAGAGACGGCCGACTACGCAGCCTGCAATACACAACCCTGTCCAATAGGTAGCAGACATAGGATGACAGAGAGGGCCAAGAACCATTATTCCACTGACAACATAGTTGTGAACAGGAACAATCCAAGTAAACTATGGAAGTTTTTGAAACAGTTAGGATACAGTACAGATAATTTATCCATAACAGTCTAAACTAACATATGGAATTGTTTTAAGATTGTCATACCAAGGATATAATTTAGCTATTTGATTTGGAATTTTAGGACCCCTTTAGTATAAAAAAAACATGTAAAAAATGATTTGATGAAACATTGATTTTGGCCTTTCTGCTCAAATCAAATCAAATGTTATCGGTCACTTACACATATTTAGCAGATGTTATTGCGGGTGCGGCTAAATGCTTGTGTTCCTAGTGTAACGTGTTTTCTTCCTGGGAAGGAGAGGAGGACCAAAATGCAGCGTGGTTATTGTTAAGCATCTTTAATAAAGACGAAAACACTATACGAATACAAAATGTGGCAAAACCAAACCAGTCCTAACTGGTGCAGAGAACACAGAGACAGGAAACAACCACCCACAAAATACCCAAAGAATATGGCTGCCTAAATATGGTTCCCAATCAGAGACAATGATAAACACCTGCCTCTGATTGAGAACCACTCTAGGCAACCATAGACCTACCTAGACAACTACACTGAACACAACCCCATAAATCTGATAAACCCCTAGACAAGAAAACACACAATAAATCACCCATGTCACACCCTGGTTAGGCCAGGAATAACCTAAAGAATACAGAAAACACAGATAACTAAGGCCAGGGTGTGAAAACTACTTCCAACAGAGCAGTAGTACCTAACTAAATGCTTGTGTTCCTAGCTCCAACAGAGCAGTAGTACCTAACTAAATGCTTGTGTTCCTAGCTCCAACAGAGCAGTAGTACCTAACTAAATGCTTGTGTTCCTAGCTCCAACAGAGCAGTAGTACCTAACTAAATGCTTGTGTTCCTAGCTCCAACAGAGCAGTAACTAAAAATGCTTGTGTTCCTAGCTCCAACAGAGCAGTAGTACCTAACTAAATGCTTGTGTTCCTAGCTCCAACAGAGCAGTAGTACCTAAATGCTTGTGTTCCTACTAAATAGCTTAAATGCTTGTTCCTAGCTCCAACAGAGCAGTAGTACCTAACTAAATGCTTGTGTTCCTAGCTCCAACAGAGCAGTAGTACCTAACTAAATGCTTGTGTTTCTAGCTCCAACAGAGCAGTAGTACCTAACTAAATGCTTGTGTTCTAGCTCCAACAGAGCAGTAGTACCTAACTAAATGCTTGTGTTCCTAGCTCCAACAGAGCAGTAGTACCTAACAACTAAAAATGCTTGTGTTCCTAGCTCCAACAGAGCAGTAGTACCTAACTAAATGCTTGTGTTCCTAGCTAAACTAAATGCTTGTGCTTGATTCCTAGTTCTAGCTCCAACAGAGCAGTAGTACCTAACTAAATGCTTGTGTTCCTAGCTCCAACAGAGCAGTAGTACCTAACTAAATGCTTGTGTTCCTAGCTCCAACAGAGCAGTAGTACCTAACTAAATGCTTGTGTTCCCAACAGAGCAGTCTAACTAAATGCTTGTGTTCCTAGAGCAGTAGTACCTAACTAAATGCTTGTGTTCCTAGTTTCTAGCTCCAACAGAGCAGTAGTACCTAACTAAATGCAGAACAGAGCAGTAGTACCTAACTAAATGCTTGTGTTCCTAGCTCCAACAGAGCAGTAGTACCTAACTAAATGCTTGTGTTCCTAGCTCCAACAGAGCAGTAGTACCTAACTAAATGCTTGTGTTCCTAGCTCCAACAGAGCAGTAGTACCTAACTAAATGCTTGTGTTCCTAGCTCCAACAGAGCAGTAGTACCTAACTAAATGCTTGTGTTCCTAGCTCCAACAGAGCAGTAGTACCTAACTAAATGCTTGTGTTCCTAGCTCCAACAGAGCAGTAGTACCTAACTAAATGCTTGTGTTCCTAGCTCTAGTACTAACCAACAGAGTGCAGTAGCAGTAGTACCTAACTAAATGCTTGTGTTCCTAGCTCCAACAGAGCAGTAGTACCTAACTAAATGCTTGTGTTCCTAGCTCCAACAGAGCAGTAGTACCTAACTAAATGCTTGTGTTTCTAGCTCCAACAGAGCAGTAGTACCTAACTAAATGCTTGTGTTCCTAGCTCCAACAGAGCAGTAGTACCTAACTAAATGCTTGTGTTTCTAGCTCCAACAGAGCAGTAGTACCTAACTAAATGCTTGTGTTCCTAGCTCCAACAGAGCAGTAGTACCTAACTAAATGCTTGTGTTCCTAGCTCCAACAGAGCAGTAGTACCTAACTAAATGCTTGTGTTCCTAGCTCCAACAGAGCAGTAGTACCTAACTAAATGCTTGTGTTCCTAGAGCAGTAGTACCTAACAAATGCTTGTGTTCCTAGCTCCAACAGAGCAGTAGTACCTAACTAAATGCTTGTGTTCCTAGCTCCAACAGAGCAGTAGTACCTAACTAAATGCTTGTGTTCCTAGCTCCAACAGAGCAGTAGTACCTAACTAAATGCTTGTGTTCCTAGCTCCAACAGAGCAGTAGTACCTAACTAAATGCTTGTGTTCCTAGCTCCAACAGAGCAGTAGTACCTAACTAAATGCTTGTGTTCCTAGCTCCAACAGAGCAGTAGTACCTAACTAAATGCTTGTGTTCCTAGCTCCAACAGAGCAGTAGTACCTAACTAAATGCTTGTGTTTCTAGAGCTCCAACAGAGCAACAGTAGTACCTAACTAAATGCTTGTGTTCCTAGCTCCAACAGAGCAGTAGTACCTAACTAAATGCTTGTGTTCCTAGCTCCAACAGAGCAGTAGTACCTAACTAAATGCTTGTGTTCCTAGCTCCAACAGAGCAGTAGTACCTAACTAAATGCTTGTGTTCCTAGCTCCAACAGAGCAGTAGTACCTAACTAAATGCTTGTGTTCCTAGCTCCAACAGAGCAGTAGTACCTAACTAAATGCTTGTGTTCCTAGCTCCAACAGAGCAGTAGTACCTAACTAAATGCTTGTGTTCCTAGCTCCAACAGAGCTCCAACAGAGCAGTAGTACCTAACTAAATGCTTGTGTTTCTAGCTCCAACAGAGCAGTAGTACCTAACTAAATGCTTGTGTTTCTAGCTCCAACAGAGCAGTAGTACCTAACTAAATGCTTGTGTTCCTAGCTCCAACAGAGCAGTAGTACCTAACTAAATGCTTGTGTTTCCTAGCTCCAACAGAGCAGTAGTACCTAACTAAATGCTTGTGTTCCTAGCTCCAACAGAGCAGTAGTACCTAACTAAATGCTTGTGTTCCTAGCTCCAACAGAGCAGTAGTACCTAACTAAATGCTTGTGTTCCTAGCTCCAACAGAGCAGTAGTACCTAACTAAATGCTTGTGTTCCTAGCTCCAACAGAGCAGTAACTAAAAATGCTTGTGTTCCTAGCTAGTACCTAACTAAATGCAGCTCCAACAGAGCAGTAGTACCTAACTAAATGCTTGTGTTCCTAGCTCCAACAGAGCAGTAGTACCTAACTAAATGCTTGTGTTCCTAGCTCCAACAGAGCAGTAGTACCTAAATGCTTGTGTTCCTAGCTCCAACAGAGCAGTAGTACCTAACTAAATGCTTGTGTTCTAGCTCCAACAGAGCAGTAGTACCTAACTAAATGCTTGTGTTTCTATGCAGTTACCTAACTAAATGTTGTTTCTAGCTCCAACAGAGCAGTAGTACCTAACTAAATGCTTGTGTTTCTAGTACCAGTAACTAAAAATGCTTGTGTTCCTAGCTCCAACAGAGCAGTAGTACCTAACTAAATGCTTGTGTTCCTAGCTCCAACAGAGCAGTAGTACCTAACTAAATGCTTGTGTTCCTAGCTCCAACAGAGCAGTAGTACAACTAAATGCTTGTGTTCCTAGTACAGAGCAGTAACTAAAAATGCTTGTGTTCCTAGCTCCAACAGAGCAGTAGTACCTAACTAAATGCTTGTGTTCCTAGCTCCAACAGAGCAGTAGTACCTAACTAAATGCTTGTGTTCCTAGCTCCAACAGAGCAGTAGTACCTAACTAAATGCTTGTGTTCCTAGCTCCAACAGAGCAGTAGTACCTAACTAAATGAGCAACAGAGCAGTAGTACCTAACTAAATGCTTGTGTTCCTAGCTCCAACAGAGCAGTAGTACCAACAAATGCTTGTGTTCCTAGCAACAGAGCAGTAGTACCTAAATGCTTGTGTTCCTAAATGCTTGTGTTTCCTAGCTCCAACAGAGCAGTAGTACCTAACTAAATGCTTGTGTTCCTAGCTCCAACAGAGCAGTAGTACCTAACTAAATGTTGTGTTTCTAGTCCAACAGAGCAGTAACTAAAAATGCTTGTGTTTAGCTCTAGCTCCAACAGAGCTCCAACAGAGCAGTAGTACCTAACTAAATGCTTGTGTTCCTAGCTCCAACAGAGCAGTAGTACCTAACTAAATGCTTGTGTTCCTAGCTCCAACAGAGCAGTAGTACCTAACTAAATGCTTGTGTTCCTAGCTCCAACAGAGCAGTAGTACCTAACTAAATGCTTGTGTTCCTAGCTCCAACAGAGCAGTAGTACCTAACTAAATGCTTGTGTTCCTAGCTCCAACAGAGCAGTAGTACCTAACTAAATGCTTGTGTTCCTAGCTCCAAGAGCAGTAGTACCTAACTAAATGCTTGTGTTCCTAGCTCCAACAGAGCAGTAGTACCTAACTAAATGCTTGTGTTCCTAGCTCCAACAGAGCAGTAGTACCTAACTAAATGCTTGTGTTCCTAGCTCCAACAGAGCAGTAGTACCTAACTAAATGCTTGTGTTCCTAGCTCCAACAGAGCAGTAGTACCTAACTAAATGCTTGTGTTCCTAACAGCTCCAACAGAGCAGTAGTACCTAACTAAATGCTTGTGTTCTAGCTCCAACAGAGCAGTAGTACCTAACTAAATGCTTGTGTTTCTAGCTCCAACAGAGCAGTAGTACCTAACTAAATGCTTGTGTTCCTAGCTCCAACAGAGCAGTAGTACCTAACTAAATGCTTGTGTTCTAGCTCCAACAGAGCAGTAGTACCTAACTAAATGCTTGTGTTTCTAGCTCCAACAGAGCAGTAGTACCTAACTAAATGCTTGTGTTCCTAGCTCCAACAGAGCAGTAGTACCTAACTAAATGCTTGTGTTCCTAGCTCCAACAGAGCAGTAGTACCTAACTAAATGCTTGTGTTCCTAGTTAGTACCTAGCTTGTGTTCCTCCAACAGAGCAGTAGTACCTAACTAAATGCTAGCTGAGCAGTAGTTAACTAAATGCTTGTGTTCCTAGCTCCAACAGAGCAGTAGTACCTAACTAAATGCTTGTGTTCCTAGCTCCAACAGAGCAGTAGTACCTAACTAAATGCTTGTGTTTCCTAGCTCCAACAGAGCAGTAGTACCTAACTAAATGCTTGTGTTCCTAGCTCCAACAGAGCAGTAGTACCTAACTAAATGCTTGTGTTCCTAGCTCCAACAGAGCAGTAGTACCTAACTAAATGCTTGTGTTCCTAGCTCCAACAGAGCAGTAGTACCTAACTAAATGCTTGTGTTCCTAGCTCCAACAGAGCAGTAGTACCTAACTAAATGCTTGTGTTCCTAGCTCCAACAGAGCAGTAGTACCTAACTAAATGCTTGTGTTCCTAGCTCCAACAGAGCAGTAGTACCTAAATGCTAAATGCTTGTGTTCCTAGCTCCAACAGAGCAGTAGTACCTAACTAAATGCTTGTGTTCCTAGCTAGTACCAACAAATGAGCAACAGAGCAGTAGTACCTAACTAAATGCTTGTGTTCCTAGCTCCAACAGAGCAGTAGTACCTAACTAAATGCTTGTGTTCCTAGCTCCAACAGAGCAGTAGTACCTAACTAAATGCTTGTGTTCCTAGCTCCAACAGAGCAGTAGTACCTAACTAAATGCTTGTGTTCCTAGCTCCAACAGAGCAGTAGTACCTAACTAAATGCTTGTGTTCTAGCTCCAACAGAGCAGTAGTACCTAACTAAATGCTTGTGTTCCTAAACAGAGCAGTAGTACCTAACTAAATGCTTGTGTTCCTAGCTCCAACAGAGCAGTAGTACCTAACTAAATGCTTGTGTTCCTAGCTCCAACAGAGCAGTAGTACCTAACTAAATGCTTGTGTTCCTAGCTCCAACAGAGCAGTAGTACCTAACTAAATGCTTGTGTTCCTAGTTCCAACAGAGCAGTAGTACCTAACTAAATGCTTGTGTTCCTAGCTCCAACAGAGCAGTAGTACCTAACTAAATGCTTGTGTTCCTAGCTCCAACAGAGCAGTAGTACCTAACTAAATGCTTGTGTTCCTAGCTCCAACAGAGCAGTAGTACCTAACTAAATGCTTGTGTTCCTAGCTCCAACAGAGCAGTAGTACCTAACTAAATGCTTGTGTTCCTAGCTCCAACAGAGCAGTAGTACCTAACTAAATGCTTGTGTTCCTAGCTCCAACAGAGCAGTAGTACCTAACTAAATGCTTGTGTTTCTAGCTCCAACAGAGCAGTAGTTGTGTTCCTACCAGAGCAGTAGTAAACTAAATGCTTGTGTTCCTAGCTCCAACAGAGCAGTAGTACCTAACTAAATGCTTGTGTTCCTAGCTCCAACAGAGCAGTAGTACCTAACTAAATGCTTGTGTTCCTAGCTCCAACAGAGCAGTAGTACCTAACTAAATGCTTGTGTTCCTAGCTCCAACAGAGCAGTAGTACCTAACTAAATGCTTGTGTTCCTAAACAGAGCAGTAGTACCTAACTAAATGCTTGTGTTCCTAGCTCCAACAGAGCAGTAGTACCTAACTAAATGCTTGTGTTCCTAGCTCCAACAGAGCAGTAGTACCTAACTAAATGCTTGTGTTCCTAGCTCCAACAGAGCAGTAGTACCTAACTAAATGCTTGTGTTTCTAGCTCCAACAGAGCAGTAGTACCTAACTAAATGCTTGTGTTTCTAGCTCCAACAGAGCAGTAGTACCTAACTAAATGCTTGTGTTCCTAGCTCCAACAGAGCAGTAGTACCTAACTAAATGCTTGTGTTCCTAGCTAAATGCTTGTGTTCCAACAGAGCAGTAGTACCTAACTAAATGCTTGTGTTTCTAGCTCCAACAGTGAAATGCTTGTTTCTAGCTCCAACAGAGCAGAAGTATCTAACTAAATGCTTGTGTTTCTAGCTCCAACAGTCCAGTAATATCTAACTAAATGCTTGTGTTTCTTGCTCCAACAGAGCAGTAATATCTAACTAAATGCTTGTGTTCCTAGTTCCAACAGAGCAGTAATATCTAACTAAATGCTTGTGTTCCTAGCTCCAACAGAGCAGTAATATCTAACTAAATGATTGTGTTCCTAGTTCCAACAGAGCAGTAATATCTAACTAAACGCTTGTGTTCCTAGCTCCAACAGAGCAGTAATATCTAACTAAATGCTTGTGTTCCTAGCTCCAACAGAGCAGTAATATCTAACTAAACGCTTGTGTTCCTAGCTCCAACAGAGCAGTAATATCTAACTAAACGCTTGTGTTCCTAGCTCCAACAGAGCAGTAATATCTAACTAAACGCTTGTGTTCCTAGCTCCAACAGAGCAGTAATATCTAACTAAACGCTTGTGTTCCTAGCTCCAACAGAGCAGTAATATCTAACTAAATGTTTGTGTTCCTAGCTCCAACAGTGCAGTAATATCTAACAATTCACAGCAATACACACAAATCCAAAGGTAAAAGAAAGTGACATCGGGTGGTGTAGGTGTCCTGGAGGGCAGGTAGTTTGCCCCCGGTGATTTGTTGGGCAGACCACACCCCCCTCTGGAGAGCCCTGCGGTTGCGGGCGGTGCAGTTGCCGTACCAGGCAGTGATACAGCCCGACAGGATGCTCTCAATTGTGCATGTGTAAAAGTTTACGAGGGTTTTAGTGGCCAAGGCAAATTTCTTCAGCCTCCTGAGGTTGAAGAGGCGCTTTTGCGCCTACTTCACCACACTGTCTGTGTGGGTGGACCATTTCAGGTTGTCAGTGATGTGTACGCCGAGGAACTTGAAGCTTTCCACCTTGTCCACTGCAGTCCCGTCGATGTGGATAGGGGGCTGCTCCCTCTGCTGTTTCCTGAATTCCACAATCAGCTGCTTTGTTTTGTGGATGTTTGGTGGGAGGTTGTTTTCCTGACACCACACTCCGAGTGCCCTCACCTCCTCTCTGTAGGCTGTCTCGTCATTCTGGGTAATCAAGCCCACTACTGTTGTGTCATCTGCAAACCTGATGATTGGGTTGGAGGCGTGTGTGGCCACGCAGCCATGGGTGAACAGAGAGTACAGGAAGGGGCTGAGCACGCACTCTTGCGAGGTCCCTGTGTTTAGGATCAGCAAAGTGGAGTTGTTGTTCCCTACCTTCCCCACCTGGGGCAGACAGTCAGGAAGTCCAGGACCCAGTTGCAGAGGGCAGGGTTCAGACCTAGGACCATGAGCTTAATGATGAGCTTGGAGGGTACTATGGTGTTGAATGCTGAGCTATAGTCAATGAACAGCATTATACATAGGCATTCCTCTTGTTCCTCTTGTCCAGATGGGATAGGTCAATGTGCAGTGCGATGGCGATTGCATCGTCTGTGGATCTAAGCAAATTGAAGTGGGTCTAGGGTGTCAGGTAAGGTAGAGGTGATATGATCCTTAACTGGCCTCTCAAAGCACTTCATGATGACAGAAGTGAGTGCTACGGGGCGATAGACATTTAGTTCAGTTACCTTTGCTTTCTTGGGTACAGGAACAATGGTGGACATCTTGAAGCAAGTGGGGACAGCAGACGTGGATAGGGAGTGTCCAATTGAATATGTCTGTAACACTCCAGCCAGCTGGTCTGGGCATGAGGACACGGATAGGGAGTGATTGAATATGTCTGTAACACTCCAGCCAGCTGGTCTGGGCATGAGGACACGGATAGGGAGAGATTGAATATGTCTGTAAACACTCCAGCCAGCTGGTCTGCTCTGAGGATACGGATAGGGAGTGATTGAATATGTCTGTAACACTCCAGCCAGCTGGTCTGGGCATGAGGACACGGATAGGGAGAGATTGAATATGTCTGTAACACTCCAGCCAGCTGGTCTGCTCTGAGGACACGGATAGGGAGTGATTGAATATGCCCGTAAACACTCCAGCCAGCTGGTCTGCTCTGAGGACACGGATAGGGAGAGATTGAATATGTCTGTAACACTCCAGCCAGCTGGTCTGCTCTGAGGACACGGATAGGGAGAGATTAAATATGTCTGTAACACTCCAGCCAGCTGGTCTGCTCTGAGGACACGGATAGGGAGTGATTGAATATGTCCGTAAACACTCCAGCCAGCTGGTCTGGGCATGAGGACACGGATAGGGAGTGATTGAATATGTCTGTAACACTCCAGCCAGCTGGTCTGGGCATGAGGACACGGATAGGGAGTGATTGAATATGTCTGTAAACACTCCAGCCAGCTGGTCTGGGCATAAGGACACGGATAGGGAGTGATTGAATATGTCCGTAAACACTCCAGCCAGCTGGTCTGCTCTGAGGACACGGATAGGGAGTGATTGAATATGCCCGTAAACACTCCAGCCAGCTGGTCTGCTCTGAGGACACGGATAGGGAGTGATTGAATATGTCCGTAAACACTCCAGCCAGCTGGTCTGGGCATGAGGACACGGATAGGGAGTCATTGAATATGTCTGTAACACTCCAGCCAGCTGGTCTGCTCTGAGGACACGGATAGGGAGAGATTGAATATGTCTGTAAACACTCCAGCCAGCTGGTCTGGGCATGAGGACACGGATAGGGAGTCATTGAATATGTCTGTAACACTCTAGCCAGCTGGTCTGGGCATGAGGACACGGATAGGGAGTGATTGAATATGTCTGTAACACTCCAGCCAGCTGGTCTGGGCATGAGGACACGGATAGGGAGTGATTGAATATGTCTGTAACACTCCAGCCAGCTGGTCTGCTCTGAGGACACGGATAGGGAGAGATTGAATATGTCTGTAACACTCCAGCCAGCTGGTCTGCTCTGAGGACACGTATAGGGAGTGATTGAATATGTCTGTAACACTCCAGCCAGCTGGTCTGGGCATGAGGACACGGATAGGGAGTGATTGAATATGTCTGTAACACTCCAGCCAGCTGGTCTGGGCATGAGGACACGGATAGGGAGTGATTGAATATGTCTGTAACACTCCAGCCAGCTGGTCTGCTCTGAGGACACGGATAGGGAGAGATTGAATATGTCTGTAACACTCCAGCCAGCTGGTCTGGGCATGAGGACACGTATAGGGAGTGATTGAATATGTCTGTAACACTCCAGCCAGCTGGTCTGGGCATGAGGACATGGATAGGGAGTGATTGAATATGTCTGTAACACTCCAGCCAGCTGGTCTGGGCATGAGGACACGGATAGGGAGTGATTGAATATGTCCGTAAACACTCCAGCCAGCTGGTCTGGGCATGAGGACACGGATAGGGAGAGATTGAATATGTCTGTAACACTCCAGCCAGCTGGTCTGGGCATAAGGACACGGATAGGGAGAGATTGAATATGTCCGTAAACACTCCAGCCAGCTGGTCTGCTCTGAGGACACGGATAGGGAGTGATTGAATATGCCCGTAAACACTCCAGCCAGCTGGTCTGCTCTGAGGACACGGATAGGGAGTGATTGAATATGTCTGTAACACTCCAGCCAGCTGGTCTGGGCATGAGGACACGGATAGGGAGTGATTGAATATGTCTGTAAACACTCCAGCCAGCTAGTCTGGGCATGAGGACACGGATAGGGAGTGATTGAATATGTCCGTAAACACTCCAGCCAGCTGGTCTGCGCATGCTCTGATGACGTGGCTATGGATGCCGTCTGGGCCGGCAGCCATGCGAGTGTTAACACGCTTAAACGTCTTACTCACATCGGCCACGGAGAAGGAGAGCCCACAGTACTTGGTAGCGGTCGGTGGCACTGTGTTATCCTCAAATCGGGCGAAGAAGGTCTTTATCCTGTCCGGAAGCAAGACGTCGGTGTCCGACGTGGCAGGTTTTCCCTTTGTAGTCTGTGATTGTCTGTAGACCCTGCCACATACATCTCGTGTCTGAGCCGTTGAATTGCAATTCCACTTTGTCTCTGAACTGACATTTTACATGTTTTATTTTCTTACGTAGGGAATAACTACACTGTTTGTATTCTGCCATTATTCCCAGTCACCTTTCCATGGTTTAAATGTGGTGGTTCGTGCTTTCAGTTTTGCGAGAATGCCGCCGTCTATCCACGGTTTCTGGTTTGGGTAGGTTTTAATAGTCAGTCACTGTATTCGTTATTATTCGTTACTCAGTCACCGTATTCGGTATTCTCAGAGGCTGAACGACAATAAAAACTGAACGACTAAAAAGCACCCTGAGGAAAAGCAAAGTGAAAAATTTGTATTTTAAGATCTCCACAGTTTCCACAGTTTCGGTCCCGGTCAGGTTCTCTGGCAGGCTATTCCAGAGGCTGGGGGCATAGTAACTAAAGGCTGCCTCTCCATGCCTCTTGGTCCCCCTCAGGTTCTCTGGCAGGCTATTCCAGAGGCTGGAGGCATAGTAACTAAAGGCTGCCTCTCCATGCCTCTTGGTCCCCCTCAGGTTCTCTGGCAGGCTGTTCCAGAGGGTGGGGGCATAGTAACTAAAGGCTGCCTCTCCATGCCTCTTGGTCCCCCTCAGGTTCTCTGGCAGGCTGTTCCAGAGGGTGGGGACATTGTTCTTAGACTTCCAGTACATACCCATCTTGACCATTTGCACTTTGAAAGCCTCCTCCTCAAAGTGGAGGAGTCTCTGTCAGTCTCTCTCCTCCTCAAAGTGGAGGAGTCTCTGTCAGTCTCTCTCCTCCTCAAAGTGGAGGAGTCTCTGTCAGTCTCTCTCCTCCTCAAAGTGGAGGAGTCTCTGTCAGTCTCTCTCCTCCTCAAAGCGGAGGAGTCTCTGTCAGTCTCTCTCCTCCTCAAAGTGGAGGAGTCTCTGTCAGTCTCTCTCCTCCTCAAAGTGGAGGAGTCTCTGTCCGTCTCTCTCCTCCTCAAAGTGGAGGAGTCTCTGTCAGTCTCTCTCCTCCTCAAAGTGGAGGAGTCTCTGTCAGTCTCTCTCCTCCTCAAAGTGGAGGAGTCTCTGTCAGTCTCTCTCCTCCTCAAAGCGGAGGAGTCTCTGTCAGTCTCTCTCCTCCTCAAAGTGGAGGAGTCTCTGTCAGTCTCTCTCCTCCTCAAAGTGGAGGAGTCTCTGTCCGTCTCTCTCCTCCTCAAAGTGGAGGAGTCTCTGTCAGTCTCTCTCCTCCTCAAAGCGGAGGAGTCTCTGTCCGTCTCTCTCCTCCTCAAAGTGGAGGAGTCTCTGTCAGTCTCTCTCCTCCTCAAAGTGGAGGCGTCTCTGTCAGTCTCTCCTCCTCAAAGTGGAGGAGTCTCTGTCAGTCTCTCTCCTCCTCAAAGTGGAGGAGTCTCTGTCAGTCTCTCTCCTCCTCAAAGTGGAGGAGTCTCTGTCAGTCTCTCTCCTCCTCAAAGTGGAGGAGTCTCTGTCAGTCTCTCTCCTCCTCAAAGTCGATGAGTCTCTGTCAGTCTCTCTCCCCCTCAAAGTGGAGGAGTCTCTGTCAGTCTCTCTCCTCCTCAAAGTGGAGGAGTCTCTGTCAGTCTCTCTCCTCCTAAAAGTGGAGGAGTCTCTGTCAGTCTCTCTCCTCCTCAAAGTGGAGGAGTCTCTGTCAGTCTCTCTCCTCCTCAAAGTGGAGGAGTCTCTGTCAGATCAAGGTTTGTCTTGTTCATCAGATTGTCCACAGTATGGTCCCCAAGCACCTTGAAACAACTTTAACTTGGTCAGGGATAACAATAACTATTCCACTAGAAGGAATGAAACCAACACTGTTCCTTTTAGATTTAAGAGTGGTATGCCAAAAGATACCTTTTTGTACTCACCTTCCATTCTTTGGAATAGTCTTCAAAAATAACTTGAAATTCATAACCTCCATGGTCGGTTTCAAGTTCTCAATGAAAATAATCTCTAAACAGTAGCATGTGTGAAAAGAGAGGAGTATGCCTACAGTATGTGGGAGAAAATGCCTACTGTGTTTTCTATTGTGTAGAAGTTATTGCCGTATGAATATTAGGGATTGATTGTTGAATATATTAGGGCTGAATAAGACAAGGGTGATGTACCTGTCCAGAGTTGGTTATTATGGAACTCAATTATATTTCTGTCATTGTTTGTGTCCACTACCACTGGAGCGCTCTTGTCTGTTTTAACATTTTATAGTCAATTCTACCAATCATACTCTTTGGCCTTCCTCTCTCTCTCTGTGTAGACAGCTGTCTTTCTAGGCCCTGCTTCCCTGGGGTCTCCTGCCACTCTGAGACTGATGGCTCATGGGAATGTGGGCCCTGTCCACTGGGTTACCATGGAAATGGCTCTGTCTGTGAAGACCAGGATGAAGTAAATACACACACACACACACACACACACACACACACACACACACACACACACACACACACACACACACACACACACACACACACACTCTATCTCTGTGTGTGTAGTGTGTGTTGCAGGGTGTGTGCTTCCTCTCTCCTGTAGTGTGTGTTGCAGGGTGTGTGTAACCTCTCTCCTGTAGTGTGTGTTGCAGGGTGTGTGCTTCCTCTCTCCTGTAGTGTGTGTTGCAGGGTGTGTAACCTCTCTCCTGTAGTGTGTGTTGCAGGGTGTGTGTGTAACCTCTCTCCTGTAGTGTGTGTTGCAGGGTGTGTAACCTCTCTCCTGTAGTGTGTGTTGCAGGGTGTGTGTAACCTCTCTCCTGTAGTGTGTGTTGCAGGGTGTGTGTAACCTCTCTCCTGTAGTGTGTGTTGCAGGGTGTGTGTAACCTCTCTCCTGTAGTGTGTGTTGCAGGGTGTGTAACCTCTCTCCTGTAGTGTGTGTTGTAGGGTGTGTGTAACCTCTCTCCTGTAGTGTGTGTTGCAGGGTGTGTGTAACCTCTCTCCTGTAGTGTGTGTTGCAGGGTGTGTGTAACCTCTCTCCTGTAGTGTGTGTTGCAGGGTGTGTGTAACCTCTCTCCTGTAGTGTGTGTTGCAGGGTGTGTGTAACCTCTCTCCTGTAGTGTGTGTTGCAGGGTGTGTAACCTCTCTCCTGTAGTGTGTGTTGTAGGGTGTGTGTAACCTCTCTCCTGTAGTGTGTGTTGCAGGGTGTGTGTAACCTCTCTCCTGTAGTGTGTGTTGCAGGGTGTGTAACCTCTCTCCTGTAGTGTGTGTTGTAGGGTGTGTGTAACCTCTCTCCTGTAGTGTGTGTTGCAGGGTGTGTAACCTCTCTCCTGTAGTGTGTGTTGCAGGGTGTGTAACCTCTCTCCTGTAGTGTGTGTTGTAGGGTGTGTGTAACCTCTCTCCTGTAGTGTGTGTTGCAGGGTGTGTGTAACCTCTCTCCTGTAGTGTGTGTTGCAGGGTGTGTGTAACCTCTCTCCTGTAGTGTGTGTTGCAGGGTGTGTAACCTCTCTCCTGTAGTGTGTGTTGTAGGGTGTGTGTAACCTCTCTCCTGTAGTGTGTGTTGCAGGGTGTGTGTAACCTCTCTCCTGTAGTGTGTGTTGCAGGGTGTGTGTAACCTCTCTCCTACAATGTGTGTTGCAGGGTGTGTGTGTAACCTCTCTCCTACAATGTGTGTTGCAGGGTGTGTGTAACCTCTCTCATGTAGTGTGTGTTGCAGGGTGTGTGTGTAACCTCTCTCCTGTAGTGTGTGTTGCAAGGTGTGTGTGTGTAACCTGTCTCCTGCAGTGTGTGTTGCAGGGTGTGTGTGTAACCTCTTTCCTGTCCTGTAGTGTGTGTTGCAGGGTGTGTGTGTAACCTCTCTCCTGTCCTGTAGTGTGTGTTGCAGGGTGTGTGTGTGTAACCTCTTTCCTGTAGTGTGTGTTGTAGGGTGTATGTGTAACCTCTCTCCTGTCCTGCAGTGTGTGTTGCAGGGTGTGTAACCTCTCTCCTACAGTGTGTGTTGTAGGGTGTGTGTGTAACCTCTCTCCTGTAGTGTGTGTTGCAGGGTGTGTGTGTAACCTGTCTCCTGCAGTGTGTGTTGCAGGGTGTGTGTAACCTCTCTCCTGTAGTGTGTGTTGCAGGGTGTGTGTGTGACCGAGTGTGTGAACACAGACCCAGGGTTCCACTGTCACCCCTGCCCCCCCCGATATCACGGCAACCAACCCTACGGTCTCGGACTGGAAGACGCCAACAACACCAAACAGGCCAGTGGTGGTGTGGGGTGTGGTGTGGGGTGGGGTGTGGTGTGGTGTGTGTGGTGCGTGCTGTGGTGTGGGGTGGAATGTGGTATGGTGTGGTGTGTGGTGTGGTGTGGTGGTGTGTGGTGGTGTGGTGTGGTGTGGTGGTGTGTGGTGTGGTGGTGTGTGGTGTGGTGTGGTGTGGTGGTGTGTGGTGTGGTGGTGTGTGGTGTGGTGTGGTGTGGTGTGGTGGTGTGTGGTGTGGTGTGGTGGTGTGTGGTGGTGTGTGGTGGGGTGTGGTGTGGGGTGTGGTGTGTGTGGTGTGGTGTGTGTGTGATGTGGGGTGTGCTGTGGTGTGGTGTGGGGTGTGGGGTGTGGTGTGGTGTGGGGTGTGGTGTGGTGTGGAGTGTGTGTGATGTGGGGTGTGGTGTGGTGTGGTGGTGTGGAGTGTGTGTGATGTGGTGTGGTGTGGAGTGTGTGTGATGTGGGGTATGGTGTGGTGTGGTGGTGTGGAGTGCGGTGTGGTGTGGAGTGTGGTGTGGTGTGGTGTGGTGTGGGGTGTGTGTGGTGTGGTGTGGGGTGTGTGGTGTGGTGTGGGGTGGTGTGTGTGGTGTGTGTGATGTGGGGTGTGCTGTGGTGTGGTGTGGGGTGTGGGGTGTGGTGTGGGGTGTGGTGTGGTGTGGTGTGGTGTGGAGTGTGTGTGAGGTGGGGTGTGGTATGGTGTGGAGTGTGGTGTGGAGTGTGGTGTGGGGTGTGTGATGTGGTGTGGGGTGTGTGATGTGGTGTGGTGTGTGTGGTGTGGGATGGGGTGGTGTGGTGTGTGTGGTGTGGTGTGGGGTGGTGTGGTGTGGGGTGTGTGGTGTGGGGTGTGGTGTGTGGTGTGGTGTGTGTAGTGGTATGGTGGTGGAGTGTGGTGGTGTGGGGTGGTGTGGAGTGTGGTGTGTGGTGTGGAGTGGTGTGGGGTGTGGTGTGTGGTGTGTGGTGTGTGTAGTGGTATGGTGGTGTGGTGTGGTGTGTGTGGTGTAGGGTGGTGTGGTGTGGTGTGGTGTGGGTGTGGTGGTGTGTAGTGTGGTGTGGTGTGTAGTGTGGTGTGTGTGGTGGGGTGGTGTGTGTGGTGGTGTGTGGTGTGGGGTGATGTGGTGTGTGGTGTGAATGTAAATGTAATGTAATGTGTGGGGTGGGGTGGGGTGGTGTGGGGTGTGGTGGAGTGGAGTGTGGTGGTGTGATGTGGGGTGTGCTGTGGTGTGGTGTGTGGTGTGGGGTGTGGTGTGTGATGTGGGGTGTGGTATGGTGTGGTGTGGAGTGTGGTGGTGTGGGGTGGTGTGGTGTGGTGGTGTGGGTGTGGTGGGGTGTGTGGTGTGGGGTGTGGGGTGGGGGGTGTGTGGTGTGTGTGGTGTGGGGTGGGTGTGGGGTGGTGTGGGGTGGTGGTGGGGTGTGGTGGGTGTGGGGTGGTGTGGTGTGTGTTGTGGGGTGGTGTGGGGTGGTGTGGGGTGGTGTGTGGTGTGGGGTGGGTGTGGGGTGGTGTGGTGTGTGGGGTGGTGTGGGGTGGGTGTGGGGTGGTGTGGTGTGGTGTGTGGGGTGTTGTGGGGGGTGTGTGGTGTGGGGTGGGTGTGGGGTGGGTGTGGGGTGGTGTGGTGTGGTGTGTGGTGTGGGGTGGTGTGGGGTGGTGTGTGGTGTGTGGGTGTGGGGTGGGTGTGGGGTGGTGTGGTGTGTGGGGTGGTGTGGTGTGGTGTGTGGTGTGGGGTGGGGTGGTGTGTTGTGTGGGGTGATGTGGTGTGGAGTGTGGTGTGTTGTGTGTGGGGTGGTGGTGTGTGGTGTGGGGTGGTGTGGGTGTGGATGTGGTGGGGTGTGGTGGTGGGGTGTGGTGGTGTGGTGTGTGGTGTGTAGTGTGGTGTGTTGTGTGGGGTGGTGTGGGGTGGTGTGTGGTGTGGTGTGGTGTGGGGTGGTGGTGTGGGTGTGGTGGTGTGTAGTGTGGTGTGTAGTGTGGTGTGTAGTGTGGTGTGTGGGTGGTGTGGGGTGGTGTGTGGTGTGGTGGGGTGGTGTGGGTGGTGTGGTATGTGGTGTGGGTGGGGTGGGTGTGGTGTGGGGTGGTGTGGGGTGTGTGTGTGTGTGGGTGGTGGTTGTGTGGGGTGGTGTGGGGTGGTGTGTGGTGTGGGGTGGTATGTGGTGTGGTGGTGTGGGTGGGGTGGGTGTGTGTGTGTGGTGTGGGGTGGTGTGGGGTGGTGTGTGGTGTGTGTGGGGTGGTGTGGTGTGTGTGGGGTGGTGTGGGGTGGTGTGGGGTGGTATGTGGTGTGGGTGTGGTGGGGTGTGTGTGTGGTGTGTTGTTGTGTGGGATGGTGTGGGGTGGTGTGGTGTGTGGTGTGGGGTGTGGTGTGGGGGTGGTGTGTGGTGTGTGTGGTGGGTGTGGGGTGGTGTGGTGTGTGTGGTGTGGTGGTGTGTGTGTGGTGTGTGTGGGGTGTGGTGTGTGTGGGGTGGTGTGTTGTGTGGGGTGGTGTGGGGTGGTGTGGGTGTGGTGGTGGTGTGGGGTGGTATGTGGTGTGTGTGGTGTGGTGTGGGGTGGGTGTGATGTGTGGTGTGGGGTGGTGTGGGGTGGTGTGGGTGTGTGTGGGGTGGTGTGTTGTGTGGGGTGGTGTGTGGGTGGTGTGGGGTGGTATGTGGTGTGGAGTGTGGTGGGGTGTAGTGTGGTGTGTTGTTGTGTGGGATGGTGTGGGGTGGTGTGGTGTGTGTGTGGTGTGGTGTGTGGGGTGGTGTGGTGGTGTGTGGTGGGTGTGGGGGGTGGTGTGGTGTGTGTGGGTGTGGTGGTGTGTGTGTGGTGTGTGGGGGTGTGTGTGTGTGGGGTGGTGTGTTGTGTGTGGTGTGGGGTGGTGTGGGGTGGTGTGTGGTGTGGGGTGGTATGTGGTGTGTGTGGTGTGGTGTGGGGTGGGTGTGATGTGTGGTGTGGGGTGGTGTGGGGTGGTGTGTGGTGTGTGTAGGGTGGTGTGTTGTGTGGGGTGGTGTGTGGTGTGGGGTGGTATGTGGTGTGGTGTGGTGGGGTGTGTGTGGTGTGTTGTTGTGTGGGATGGTGTGGGTGGTGTGGTGTGTGGGTGTGTGGTGTGGTGTGTGGGGTGGTGTGTGGTGTGTGTGGTGGGTGTGGGGTGGTGTGGTATGTGGTGTGGGTGTGGTGGTGTGGTGTGTGGTGGTGGTTGTTGTGTGTGGTGTGGTGTGGGGTGGTGTGTGGGTGGTGTGGGGTGGGGTGGGGTGGTGTGGTGTGTGGGGTGGTGTGTGTGTGTGGTGTGTGGTGGTGGTGTGGTGGTGGCGTGGTGTGGGGTGTGGTGGTGTGTGGTGGTGTGGTGTGGGGTGGTGTGTGGTGTGGTGGGGGTGGTGTGGGGGGGTGGTGTGTGGTGTGTGTGTGTGGGATGGGTGTGGGGTGGTGTGGTGTGTGGGGTGTGTGGTGTGGTGTGTGGTGTGGGGTGGGGTGGTGTGTTGTGTGGGGTGATGTGTGTGGAGTGTGGTGTGTTGTTGTGTGGGGTGGTGTGGTGTGTGGTGTGGGGTGGTGTGTGGTGTGGGGTGATGTGGTGGGGTGTGGTGGTGTGTGTGTGGTGTGTGTGGTGTGTAGTGTGGTGTGTTGTGTGGGGTGGTGTGGGGTGGTGTGTGGTGTGGGGTGTGGTGGTGTGGTGTGTGGTGGTGTGGGTGTGGTGGTGTGTGTGTGGTGTGTAGTGTGGTGTGTGTGTGGTGTGTTGGGTGGTGTGGGGTGGTGTGTGGTGTGTGTGGTGTGGGGTGGTGTGGGGTGGTATGTGGTGTGGAGTGTGGTGGGTGTGGGGTGGTGTGGGGTGTGTGTGTGTGGGGTGGTGTGTTGTGTGGGGTGGTGTGGGGTGGTGTGTGGTGTGGGGTGGTGTGGTGTGTGTGGTGGGTGTGGGGTGGGTGTGATGTGTGTGTGGGGTGGTGTGGGGTGGTGTGTGGTGTGTGTGGGGTGGTGTGTGTGTGGGGTGGTGTGGGGGTGGTGTGGGGTGGTATGTGGTGTGGGTGTGGTGGGGTGTAGTGTGGTGTGTTGTTGTGTGGGATGGTGTGGGGTGGTGTGGTGTGGGTGTGTGTGGTGTGGTGTGTGGGGTGGTGTGTGGTGTGTGTGGTGGGTGTGGGGTGGTGTGGTATGTGGTGTGGGTGTGGTGGTGTGTGTGTGGTTGTGTGGGGTGTGGTGTGTGTGGGGTGGTGTGTTGTGTGGGGTGGTGTGGGGTGGTGTGGGGTGGTGTGTGGTGTGGGGTGGTATGTGGTGTGTGTGGTGTGGTGTGGGGTGGGTGTGATGTGTGGTGTGGGGTGGTGTGGGGTGGTGTGTGGTGTGTGTGGGGTGGTGTGTTGTGTGGGGTGGTGTGGGGTGGTGTGGGGTGGTATGTGGTGTGGAGTGTGGTGGGGTGTAGTGTGGTGTGTTGTTGTGTGGGATGGTGTGGGGTGGTGTGGTGTGTGGTGTGTGTGGTGTGGTGTGTGGGGTGGTGTGTGGTGTGTGTGGTGGGTGTGGGGTGGTGTGGTATGTGGTGTGGGTGTGGTGGTGTGTAGTGTGGTGTGTGTGGGGTGTGGTGTGTGGGGGTGGTGTGTTGTGTGGGGTGGTGTGGGGTGGTGTGGGGTGGTGTGTGGTGTGGGGTGGTATGTGGTGTGTGTGGTGTGGTGTGGGGTGTGATGTGTGGTGTGGGGTGGTGTGGGGTGGTGTGTGGTGTGGGGTGGTGTGTTGTGTGGGGTGGTGTGGGGTGGTGGGGGTGGTATGTGGTGTGGGTGTGGTGGGGTGTAGTGTGTGTGTTGTTGTGTGGGATGGTGTGGGGTGGTGTGGTGTGTGGTGTGTGGTGTGGTGTGTGGGGTGGTGTGTGGTGTGTGTGGTGGGTGTGGGGTGGTGTGGGTGTGGTGTGGAGTGTGGTGGTGTGTGTGTGTGTGTTGTGTGTGGGGTGGTGTGGTGTGGGGTGGTGTGTGTGGTGGGGGTGGGGTGGTGTGGTGTGGTGTGTGGGGTGGTGTGGTGTGTGTGGTGTGTGGTGGTGTGGTGTGGTGTGTGGTGGTGTGGGGTGTGGTGGTGTGTGGTGTGTGGTGTGGGGTGTGGGGTGGTGTGGTGTGGTGGTGTGTGGTGGTGTGGTGTGTGTGTGGGTGTGGGGTGTGGTGTGGGGTGGTGGTGTGTGGTGGTGTGGGTGGGGGTGGTGTGTGGTGGTGTGGTGTGTGGTGGTGTGTGGTGTGGGGTGGTGTGGTGTGTGGTGGTGTGTGGTGTGTGTGGTGGGGGTGGTGTGGTGTGGTGTATGGTGGTGTGGTGTGTGTGGTGTGGTGTGGGGTGGGGTGGGGTGGTGTGGAGTGTGGGGTGGTGTGGTGTGTGGTGTGTGGTGTGTGTGTGTGTGGGGTGGTGTGGTGTGGGGTGGGGTGGTGTGGAGTGTGGGGTGGTGTGGTGTGTGGTATGGTGTGTGGTGTGTGGTGTGGTGTGTGGTGTGGTGAAGTGTGGGGTGGTGTGGTGTGTGGTGTGGTGTGTGTGTGTTTTGACTGTAAGTGTGTGTTTTGACTGTAAGTGTGTTTCTGTGTTTAGGTCTGTGAGCACCACAACCCCTGTAAAGACAATACACACCGTTGCAGTCAGCATGCGGAGTGTGTGTACCTGGGCGTGGCGTCTGAAACTGTGTATCGGTGTGTGTGTGGCGTTGGCTTCGCTGGGGACGGCTTCCTGTGTACTGAAGATTCTGACCTAGATGGCTGGCCCAATCATATCCTTCCCTGCCACCACAACACAACCTACCACTGTCTACAGGTACACACTAACACACACTTAGGCACACACCCAGGCACACACACATAACGTATCACTCATTCACACACGCTCACATACACACACACATAATGCATCTTTCCCCCCGAGATGGCATAGCAGTTCAGACGTCTTTTGTCCTCGTCTTGTCGTGTCGTGTATATATATATATTTACAACTTTTTCCACATATATTTTATTTTTATTTTCCATCAACTCATCTTCAATACACTCTCCTGCAACCCGCCTCACCAATTTATATTTATAAATAAGTATTATTTACCTTAAATCTGCAATCCTCCAAGAAGCTAGCCAGAAGCTAGCCAGAAACTCCAATTAGCTAGCCAGAAGCTAGCCAGAAACTCCAAGAAGCTAGCCAGAAGCTAGCCAGGAGCTAGCCAGAAGCTAATCAGAAGCTAGTTAGCTTCTTTACTGGCAACTCGTTAGTATTCAGCTAACCACGGTTTGTGGTCATCAGCTATCCTTTAGCTCGAAAATCTATCGCCAGTTTTGTACGGCGCAGCGCGGCTCGGAACGGAACATACCGGACCAATTTTTCTCTCCATGTCCCTGGATTTCAACTGCTCTCTGGACATTCACTCCCGGATCTCACAGCTAGCTGGCTGCTATCCGTGTGTCTATCTGCTTTCGTCGATTCCGGAGCAAACATCAATTACTCCGGAGCTAGCCAGCTCCGTCAATCACTCCTGAGCTCCGTCAATCACTCCTGGGCTGCAGTCACCTATCCGGACCCGTTTTACTGCCTACGCGGAGCCCCACCGGGCCTTCACAACTGGACTGCCGACGTTATCTACCCGAAGGAGATCCGGCTGGCTCCTCCGTCGCGACGTTACCTAAACGCCCATCTGCGGCCTGCTAACCGTTAGCTGTCTTACCGGCTGCTCTCAGAATAGACAATCGGACAATTTATTTATTTTTATTATTATTATGTTTCTTCTTGGGCCTCTATAACTATATCTATTGTTTTTATTTTTTTGTTGTTGTGTGATTTGGACTAATCCCCTCTACCACACGGAACCCCACTAATCTACTGACGGAACGCAAGAGGTGGCTAACAACAGACCTCCATCCTATGCTAGCTTGCTACCGATGTCCTGGCTAGCTGTCTAAATCGCCGTGACCCCCAAACCAACCTCTCCACTCCCTGGACCCTTTTGATCACTCGACTAAGGATGCCTCTCCTTAATGTCAATATGTCTTGTCCATTGCTGTTCTGGTTAGTGTTTATTGGCTTATTTCACTGTAGAGCCTCTAGTCCTGCTCACTATACCTTATCCAACTTATTAGTTCCACCACCCACACATGCAATGACATCTCCTGGTTTCAATGATGTTTCTAGAGACAATATCTCTCTCTTCATCACTCAATACCTAGGTTTACCTCCACTGTATTCACATCCTACCATACCTTTGTCTGTACATTATGCCTTGATGCTATTTTATCGCCCCCAGAAACCTCCTTTTACTCTCTGTTCCAGACGTTCTAGACGACCAATTCTTATTGCTTTTAGCCGTACCCTTATTCTTCTCCTCCTATGTTCCTCTGGCGATGTAGAGGTGAATCCAGGCCCTGCAGTGCCTAGCTCCACTCCTATTCCCCAGGCGCTCTCTTTTGATGACTTCTGTAACCGTAATAGACTTGGTTTCATGCATGTTAACATTAGAAGCCTCCTCCCTAAGTTTGTTCTATTCACTGCTTTAGCACACTCTGCCAACCCGGATGTTCTAGCTGTGTCTGAATCCTGGCTTAGGAAGACCACCAAAAATTCAGAAATTTTAATTCCAAACTACAACATTTTCAGACAAGATAGAACTGCCAAAGGGGCGGTGTTGCAATCTACTGCAAAGATAGCCTGCAGAGTTCTGTCCTACTATCCAGGTCTGTACCCAAACAATTTGAACTTCTACTTTTAAAAATCCACCTCTCTAAAAACAAGTCTCTCACCGTTGCCGCCTGCTATAGACCACCCTCTGCCCCCAGCTGTGCTCTGGACACCATATGTGAACTGATTGCCCCCCATCTATCTTCAGAGCTCGTGCTGCTAGGCGACCTAAACTGGAACATGCTTAACACCCCAGCCATCCTACAATCTAAACTTGATGCCCTCAATCTCACACAAATTATCAATGAACCTACCAGGTACCCCCAAAGCCTTAAACACAGGCACCCTCATAGATATCATCCTAACCAACTTCCCCTCTAAATACACCTCTGCTGTCTTCAACCAAGATCTCAGCGATCACTGCCTCATTGCCTGCATCCGTAATGGGTCAGCGGTCAAACGACCTCCACTCATCACTGTAAAACGCTCCCTGAAACACTTCAGCGAGCAGGCCTTTCTAATCGACCTGGCCGGGGTATCCTGGAAGGATATTGATCTCATCCCGTCAGTAGAGGATGCCTGGATATTTTTTTAAATGCCTTCCTAACAATCTTAAATAAACATGCCCCATTCAAGAAATTTAGAACCAGGAACAGATATAGCCCTTGGTTCTCCCCAGACCTGACTGCCCTTAACCAACACAAAAACCTCCTATGGCGTTCTGCATTAGCATCAAACAGCCCCCGTGATATGCAGCTGTTCAGGGAAGCTAGAAACCGTTATACACAGGCAGTTAGAAAAGCCAAGGCTAGCTTTTTCAAGCAGAAATTTGCTTCCTGCAACACTAACTCTAAAAAGTTCTGGGACACTGTAAAGTCCATGGAGAATAAGAACACCTCCTCCCAGCTGCCCACTGCACTGAAGATAGGAAACACTGTCACCACTGATAAATCCACCATAATTGAGAATTTCAATACGTTTTTTTCTACGGCTGGCCATGCTTTCCACCTGGCTACTCCTACCCCGGTCAACAGCACTGCACCCCCAACAGCAACTCGCCCAAGCCTTCCCCATTTCTCCTTCTCCCAAATCCATTCAGCTGAAGTTCTGAAAGAGCTGAAAAATCTGGACCCCTACAAATCAGCCGGGCTAGACAATCTGGACCCTTTCTTTCTAAAATTATCTGCCGAAATTGTTGCCACCCCTATTACTAGCCTGTTCAACCTCTCTTTCGTGTCGTCTGAGATTCCCAAAGATTGGAAAGCAGCTGCGGTCATCCCCCTCTTCAAAGGGGAGACACTCTAGACCCAAACTGCTACAGACCTATATCTATCCTGCCATGCCTTTCTAAGGTCTTCGAAAGCCAAGTCAACAAACAGATTACCGACCATTTCGAATCTCACCATACCTTCTCTGCTATGCAATCTGGTTTCAGAGCTGGTCATGGGTGCACCTCAGCCACGCTCAAGGTCCTAAACGATATCTTAACCGCCATCGATAAGAAACATTACTGTGCAGCCGTATTCATTGATCTGGCCAAGGCTTTCGACTCTGTCAACCACCACATCCTCATCGGCAGACTCGACAGCCTTGGTTTCTCAAATGATTGACTCGCCTGGTTCACCAACTACTTCTCTGATAGAGTTCAGTGTGTCAAATCGGAGGGTCTGCTGTCCGGACCTCTGGCAGTCTCTATGGGGGTGCCACAGGGTTCAATTCTTGGACCGACTCTCTTCTCTGTATACATCAATGAGGTCGCTCTTGCTGCTGGTGAGTCTCTGATCCACCTCTACGCAGACGACACCATTCTGTATACTTCCGGCCCTTCTTTGGACACTGTGTTAACAACCCTCCAGGCAAGCTTCAATGCCATACAACTCTCCTTCCGTGGCCTCCAATTGCTCTTAAATACAAGTAAAACTAAATGCATGCTCTTCAACCGATCGCTACCTGCACCTACCCGCCTGTCCAACATCACTACTCTGGACGGCTCTGACTTAGAATACGTGGACAACTACAAATACTTAGGTGTCTGGTTAGACTGTAAACTCTCCTTCCAGACCCATATCAAACATCTCCAATCCAAAGTTAAATCTAGAATTGGCTTCCTATTTCGCAACAAAGCATCCTTCACTCATGCTGCCAAACATACCCTTGTAAAATTGACCATCCTACCAATCCTCGACTTTGGCGATGTCATTTACAAAATAGCCTCCCATACCCTACTCAACAAATTGGATGCAGTCTATCACAGTGCAATCCGTTTTGTCACCAAAGCCCCATATACTACCCACCATTGCGACCTGTACGCTCTCGTTGGCTGGCCCTCGCTTCATACTCGTCGCCAAACCCACTGGCTCCATGTCATCTACAAGACCCTGCTAGGTAAAGTCCCCCCTTATCTCAGCTCGCTGGTCACCATAGCATCTCCCACCTGTAGCACACGCTCCAGCAGGTATATCTCTCTAGTCACCCCCAAAACCAATTCTTTCTTTGGCCGCCTCTCCTTCCAGTTCTCTGCTGCCAATGACTGGAACGAACTACAAAAATCTCTTAAATTGGAAACACTTATCTCCCTCACTAGCTTTAAGCACCAACTGTCAGAGCATCTTACAGATTACTGCACCTGTACATAGCCCACCTATAATTTAGCCCAAACAACTACCTCTTTCCCAACTGTTTAATTTAATTTACCAATTTAATTTATTTACTTTGCTCCTTTGCACCCCATTATTTTTATTTCTACTATGCACATTCTTCCACTGCAAAACTACCATTCCAGTGTTTTACTTGCTATATTGTATTTACTTTGCCACCATGGCCTTTTTTGCCTTTACCTCCCTTCTCACCTAATTTGCTCACATTGTATATAGACTTGTTTTTTTACTGTATTATTGACTGTATGTTTGTTTTACTCCATGTGTAACTCTGTGTCGTTGTATGTGTCGAACTGCTTTGCTTTATCTTGGCCAGGTCGCAATTGTAAATGAGAACTTGTTCTCAACTTGCTTACCTGGTTAAATAAAGGTGAAATAAAAAATAAATAAATAAAAATCACACACACACACTCACACACATAAAGCATCACTCACACACTCACTCACACACACAATACACACAATACATAACTCATACACACTCACACACACACACACGCACGCACGCACGCACGCACGCACGCACGCACGCACGCACACACACACACACACACATAACTCATACACACACACACACAACTGTATATGCTTAAGATTCACTTCGAAATAGGACATCCGTCTATGTACCGAGGATGTAGGGGGATACCTTTTAAACATGCCACTAGGGGCAACAGTGAGCACTATTACCATCAAGTAGGTTTGGAGTTTACTAGGCCGTTGTGGACGGGAATGGCGGATGTGTGTACAGATAGACAGAACACTTCCATGTCCCACCACTGGGGGGCAGCATACACTAGGCCAGGTGTTGAGAGGGACAGTCAGTAATTGGTCACAGGTGTGAGAGAATGGGATTGGCTTTTCTATGTATTATTATTATTATTATTATTATTATTATTGGAGCTGTCTCCTAGCTATTTCTGGACCATGGTTAGCTGTCTCCTAGCTATCCCTGGACCATGGTTAGCTGTCTCCTAGCTATTTCTGGACCATGGTTAGCTGTCTCCTAGCTATCCCTGGACCGTGGTTAGCTGTCTCCTAGCTATTTCTGGACCATGGTTAGCTGTCTCCTAGCTATCCCTGGACCGTGGTTAGCTGTCTCCTAGCTATTCCTGGACCATGGTTAGCTGTCTCCTAGCTATCCCTGGACCGTGGTTAGCTGTCTCCTAGCTATTCCTGGACCATGGTTAGCTATCTCCTAGCTATTCCTGGACCGTGGTTAGCTGTCTCCTAGCTATTCCTGGACCGTGGTTAGCTGTCTCCTAGCTATTCCTGGACCGTGGTTAGCTGTCTCCTAGCTATTCCTGGACCGTGGTTAGCTGTCTCCTAGCTATCCCTGGACCATGGTTAGCTGTCTCCTAGCTATCCCTGGACCATGGTTAGCTGTCTCCTATCTATCCCTGGACCGTGGTTAGCTGTCTCCTAGCTATTCCTGGACTGTGGTTAGCTGTCTCCTAGCTATTCCTGGACCGTGGTTAGCTGTCTCCTAGCTATCCCTGGACCGTGGTTAGCTGTCTCCTAGCTATTCCTTGGACCGTGGTTAGCTGTCTCCTAGCTATCCCTGGACCACGGTTAGCTGTCTTCTAGCTATCCCTGGACCACGGTTAGCTGTCTCCTAGCTATCACTTGACCGTCGTTAGCTGTCTCCTAGCTATTCCTGGACCGTGGTTAGCTGTCTCCTAGCTATCCCTGGACCACGGTTAGCTGTCTCCTAGCTATCCCTGGACCACGGTTAGCTGTCTCCTAGCTATCCCTGGACCACGGTTAGCTGTCTCCTAGCTATCACTTGACCGTGGTTAGCTGTCTCCTAGCTATCACTTGACCGTGGTTAGCTGTCTCCTAGCTATCACTTGACCGTGGTTAGCTGTCTCCCAGCTATCCCTGGACCACGGTTAGCTGTCTCCCAGCTATCCCTGGACCATGGTTAGCTGTCTCCTAGCTATCCCTGGACCACGGTTAGCTGTCTCCTAGCTATCCCTGGACCATGGTTAGCTGTCTCCTAGCTATCCCTGGACCATGGTTAGCTGTCTCCTAGCTATCCCTGGACCATGGTTAGCTGTCTCCTAGCTATTCCTGGACCATGGTTAGCTGTCTCCCAGCTATCCCTGGACCATGGTTAGCTGTCTCCTAGCTATTCCTGGACCATGGTTAGCTGTCTCCTAGCTATCCCTGGACCATGGTTAGCTGTCTCCCAGCTATCCCTGGACCATGGTTAGCTGTCTCCTAGCTATTTCTGGACCATGGTTAGCTGTCTCCTAGCTATCCCTGGACCATGGTTAGCTGTCTCCTAGCTATTTCTGGACCATGGTTAGCTGTCTCCTAGCTATCCCTGGACCATGGTTAGCTGTCTCCTAGCTATCCCTGGACCATGGTTAGCTGTCTCCTAGCTATCCCTGGACCATGGTTAGCTGTCTCCTAGCTATCCCTGGACCATGGTTAGCTGTCTCCTAGCTATTCCTGGACCATGGTTAGCTGTCTCCCAGCTATCCCTGGACCATGGTTAGCTGTCTCCTAGCTATTCCTGGACCATGGTTAGCTGTCTCCTAGCTACCCTGGACCATGGTTAGCTGTCTCCTAGCTATTCCTGGACCATGGTTAGCTGTCTCCCAGCTAACTGCTGTTTGTTGTGCTAGCGGATTAGCCTCGCCTACTGTTTTTAGCTAGCTTTCCAAATTCAACACCTGTGATTACTGTATGCCTCGCTGTATGTCTCTCTCAGATGTCAATATGCCTTGTATACTGTTGTTCAGGTTAGTTATCATTGTTTTAGTTCAAAATGGAGCCCCTAGACCCACTCTGCATACCCCTGTTACCTCCTTTGTCCCACCTCCCACACATGCGGTGACCTCACCCATTACAACCAGCATGTCCAGAGATAAAACCTCTCTCATCATCACCCAGTGCCTGGGCCTACCTCCGCTGTACCCACACCCCACCATACCCCTGTCTGCACATTATGCCCTGATTATAATCTACCATGCCCAGAAACCTGCTCCTCTTATCCTCTGCCCCCAACGCTCTAGGCGACCAGTTTTGATAGCCTTTAGCCGCACCCTCATACTACTCCTTCTCTGTTCCGCGGGTGATGTGGAGGTAAACCCAGGCCCTGCATGTCCCCAGGTACCCTCATTTGTTGACTTCTGTGATCGAAAAAGCCTTGGTTTTATGCATGTCAACATCAGAAGCCTCCTCCCTAAGTTTGTTTTACTCACTGCTTTAGCACACTCTGCTAACCCTGATGTCCTTGCCGTGTCTGAATCCTGGCTCAGGAAGGCCACCAAAAATTCAGAGATTTCCATACCCAACTATAACATCTTCCGTCAAGATAGAACTGCCAAAGGGGGCGGAGTTGCAGTCTACTGCAGAGATAGCCTGCAAAGTAATGTCATACTTTCCAGGTCCATACCCAAACAGTTCGAACTACTAATTTTGAAAATTACTCTCTCCAGAAATAAGTCTCTCACTGTTGCCGCCTGCTACCGACCACCCTCAGCTCCCAGCTGTGCCCTGGACACCATTTGTGAATTGATCGCCCCCCATCTAGCTTCAGAGTTTGTTCTGTTAGGTGACCTAAACTGGGATATGCTTAACACCCCGGCAGTCCTACAATGTAAGCTAGATGCCCTCAATCTCACTCAAATCATCAAGGAACCCACCAGGTACAACCCTAACTCTGTAAACAAGGGCACCCTCATAGATGTCATCCTGACCAACTGGCCCTCCAAATACACCTCCGCTGTCTTCAACCAGGATCTCAGCGATGACTGCCTCATTGCCTGTATCCGCCACGGAGCCGCAGTCAAACGACCACCCCTCATCACTGTCAAACGCTCCCTAAAACACTTCTGTGAGCAGGCCTTTCTAATCGACCTGGCCCGGGTATCCTGGAAGGACATTGACCTCATCCCGTCAGTTGAGGATGCCTGGTCATTCTTTAAAAGTAACTTCCTCACCATTTTAGTCTCCTAGCTATTCCTGGACCATGGTTAGCTGTCTCCTAGCTATCCCTGGACCATGGTTAGCTGTCTCCTAGCTATCCCTGGACATGGTTAGCTGTCTCCCAGCTATCCATGAACCAGGGTTAGCTGTCTCCCAGCTATCCATGAACCAGGGTTAGCTGTCTCCTAGCTATCCATGAACCAGGGTTAGCTGTCTACAGGTTCAGTGCCTTGCAAAAGTATTCACCCCCTTGGCATTTTTACTATGTTGTTGCATTACAACCTGTAATTTAAATGTATTTGGATTTCATGAAATGGACCTACACAAAATAGTCCAAAATGGTGAAGTGAAAAATATTACTTGTTTCCAGAACGTAAAAAAAAAAAAAAAAAAGTGGTGCGTGCATATGTATTCACCCCCTTTGCTATGAAGCCCCTAAATCAAATCTGGTGCAACCAAATACCTTCAGATGTCACATAACTAGTTAAATAAAGTCCACCTGTGTGCAATCTAACTGTCACATGATCTCAGTATATATACACCTGTTCTGAAATGCCCCAGAGTCTGCAACACCACTAAGCAAGGGGCACCACCAAGCAAGTGACACCATGAAGACCAAGGAGCTCACCAAACAGGTCAACACAACAACGTTGTGGAGATGTACAGATCAGGGTTGGGGTATAAAAAAATATCAGAAACTTTGAACATCCCACTGAGCACCATTAATCCATTATTAAAGAATGGAAAGCATATGGCACAACAACAAACCTGCCAAGAGAGGGCCGTCCTCCAAAACTCACGGACCAGGCAAGGAGGGCGGGCATTAAACAGAGAGGCAACAAAGAGACCAAAGATAACCCTGATGGATCTGCAAAGCTCCACAGCGGAGACTGGAGTATCTGTCCGTAGGACCACTTTAAGCCGTACACTCCACAGAGCTGGGCTTTACAGAAGAGTGTCCAGAAAAAAAGCCATTGTTTAAAGAAGAAAATAAGCAAACACATTTGGTGTTCGCCAAAAGGCATGTGGGAGACTCCCCAAACATATGAAGAAGGTACTCACGTCAGATGAGACTAAAATGGAGCTTTTTTGGCCATCAAGGAAAACGCTATGTCTGGGGCAAAACCAACACCTCTCATCGCCCCGAGAACACCATCCCCACAGTGAAGCATGGTAGTGGCAGCATCATGCTGTGGGGGTGTTTTTCATCGGCAGGGACTGGGAAACTGGTCAGAATTGAAGGAATGATTGATGGCGCTAAATACAGGGAAATTCTTGAGGGAAACCTGTTTCAGTCTTCCAGAGATTTGAGACTGGGACGGAGGTTCACCTTCCAGCAGGACAATGACCCTAAGCATACTGCTAAAGCAACACAACACATGGTTTAAGGGGAAACATTTAAAAGCCCATCCAACTTGAAGGATCTGGAGTAGATTGGTCTTGAAGAGTGGGCAAAAATCCCAGTGGCTAGATGTGCCAAGTTTATAGAGACATACCCCAAGAGACTTGCAGCTGTAATTGCTGCAAAAAGTGGCTCTACAAAGTATTGACTTTGGGGGGGGGGTGAATAGTTATGCACGCTCAAGTTTTCCGTTTTTTTGTCTTATTTCTTGTCTGTTTCACAATGAGAAATATTGTGCATCTTCAAAGTGGTAGGCATGTGTAAATCAAATGATACAAACCCCCCAAAAATCCATTTTAATTCCAGGTTGTAAGGCAACAAAATAGGAAAAATGCCAAGGGGGGTGAATACTTTTGCAAGCCGCTGTACGTGTCTCTAACACCATGCTGGGCTCACTGCTACTTACGGCCATGTAAAATAGACAGGTTATGGAACAGTTAGTCAAGCCCAGAACCCCTACAATAACATTTGATTGATTTGATTGAATATATAATAACTGAGCTGTATTGTGATTGACTAACAGGATAACTGCCCCGCCCTGCCAAACTCCGGACAGGAAGACCTTGACAATGATCGCCTTGGAGATGCCTGTGACCCTGATGACGACAACGACGATGTCTTAGATGAGAGGGTGAGGGTGAGGCTTTGTGTGTGTGTTTCTGTGTGTGTGTTTATTACATTGTGTGTATGCTCCCTAGGATAACTGCCCTGGACACTACAACCCCCATCAGTTTGACTCTGACAGAGATGGAGTTGGAGACCGCTGTGATAACTGTCCCTTCACCCCCAACCCTTTACAGACTGATACAGACAGCAACGGAGAGGGAGACGCCTGCAGTATCGACATGGATGGAGACGGTTTGTTTGTGTGTGTGTGTGTGTTTGTGTGTATGTGTGTGTGTGTGGGGGGGCAGGTTACTTTCTAAATGTTATTTGTTAGAAGTTACCAGTCCAGAATTGTCATCTGTAAAATAACTTTAGATTACCCAACCTCACTAAACTTACTCTGATTACTTTCAGTTACTTTTGGATACTTCCCCCTTAACAGGAGATTACCCAACCTCACTAAACTTACTCTGATTACTTTTAGTTACTTTTAGTTACTTCCCCCTTAACAGGAGATTACCCAACCTCACTAAACTTACTCTGATTACTTTCAGTTACTTTTGGATACTTCCCCCTTAACAGGAGATTACCCAACCTCACTAAACTTACTCTGATTACTTTCAGTTACTTTTAGTTACTTCCCCCTTAACAGGAGTAGATGAAGACACAAGGGATCCATCAAATGCATTTGGTGTCATCATAGTGGTCTCTGATTGGTGGTCATCATTGGTGTCATCATAGTTGTCTCTGATTGGTGGTCATCATTTGGTGTCATCATAGTTGTCTCTGATTGGTGGTCATCATTGGTGTCATCATAGTGGTGTCTGAGCTGTGGTCATCATTTGGTGTCATCATAGTGGTGTCTGACATGGGGTCGTCATTTGGTGTCATCATAATGGTCTCTGATTGGTGGTCATCATTTGGTGTCATCATAGTGGTGTCTGATTGGTGGTCATCATTTGGTGTCATCATAGTGGTCTCTGATTGGTGGTCATCATTTGGTGTCATCATAGTGGTTTCTGACCTGTGGTCATCATTTGGTGTCATCATAGTGGTCTCTGATTGGTGGTCATCATTTGGTGTCATCATAGTGGTCTCTGATTGGTGGTCATCATTTGGTGTCATCACAGTGGTGTCTGACCTGTGGTCATCATTTGGTGTCATCATAGTGGTCTCTGATTGGTGGTCATCATTGGTGTCATCATAGTGGTGTCTGACCTGTGGTCATCATTTGGTGTCATCATAGTGGTCTCTGATTGGTGGTCATCATTTGGTGTCATCACAGTGGTGTCTGACCTGTGGTCATCATTTGGTGTCATCATAGTGGTCTCTGATTGGTGGTCATCATTTGGTGTCATCATAGTGGTTTCTGACCTGTGGTCATCATTTGGTGTCATCATAGTGGTCTCTGATTGGTGGTCATCATTTGGTGTCATCATAGTGGTCTCTGATTGGTGGTCATCATTTGGTGTCATCATAGTGGTCTCTGATTGGTGGTCATCATTTGGTGTCATCATAGTGGTCTCTGATTGGTGACCTGTGGTCAGACTCGCTCAGGTGGAACAAACTTTAACTTTTTTTCAGAGCTGAATTGAATGTCATTGAGAAAACAGAAAGGTGTCAATGTATTTTTTTTGGTGCAAAAATTATTTCTGAAATTAAAAGTAATTCTAAAAGTATTCATGTCATTTTTCAAAAGTATCTGTAATTTGATTACAATATATTGGTAACTGATTACACTGTGTGTGTGTGTGTGTGTGTGTCCCTTCTGGTCCTAAAGCATACAGACATACACAACAAACAACAAGGAGATTACTCATGTAGCTTTAGTCTCACCCTAACCCATTCCTTCACATGATAGATGTGTGTGTGTTTGTCTGTGTGTTTGTCTGTGTGTTTGTCTGTGTGTTTGTGTGTGTGTGTGTCTGTGTGTTTGTCTGTGTGTTTGTCTGTGTGTTTGTCTGTGTATCTGTGTTTGTCTGTGTGTTGTGTGTTTGTCTGTGTGTTTGTCTGTGTGTTTGTCTGTGTGTTTGTCTGTGTGTTTGTCTGTGTGTTTGTCTGTGTGTTTGTGTAGAGATGCTGAACGACCATGATAACTGTCCCCTGCTGTATAACACTGAGCAGAGAGATACAGACCTGGACGGAGTGGGGGACCAATGTGACAACTGTCCTTTCGTGCACAACCCTACACAGGTACGCACGCACGCGCACACGCACGCACACACACACACACACACACACACACACACACACACACACACACACACACACACACACACACACACACACACACACACACACACACACACTGTAAACAGACACCATTGAATGTACACAACATACACATTAAAAACCAGACACCCTGGTCTATAGATTAACACCAGACACCGTGGTCTATAGATTAAAACCAGACACCGTGGTCTATAGATTAAAACCAGACACCGTGGTCTACAGATTAAAACCAGACACCGTGGTCTACAGATTAACACCAGACACCGTGGTCTATAGATTAAAACCAGACACCGTGGTCTATAGATTAAAACCAGACACCGTGGTCTATAGATTAAAACCAGACACCGTGGTCTACAGATTAAAACCAGACACCGTGGTCTATAGATTAAAACCAGACACCGTGGTCTATAGATTAAAACCAGACACCGTGGTCTACAGATTAAAACCAGACACCGTGGTCTATAGATTAAAACCAGACACCGTGGTCTACAGATTAAAACCAGACACCGTGGTCTATAGATTAAAACCAGACACCGTGGTCTACAGATTAAAACCAGACACCGTGGTCTACAGATTAAAACCAGACACCCTGGTCTACAGATTAAAACCAGACACCGTGGTCTACAGATTAACACCAGACACCGTGGTCTATAGATTAAAACCAGACACTGTGGTCTATAGATTAAAACCAGACACCGTGGTCTATAGATTAAAACCAGACACCCTGGTCTACAGATTAAAACCAGACACCGTGGTCTACAGATTAAAACCAGACACCGTGGTCTATAGATTAAAACCAGACACCGTGGTCTATAGATTAAAACCAGACACCGTGGTCTATAGATTAAAACCAGACACCGTGGTCTATAGATTAACACCAGACACCGTGGTCTATAGATTAAAACCAGACACCGTGGTCTATAGATTAAAACCAGACACCGTGGTCTATAGATTAAAACCAGACACCGTGGTCTATAGATTAAAACCAGACACCGTGGTCTACAGATTAAAACCAGACACAGTAGTCAATAGATTAAAACCAGACACCGTGGTCTACAGATTAAAACCAGACACCGTGGTCTATAGATTAAAACCAGACACCGTGGTCTATAGATTAACACCAGACACCGTGGTCTATAGATTAAAACCAGACACCGTGGTCTATAGATTAAAACCAGACACCGTGGTCTACAGATTAAAACCAGACACAGTGGTCTATAGATTAAAACCAGACACCATGGTCTACAGATTAAAACCAGACACCGTGGTCTATAGATTAAAACCAGGCACCGTGGTCTATAGATTAAAACCAGACACCGTGGTCTATAGATTAAAACCAGACACAGTAGTCTATAGATTAAAACCAGACACCGTGGTCTACAGATTAAAACCAGACACCGTGGTCTATAGATTAACACCAGACACCGTGGTCTATAGATTAAAACCAGACACCGTGGTCTATAGATTAAAACCAGACACCGTGGTCTATAGATTAAAACCAGACACCCTGGTCTATAGATTAAAACCAGACACCGTGGTCTATAGATTAAAACCAGACACCGTGGTCTGTAGATTAAAATCAGACACCGTGGTCTATAGATTAAAACCAGACACCGTGGTCTACAGATTAAAACCAGACACCGTGGTCTATAGATTAACACCAGACACCGTGGTCTATAGATTAAAACCAGACACCGTGGTCTATAGATTAAAACCAGACACCGTGGTCTACATATTAAAACCAGACACAGTGGTCTATAGATTAAAACCAGACACCATGGTCTACAGATTAAAACCAGACACCGTGGTCTATAGATTAAAACTAGACACCGTGGTCTATAGATTAAAACCAGACACCGCGGTCTATATATTAAAACCAGACACCGTGGTCTATAGATTAAAACCAGACACCGTGGTCTATAGATTAAAACTAGACACCGTGGTCTATAGATTAAAACTAGACACCGTGGTCTATAGATTAAAACCAGACACCGCGGTCTATAGATTAAAACCAGGCGCAGTGGTCTATAGATTAAAACCAGACACAGTGGTCTATAGATTAAAACCAGACACAGTGGTCTATAGATTAAAACCAGGCACTGCGGTCTATAGATTAAAACCAGGCACAGTGGTCTATAGATTAAAACCAGCCAGCACGGTCTCCAGTTTAAAACCAGCCAGCACGGTCTCCAGTTTAAAACCAGACACCGTGGTCTACAGATTAAAACCAGACACTGTGTCTATAGGTTAAAACCAGACACCGTGGTCTATAGATTAAAACCAGACACCGTGGTCTATAGATTTAAACCAGACACCCTGGTCTATAGATTAAAACCAGACACCGTGGTCTATAGATTAAAACCAGACACCCTGGTCTATAGATTAAAACCAGACACCGTGGTCTATAGATTAAAACCAGACACCGTGGTCTATAGATTAAAACCAGACACCGTGGTCTATAGATTAAAACCAGACACCATGGTCTACAGATTAAAACCAGACACCGTGGTCTATAGATTAACACCAGACACCGTGGTCTATAGATTAAAACCAGACACCGTGGTCTATAGATTAAAACCAGACACCGTGGTCTACATATTAAAACCAGACACAGTGGTCTATAGATTAAAACCAGACACCATGGTCTACAGATTAAAACCAGACACCGTGGTCTATAGATTAAAACTAGACACCGTGGTCTATAGATTAAAACCAGACACCGCGGTCTATATATTAAAACCAGACACCGTGGTCTATAGATTAAAACCAGACACCGTGGTCTATAGATTAAAACTAGACACCGTGGTCTATAGATTAAAACTAGACACCGTGGTCTATAGATTAAAACCAGACACCGCGGTCTATAGATTAAAACCAGGCACCGCGGTCTATAGATTAAAACCAGACACAGTGGTCTATAGATTAAAACCAGGCACTGCGGTCTATAGATTAAAACCAGGCACAGTGGTCTATAGATTAAAACCAGCCAGCACGGTCTCCAGTTTAAAACCAGCCAGCACGGTCTCCAGTTTAAAACCAGACACCGTGGTCTACAGATTAAAACCAGACACTGTGTCTATAGGTTAAAACCAGACACCGTGGTCTATAGGTTAAAACCAGACACCGTGGTCTATAGATTAAAACTAGACACCATGGCCTATAGATTAAAACCAGACACCGTGGCCTATAGATTAAAACCAGACACCGTGGTCTATAGTTTAAAACCAGACACCGTGGTCTATAGTTTAACACCAGACACCGTGGCCTATAGATTAAAACCAGACACCGTGGTCTATAGTTTAAAACCAGACACCGTGGTCTATAGTTTAACACCAGACACCGTGGTCTATAGATTAAAACCAGACACCGTGGTCTATAGAATAAAACTAGACACCGTGGACTATAGATTAAAACCAGACACCGTGGTCTATAGATTAAAACCAGACACCGTGGTCTATAGATTAAAACCAGACACCGTGGTCTATAGATTAAAACCAGACACCGTGGTCTATAGATTAAAACCAGACACTGTGTCTATAGATTAAAACCAGACACCATGGTCTATAGATTAAAACCAGAAACCGTGGTCTACAGATTAAAACCAGAAACCGTGGTCTATAGATTAAAACCAGACAAAGTGGTCTATAGATTAAAAGCAGACAAAGTGGTCTATAGATTAAAACCAGGCACAGTGGTCTATAGATTAAAACCAGACACCATGGTCTACAGATTAAAACCAGACACCATGGTCTACAGATTAAAACCAGACACCGTGGTCTACAGATTAAAACCA
>NC_088405.1:3552648-3602648 GCF_034236695.1 Oncorhynchus nerka
GTAGCCTCAAAAAATAGAAAATGTTGTTACCTTGGGACTGACTATACGGTTCTATCTGCATAGTTCTTAGATATTGACCATCAGTGTTCACATCTCAGAACTGTTTTGTAGTGAATTCTTCTTTCTTAAGAAATGTATTATGATCATCAGACAAATTACTGTCATCACTGAACAACAATGTGACAATATCATTTACTTTAACATTTCTGACAGTGTAGTGTTTTTCTGCTTGCATACCATTATTGCTGGCTAGATTAGCCTACACCATACTTAGAGGGAGATGGCAAAGACGTGTTCTGATTGGTCCATCTGTATTTGTTCAGGCCAGTGATTGGATTGCAGATATAATCATATAGCACCAAGTTCAAATGGGTTTATGTAGATAGAACCTTCTAGTCCCAAGGTCTCCACTTGTGGATAGAACCTTCTAGTCCTAAGGTCTCCACTTGTAGATAGAAACTTCTAGTCCCATGGTCTCCACGTGTAGATAGAACATTCTAGTCCCAAGGTCTCCACTTGTGGATAGAACCTTCTAGTCCTAAGGTCTCCACTTGTAGATAGAACCTTCTAGTCCCAAGGTCTCCACGTGTAGATAGAACATTCTAGTCCCAAGGTCTCCACTTGTAGATAGAAACTTCTAGTCCCAAGGTCTCCACTTGTAGATAGAAACTTTTAGTCCCAAGGTCTCCACGTGTAGATAGAACATTCTAGTCCCAAGGTCTCCACTTGTAGATAGAACATTCTAGTCCCAAGGTCTCCACTTGTAGAAGAACCTTCTAGTCCTAAGGTATCCACTTGTAGATAGAACCTTCTAGTCCCATGGTCTCCACGTGTAGATAGAAACTTTTAGTCCCAAGGTCTCCACTTGTAGATAGAACCTTCTAGTCCCAAGGTCTCCACTTGTAGATAGAACCTTCTAGTCCCAAGGTCTCCACTTGAAGATAGAACCTTCTAGTCCCATGGTCTCCACTTGTAGATAGAACATTCTAGTCCCAAGGTCTCCACTTGTAGATAGAACCTTCTAGTCCCATGGTCTCCACGTGTAGATAGAACCTTCTAGTCCCAAGGTCTCCACTTGTAGATAGAACATTCTCATCCCAAGGTATCCACTTGTAGATAGAACCTTCTAGTCCCAAGGTCTCTACTTGTAGATAGAACCTTCTAGTCCCAAGGTCTCCACTTGTAGATAGAACCTTCTAGTCCCAAGGTCTCCACTTGTAGATAGAACATTCTCGTCTCAAGGTCTCCACTTGTAGATAGAACCTTCTCGTCCCAAGGTCTCCACTTGTAGATAGAAACTTTTAGTCCCAAGGTCTCCACGTGTAGATAGAACATTCTAGTCCCAAGGTCTCCACGTGTAGATAGAAACTTCTAGTCCCAAGGTCTCCACTTGTAGATAGAAACTTCTAGTCCCAAGGTCTCCACTTGTAGATAGAAACTTTTAGTCCCAAGGTCTCCACGTGTAGATAGAACATTCTAGTCCCAAGGTCTCCACGTGTAGATAGAACATTCTAGTCCCAAGGTCTCCACTTGTAGAAGAACCTTCTAGTCCTAAGGTATCCACTTGTAGATAGAACCTTCTAGTCCCATGGTCTCCACGTGTAGATAGAAACTTTTAGTCCCAAGGTCTCCACTTGTAGATAGAACCTTCTAGTCCCAAGGTCTCCACTTGTAGATAGAACCTTCTAGTCCCAAGGTCTCCACTTGAAGATAGAACCTTCTAGTCCCATGGTCTCCACTTGTAGATAGAACATTCTAGTCCCAAGGTCTCCACTTGTAGATAGAACCTTCTAGTCCCATGGTCTCCATGTGTAGATAGAACCTTCTAGTCCCAAGGTCTCCACTTGTAGATAGAACATTCTCGTCCCAAGGTATCCACTTGTAGATAGAACCTTCTAGTCCCAAGGTCTCTACTTGTAGATAGAACCTTCTAGACCCAAGGTCTCCACTTGTAGATAGAACATTCTCGTCTCAAGGTCTCCACTTGTAGATAGAACCTTCTCGTCCCAAGGTCTCCACTTGTAGTTGAACAAGTCATTGCATGTATATATTTTTTTACTCGACTTGAAAAAATGTGTGACTCGACTTACTCTTAGAATGCACGACTTGGCCTGGACTCGAGACTCGACCCTTTCTACTTGGGACTCGACTTGAGACTCGTACATTGTGACTTGAAACTTGCTTGTGACTCAAATAATAGTGACTCTGGCACACAAACACATATACACACACAACACATATACACACACACCACATTATTAGTGTGTTTGTACCGTTATCAGTCTCTGTAAGGATGACTTTGATAATGATATTACCTCTCTCTCCTCTCCCTGTCTCTCTCTCTCTCTCTCCTCTGTCTCTCTCTCCTCTCCCTGTCTCTCTCTCTCTCTCTCCTCTGTCTCTCTCTCCTCTCCCTGTCTCTCTCTCCTCTCTCTCTCTCTCTCTCCTCTGTCTCTCTCTCCTCTCCCTGTCTCTCTCTCCTCTCTCCTCTCTCTCTCCTCTGTCTCTAGATGATGGTCGTGGTGATGCTTGTAAAGATGACTTTGATAATGATATTACTCTCTCTCCTCTCCCTGTCTCTCTCTCTCCTCTGTCTCTCTCTCCTCTCCCTGTCTCTCTCTCCTCTCCCTCTCTCTCTCTCTCCTCTGTCTCTCTCTCCTCTCCCTGTCTCTCTCTCCTCTCTCTCCTCTCCCTCTCCTCTGTCTCTCTCTCCTCTCCCTGTCTCTCTCTCCTCTCCCTGTCTCTCTCTCTCGTTCTCCTCTCCATCTCTCTCTCTCCTCTGTCTCTCTCTCCTCTCCTTGTCTTGCTCTAATCTCCCTTTCTCTCTCATCTCTCTCTCTCTCTCTCTCTCTCTCTCTCTCTCTCTCTCTCTCTCTCGCTCTCTCTCCTCTCCCTGTCTCTCCTCTCCCTGTCTCTCTCTCCTCTGTCTCTCTCTCTCCTCTCCCTGTCTCTCTCCTCTCCCTGTCTCTCTCTCCTCTGTCTCTAGATGATGGTCGTGGTGATGCTTGTAAGGATGACTTTGATAATGACAGTATACCAGATGCACTAGATGTTTGCTCAGAGAACAGTGGTATTGGAGTTACAGACTTCAGGAAGTTTCAGACGGTTCTGTTGGACCCTCGGGGGACCACTCAGTCTGACCCTCTGTGGGTGGTCCGAGGACACGGAACCGAACTGCTACAGACTGCAAACTCTGACCCTGGCATCGCCTTGGGTACGACCCCTGACCTCTTACCTAAGACCGCATTAACGCTGATCTGGGTGGTGTTTGTGTAGTTTTCATGTGCGTTTGTGAATGCGTGTGCGTGTGTGTTCTCAGGTTTTGATGAGTTCCGTGCGGTAGACTTCAGTGGGACATTCTACGTGAACACAGACCGTGATGATGACTATGTAGGGTTTGTGTTCTCCTTCCAGTCCAGCAGACGGTTCTACGTTGTCATGTGGAAACAGGTCAGACAGGAGTACACACACACACTGACCTCTGACCTCTAACCCTGCACAGTCAGCCAGTCCTGACCTCTGACCTCTAACCCTGCCCGGTCAGCCAGTCCTGACCTCTTACCTCAAACCTCTAACTTCTAACCCTGCCAGGTGAGCCAGGCTTACTGGGAGAAGAGTCCTTCCAGGGCATTTGGGAACGCTGGTGTCTCTCTCAAAGTGGTCAACTCAAGCTCAGGCCCTGGGGAGGCCCTCCGCAATGCCCTGTGGCACACAGGAAACACCATACAGCAGGTACACACAGGAAACACTACACAGCAGGTACACACAGGAAAGACCACACAACAGGTACACACAGGAAACACCACACAGCAGGTACACACAGGAAACACCATACAGCAGGTACACACAGGAAACACAATACAGAAGGCACACACAACAGGTACACACAGGAAACACCACACAGCAGGTACACACAGGAAACACTACAAAGCAGGTACACACAGGAAACAACGTACACAAAGGAAACACCACACAGCAGGTACACACAGGAAACACCACACAACAGGTACACACAGAGGGTACACACAGGAAACACTACACAGCAGGTACACACAGGAAACACTACACAGCAGGTACACACAGGAAACACCACACAGCAGGTACACACAGGAAACACCACACAGCAGGTACACACAGGAAACACCACACAGCAGGTACACACAGGAAACACCATACAGCAGGCACACACAAGAAACACTACACAGCAGGTACACACAGGAAACACCACACAGCAGGTACACACAAGAAACACTACACAGCAGGTACACACAGGAAACACCACACAGCAGGTACACACAAGAAACACTACACAGCAGGTACACACAGGAAGCACCACACAGCAGGTACACACAGGAAACACCATACAGCAGGTACACACAGGAACACCACACAGCAGGTACACACAGCAAACACCACACAGCAGGTACACACAGGAAACACCATACCGCAGGTACACACAGGAAACACCATACAGCAGGTACACACATGAAACACCACACAGCAGGTACACATAAGAAACGCCACAGAGCGGGTACACACAGGAAACACCACACAGCAGGTACACACAGCGAACACCATACCGCAGGTACACACAGGAAACACTACACAGCAGGTACACACAGGAAAGACCACACAGCAGGTACACACAGCAGGTACACACAGGAAACACCACACAGCAGGTACACACAGGAAACACCACACAGCAGGTACACACAGGAAACACCACACAGCAGGTACACACAGGAAACACCATACAGCAGGTACACACAAGAAACACTACACAGCAGGTACACACAGGAAACACCACACAGCAGGTACACACAAGAAACACTACACAGCAGGTACACACAAGAAACACTACACAGCAGGTACACACAGGAAGCACCACACAGCAGGTACACACAGGAAACACCATACAGCAGGTACACACAGGAAACACCACACAGCAGGTACACACAGGAAACACCATACAGCAGGTACACACAGGAAACACCATACCGCAGGTACACACAGGAAACACCATACAGCAGGTACACACATGAAACACCACACAGCAGGTACACACAGCAGGTACACACAGGAAACACCATACAGCAGGTACACACATGAAACACCACACAGCAGGTACACATAAGAAACACCACAGAGCGGGTACACACAGGAAACACCACACAGCAGGTACACACAAGAAACACCATACAGCAGGTACATACAGGAAACACCATACAGCAGGTACATACAGGAAACACCATACAGCAGGTACACACATGAAACACCACACAGCAGGTACACACAGCGAACACCATACCGCAGGTACACACAGGAAACACCATACAGCAGGTACACACAGGAAACACCACACAGCAGGTACACACAGCAGGTACACACAGGAAACACCACACAGCAGGTACACACAGGAAACACCATACAGCAGGTACATACAGGAAACACCACACAGCAGGTACACACAGCAGGTACACACAGGAAACACCACACAGCAGGTACACACAGGAAACACCATACAGCAGGTACACACAGGAAACACCATACAGCAGGTACACACAGGACACACACCTCTCACCCTGAAGTAAACGTATGTGTGTGGGTCCTTAGGTTCGCACACTGTGGCACGACCCCAACAACATGGGCTGGAAGGACTACACTGCCTACCGCTGGCACCTCATCCACCGACCCAAGACCGGCTTCATAAGGTACTTAACCTCCAACCCATAACACAAACCCTAACTCTAAACCTAACCCTAACTCTAACCCTCTAACCCTAACCCTAACTCTAACCCTTATCCTAACCCTAACTCTAACCCTAACCCAAAAAAGGCCCATAGGCCCATAGGCCAAAAAGCCACTGCCCTGGCCTGGTACCTCCATATGCATATAGGGCTTGAGAGGACACATACAGGCCTAAAGGCCTTAACTCCCTATCCGGGTTACAGGCCTCTATCTGGGCATGAGAGGACACATACAGGCCTAAAGGCCTTAACTCCCTATCCGGGTTACAGGCCTCTATCTGGGCATGAGAGGACACATACAGGCCTAAAGGCCTTAACTCCCTATCCGGGTTACAGGCCTCATCACTCACTCCCTATCCGGGAACAGGCCTCATCACTCACTCCCTATCCGGGAACAGGCCTCTCTCTCCGGGCATGAGAGGACACATACAGGCCTAAAGGTCATCACTCAATATCCGGGTTACAGGCCTCTATCTGGGCACGAGAGGACACATACAGGCATAAAGGCCTTTACTCCCTATCCGGGTTACAGGCCTCATCACTCACTCAATATCCAGGAACAGGCCTCTCTCTCCTGGGATGAGAGGACACATACAGGCCTAAAGGCCTTAACTCCCTATCCGGGTTACAGGCCTCATCACTCACTCCCTATCCGGGAACAGGCCTCATCACTCACTCCCTATCCGGGAACAGGCCTTTCTCTCCGGGCATGAGAGGACACATACAGGCCTAAAGGTCATCACTCAATATCCGGGTTACAGGCCTCTATCTGGGCACGAGAGGACACATACAGGCATAAAGGCCTTTACTCCCTATCCGGGTTACAGGCCTCATCACTCACTCAATATCCAGGAACAGGCCTCTCTCTCCTGGGATGAGAGGACACATACAGGCCTAAAGGCCTTAACTCCCTATCCGGGTTACAGGCCTCATCACTCACTCCCTATCCGGGAACAGGCCTCTCTCTCCGGGCATGAGAGGACACATAAAGGCCTATAGGACCTCACTCATCACCCGGGTAACACCCCTATATTTCCAGGGATGATTCCAGCAGGGGATACCCCCCACCTCCACAACCTCGCACACCAGGTGAACCAGGGCACCCTTCCCCGGACTATAAAGCATATAGCCGCGCTGTTACGAACCCCGTGCACCTGGTGACCCAAACCGGATGTCGTGCACCTGGTCACCCTAAGGCCACACTAATGGGTTACCAAGTGCTGGTGGTACTTTCCAGGCGGGCACCCACCTTTTTTAGTCTGCTTGCCCACTCTCTCTCTGGGCCTCTGGACTTTGGACTCTGGGTTACCAGGTGCTGGTGGTACTTTCCAGCCGGGCACCCACCTTTTTTAGTCTGCTTGCCCACTCTCTCTCTGGGTCTCTGGACTCTGGGTTACCAGGTGCCGGTGGTACTTTCCAGCCGGGCACCCACCTTTTTTAGTCCGCTTGCCCACTCTCTCTCTTTGGCCTCTGGACTCTGGACTCTGGGTTACCAGGTGCCGGTGGTACTTTCCAGCCGGGCACCCACCTTTCTTAGTCCGCTTGCCCACTCTCTCTCTGGGCCTCTGGACTCTTTCCCTTTTCTGTATACCTGGTAACCCATTTGTATTGAAGGATGAAGGTGGAGGAAGACGCCTTCTGTCCCGAAAGAAGATTGGGCGCTCGATCCCGATACGAGCTTTAAGATACGCTATTGGAGCTGGAATTACCGCTGCTGCTGGCACCAGACTTGCCCTCCAATGGATCCTCGTTAAAGGATTTAAAGTGTACTCATTCCAATTACAGGGCCTCGAAAGAGTCCTGTATTGTTATTTTTCGTCACTACCTCACCGAGTCGGGAGTGGGTAATTTGCGCGCCTGCTGCCTTCCTTGGATGTGGTAGCCATTTATCAGGCTCCCTCTTCGGAATCGAACCCTGATTCCCCGTTACCCGTGGTAACCATGGTAGGCACAGAAAGTACCATCGAAAGTTGATAGGGCGGACATTCAAATGAGACGTCTCCGCCACAAAGGCCACGTGATCGGATCAAAGTTATCTAGAGTCACAAAAGCGGCCGGGGCAACCGAGATTGGCCCGCATGGGTTTTGGGTCTGATAAATGCACGCATCCCCGGAGGTCAGTGCTCGTTGGCATGTATTAGCTCTAGAATTGCCACAGTTATCCAAGTAACGTTGGAGCGATCAAAGGAACCAGAACTGATTTAATGAGCCATTCGCAGTTTCACTCTACCGGCCGTGTGTACTTAGACTTGCATGGCTTCATATTTCAGACAAGCATATACTACTGGCAGGATCAACCAGGTAGCCACTCACAACATAGAGGTTGTACCTGGTCGCACTAAGCAAAGAACAACCAGGGACCGGTCCTATCCCGTCAGGGGAGGAGGCCCTGGCGCAATCCACCGTGCGCCCAGCGGGAGGCCCTGAACTGCCCATGGCCGAAGCCACAGGAGCCGGGGCGCCGCTCGAGAGGTCTCTTGTCTAGCTGGAGGGTACATTCGGAACGCCATCAACCGGGAAAAAACAGAACCACAACCTCGGTCAGACCGCTTGGGTCAGCCGGGTAGGTCCACTTTAAAGACAGGGTTTGAGAATATGTGTCTGTGGCGCCGATGCGTTACGGGATGACCATCACCACATGCTTCGCAGCCTGGGTGTGTCACTCCCCGCACCGGAACACCAATGAAGGGCCACTGGGTCAGACAGTTCGGCTGGATCTCGCACGAACGGTGCGTGGCTGGAGTGTATTGAAATAGGGGGTCAATCGTCTCTGAAAGGGGCTCCCCCGATAGAGGCCAATCCACGTGGGGCGGGAGGAACAATCCATCAGAACACCAGCCAAAGGCCGGCCGATAGAGGCCCTCCCAAGTGGAAAACGGATGCAAATCGGTCAGAGGAAATTACACTGGCTGGACAACAGAGGAGAACCATGGAGACGCACCGTGAACCAAGAGTGGGACTGGACTGGAGAGCTAGCCCTCACCGGGGATAAACAACCACCAATCGGTCGCCGAAGGGACGGGCACCTTCATTGGACCAGAACCATGGTCATTGATGAACCAAACCCACAAGGTAATAGCTGGGATAGAGCACCTGCCCAGGACAGAGCTCAATATCCTCCCACCACCAAGCTGGGAAACATGGATCAAAAGTTAGGACAAATAGGGCGCCGAAGGGGCTGGTCAAACCACCAAATCGGCCCCCGGCGGAAAAGGTCCAAAGTACCATGGTTCCGAGGGGCTCACATCCCTCAAAAGTGTCCATTACTAATTTTCTATCCGGGCAGTTTGGCACCACCCCCGTCTCTCTAGGACATGGACGTCTTGTTGTCAAAAACCAGGTTTCTGATTTCGCGCCGGTACCTGTCTGGTCCACCCGCCACTGAGTGTGTCATTAACGGGCAGGCCAAATTATCGACATAAGCCCTGAACCTCACAGGGCTTCTGTGTGCCCCGCCATTGGGGGTCAAATTCAGATACACCAAAACGTGAATAAATCAAAAAGTACACCTCCAATCTGGATGGGTTTTTTTGCACGAAAGGGCACATATAGACGAGCATTTCCATTGAATTGAAACCGTTTTTGTATAAAACATTTTAATAGGAAATCGTGTTTTAAGTTTTGGGGAAAAAAGTGAACGTTACAGGGCGCATAGGTGCCTGTGGATGCTAACTTTTTTACATGGTGTAATTGTTGCCCATCACGAGAGAGGGTATGAGCCGAAATTTGGGACCTCTAGCCCTTCGGGAAGTATTTTTAATCATTTTTTGAAAATTAGTGCCAAATTGTCACAGCCGTGCACCTGGTGATTGAAAATCGGCACGTGGTAACCCAAAATGAAACACGGTTCTATATGCATTTACCGGGCTCCCTAACATTCATGCCCGCTATGGGAGTACTCTACTACGGCCCTCTATGAATGGGGGCCGTCCTGAGTGATTTATGGAAGGTTTAAAATATTTTTGTGGATGCGGATTAGTATTGGCATATATGCACCTGGTAACCCAAAAGTTAAAATACGGTTCTAAATGCATTTACCGGGCATTCTAATATTAATGCCCGCTATGTGAGCACCCTACTACGGCCCTCTATCAATGGGGGCCGTCCTGAGTGCTTTATGGAAGGTTTAAAATATTTTTGTGGATGCGGATTAGGATATACCTCTGTGCAACTGGTGATTGAAAATAGGAACTTGGTAACCCAAAAATAAAAATATGGTTCTAAATACATTTACCGGGACTCCTAATATTCATGCCCCCTATGGGAGTAGCGTACTACTGGGGAAAATTCACAGGAGGGCGCCAAAGGTACATTTATGGAGGTTTCAAAAATAGTTGTGAAAAAAGTCCAAACATTTCAAAAATTGTTTTATTTGCAACTGGTGATTGAAAATAGGCACCTGGTAACCCAAAATGAAACACATTTTTAATAATTTTAATGCATAATGACACAAATACGAGGGTGAATTTCAAACAAATATACCTCATTTAATCAGTTAATCATGGATTGATTTGTCCCTCAATCAGTGTCCGGGCCCGGCTGGCATTTTTGGGCAAATTATGGTACCGGTAGTGCCGTGCCTGCGTTTCCAGAGAGTGACACATATGGTCAGCCACAGTTCCCCAGTCTGTAACCGACCCTTAGTTAAAGTTCAATGTGGCAACACTTCGTCGAATTGTACCGGTCACTTTACTTCCAATGCCAAACTCTGCAAATATTTGGCCCACATACTCACACAGATTACCGTACGGTTGACCACGGGATGTGATAAAGAAGAGTTCTGTGACTGAGGTCATTCCAGTCAGATGAGGCCTGATCTGATGGAATCGTTTAAGCCAAGTGTATTCCTCCTCACTTTTGCCCTGTGCGTTGCCTGGCTCTGCCGCAAGTCCCTGTCCATCTTCGCCAAGCAGAGTAACATCTTTCGAATTCCACTGACCTTAGCTTGCATACCATTTGGCCGGAACTGAATAAGATAATTCAGGAAACCTCGAACATCGGCTCGGTGCATTTTTAACGTGGATGGTGCCATACCACTCAGACACACGTCTGTAGTTATCCAGAAAACACAGTCCTTCATCGGCCTTGCCCTCTGACATAATGCGGAGGAATTCCCGTACTCGGGATATACTGGTGCAACTATTGTCAATTTGTGGAAGTCTCCGTGGAAGTCGCCACGACGCAGCTTTGCTCCCTCGGTTCCGAGCACGGTTCACTACCGACCTGACTGGTTGGCTGCACCGCCGCCGACGCACCCGCCGCCTGCTCACTCTCGTCCCCCAGCTGCTGATCCACCACGGCTGACTGCTCACCCTCGTCCACCAGCTGCTGATCCACCACGGCTGACTGCTCACCCTCGTCCACCAGCTGCTGATCCACCACGGCTGACTGCTCACCCTCGTCCCCCAGCTGCTGATCCACCACGGCTGACTGCTCACCCTCGTCCACCAGCTGCTGATCCACCACGGCTGACTGCTCACCCTCGTCCACCAGCTGCTGATCCACCACCGCTGACTGCTCACCCTCGTCCACCAGCTGCTGATCCACCACGGCTGACTGCTCACCCTCGTCCACCAGCTGCTGATCCACCACGGCTGACTGCTCACCCTCGTCCCCCAGCTGCTGATCCACCACCGCTGACTGCTCACCCTCGTCCACCAGCTGCTGATCCACCACGGCTGACTGCTCACCCTCGTCCACCAGCTGCTGATCCACCACGGCTGACTGCTCACCCTCGTCCACCAGCTGCTGATCCACCACGGCTGACTGCTCACCCTCGTCCACCAGCTGCTGATCCACCACGGCTGACTGCTCACCCTCGTCCACCAGCTGCTGATCCACCACGGCTGACTGCTCACCCTCGTCCACCAGCTGCTGCTCCACCACTGACTGCTCACCCTCGTCCACCAGCTGCTGCTCCACCTCGGCTGACTGCTCACCCTCGTCCACCAGCTGCTGCTCCACCACGGCTGACTGCTCACCCTCGTCCACCAGCTGCTGCTCCACCACGGCTGACTGCTCACCCTCGTCCACCAGCTGCTGCTCCACCACGGCTGACTGCTCACCCTCGTCCACCAGCTGCTGATCCACCACCACTGACTGCTCACCCTCGTCCACCAGCTGCTGCTCCACCACGGCTGACTGCTCACCCTCGTCCACCAGCTGCTGATCCACCACCGCTGACTGCTCACCCTCGTCCACCAGCTGCTGATCCACCACGGCTGACTGCTCACCCTCGTCCACCAGCTGCTGCTCCACGGACAACTCACTTTCAAAACACTGCAAAATCCCAGGGTTCTCCAGCCGCGGTTCAACACCGTTGTCAGGCTGCATATACTGCCCTGGTTCAACACCATTGTCAGGCTGCATATACTGCCCTGATTCAACACCGTTGTCAGGCTGCATATACTGCCCTGATTCAACACCATTGTCAGGCTGCATATACTGCCCTGATTCAACACCGTTGTCAGGCTGCATATACTGCCCTGATTCAACACCATGTCAGGCTGCATATACTGCCCTGATTCAACACCATGTCAGGCTGCATATACTGCCCTGATTCAACACCATGTCAGGCTGCATATACTGCCCTGATTCAACACCATTGTCAGGCTGCATATACTGCCCTGATTCAACACCATGTCAGGCTGCATATACTGCCCTGATTCAACACCATGTCAGGCTGCATATACTGCCCTGATTCAACACCATGTCAGGCTGCATATACTGCCCTGATTCAACACCATGTCAGGCTGCATATACTGCCCTGATTCAACACCATGTCAGGCTGCATATACTGCCCTGATTCAACACCATGTCAGGCTGCATATACTGCCCTGATTCAACACCATTGTCAGGCTGCATATACTGCCCTGATTCAACACCATTGTCAGGCTGCATATACTGCCCTGATTCAACACCATTGTCAGGCTGCATATACTGCCCTGATTCAACACCATTGTCAGGCTGCATATACTGCCCTGATTCAACACCATTGTCAGGCTGCATATACTGCCCTGATTCAACACCGTTGTCAGGCTGCATATACTGCCCTGATTCAACACCGTTGTCAGGCTGCATATACTGCCCTGATTCAACACCATTGTCAGGCTGCATATACTGCCCTGATTCAACACCGTTGTCAGGCTACATATACTGCCCTGATTCAACACCGTTGTCAGGCTGCATATACTGCCCTGATTCAACACCATTGTCAGGCTGCATATACTGCCCTGATTCAACACCATTGTCAGGCTGCATATACTGCCCTGATTCAACACCGTTGTCAGGCTGCATATACTGCCCTGATTCGGGCTGCTGTCTCTCAGTCGAAACCCGGCTAGATTGCATAGCATTCGTCCATTCCATAGTACTGGGCTTAAGTGCATGTACAGACTTGAAATGTCGGTCTAGCCGCACGATATTCTGCTTGGAACAAAGCCCACAGTCGCGTCTTGGTCTGCTGCTCATAGCTTCTCTCTCCTGCCTTCCTCCGTGTCTCTTTGTTTACTCCACCGAACAACCTAACCCTAACTAACCCTAACCCTAACTAACTCTAACCCTAACTAACCCTAACCCTAACTAACTCTAACCAACCCTAACTAACCCTAACTCTAACCTCTAACACTAACTAACTCTAGCCCTAACTAACCCTAACCCTAACTAACCCTAACTAACTCTAACCCCAACTAATCCTAACCCTAACTAACTCTAACCCTGACTAACCCTAACTAACTCTAACCTCTAATCCTAACTAATCCTAACTAACTCTAACCTCTAACCCTAACTAAAACTAACTCTAACTCTAACTAACCTCTAACCCTAACTAACTCTAACCCTAACTAACCCTAACCAACCCTAACTCTAACCTCTAACCCTAACTAATTCTAACCCTAACTAACCCTAACCAACCCTAACCTCTAACCCTAACTAACTGTAACCCTAACTAACTCTAACCCAACAGTAACTCCTATCCTCATCCACCTACCCAATACTGGCTTCATTAGGTATCTAATTAACCTCTGAACTTTGGCATCTAACCTCTTTGTGTATGTGCAGTAGTGGTGTTTGATGGTGTCTCTTCCAGCTGACTCGGGGTGTGTGTGTGTGTGCGTGTGTGTGTGCGTGCATGTGTGTGTGTGTGTAGGATAGTGGTGTCTGAGGGCAGGTCCATCCTAGCTGACTCTGGGCCGGTGTATGACAGAACTCTGGCTGGAGGGAGACTCGGACTGTTTGTCTTCTCACAAGAACACATCCTCTTCTCTGACCTCAGATACACCTGTAGAGGTGAGGCACACACATAAACACATAAACACACGTACACACACACACACACACCCTCTTCTCTGACCTCAGCTACACCTGTAGAGGTGAGGCACACACATAAACACACACACACACATTTACATTTACATTTAAGTCATTTAGCAGACGCTCTTATCCAGAGCGACTTACAAATTGGTGCATTCACCTTATGACATCCAGTGGAACAGTAGTGCATCTAAATCTTTTAAGGGGGGGTGAGAGGGATTACTTTATCCTATCCTAGGTATTCCTTAAAGAGGTGGGGTTTCAGGTGTCTCCGGAAGGTGGTGAGTGACTCCGCTGTCCTGGCGTCGTGAGGGAGTTTGTTCCACCATTGGGGGGCCAGAGCAGCGAACAGTTTTGACTGGGCTGAGCGGGAACTGTACTTCCTCAGTGGTAGGGAGGCGAGCAGGCCAGAGGTGGATGAACGCAGTGCCCTTGTTTGGGTGTAGGGCCTGATCAGAGCCTGGAGGTACTGAGGTGCCGTTCCCCTCACAGCTCCGTAGGCAAGCACCATGGTCTTGTAGCGGATGCGAGCTTCAACTGGAAGCCAGTGGAGAGAGCGGAGGAGCGGGGTGACGTGAGAGAACTTGGGAAGGTTGAACACCAGACGGGCTGCGGCGTTCTGGATGAGTTGTAGGGGTTTAATGGCACAGGCAGGGAGCCCAGCCAACAGCGAGTTGCAGTAATCCAGACGGGAGATGACAAGTGCCTGGATTAGGACCTGCACCGCTTCCTGTGTGAGGCAGGGTCGTACTCTGCGGATGTTGTAGAGCATGAACCGACAGGAACGGGCCACCGCCTTGATGTTAGTTGAGAACGACAGGGTGTTGTCCAGGATCACGCCAAGGTTCTTAGCGCTCTGGGAGGAGGACACAATGGAGTTGTCAACCGTGATGGCGAGATCATGGAACGGGCAGTCCTTCCCCGGGAGGAAGAGCAGTTCCGTCTTGCTGAGGTTCAGCTTGAGGTGGTGATCCGTCATCCACACTGATATGTCTGCCAGACATGCAGAGATGCGATTCGCCACCTGGTCATCAGAAGGGGGAAAGGAGAAGATTAATTGTGTGTCGTCTGCATAGCAATGATAGGAGAGACCATGTGAGGTTATGACAGAGCCAAGTGACTTGGTGTATAGCGAGAATAGGAGAGGGCCTAGAACAGAGCCCTGGGGGACACCAGTGGTGAGAGCACGTGGTGTGGAGACGGATTCTCGCCACGCCACCTGGTAGGAGCGACCTGTCAGGTAGGACGCAATCCAAGCGTGGGACGCGCCGGAGATGCCCAACTCGGAGAGGGTGGAGAGGAGGATCTGATGGTTCACAGTATCGAAGGCAGCCGATAGGTCTAGAAGGATGAGAGCAGAGGAGAGAGAGTTAGCTTTAGCAGTGCGGAGCGCCTCCGTGATACAGAGAAGAGCAGTCTCAGTTGAATGACTAGTCTTGAAACCTGACTGATTTGGATCAAGAAGGTCATTCTGAGAGAGATAGCGGGAGAGCTGGCCAAGGACGGCACGTTCAAGAGTTTTGGAGAGAAAAGAAAGAAGGGATACTGGTCTGTAGTTGTTGACATCGGAGGGATCGAGTGTAGGTTTTTTCAGAAGGGGTGCAACTCTCGCTCTCTTGAAGACGGAAGGGACGTAGCCAGCGGTCAGGGATGAGTTGATGAGCGAGGTGAGGTAAGGGAGAAGGTCTCCGGAAATGGTCTGGAGAAGAGAGGAGGGGATAGGGTCAAGCGGGCAGGTTGTTGGGCGGCCGGCCGTCACAAGACGCGAGATTTCATCTGGAGAGAGAGGGGAGAAAGAGGTCAGAGCACAGGGTAGGGCAGTGTGAGCAGAACCAGCGGTGTCGAGGATCGGATGTCGTCAAACTTCTTTTCAAAATGGTTGACGAAGTCATCTGCAGAGAGGGAGGAGGGGGAGGGAGGAGGATTCAGGAGGGAGGAGAAGGTTGCAAAGAGCTTCCTAGGGTTAGAGGCAGATGCTTGGAATTTAGAGTGGTAGAAAGTGGCTTTAGCAGCAGAGAGAGAAGAGGAAAATGTAGAGAGGAGGGAGTGAAAGGATGTCAGGTCCGCAGGGAGGCGAGTTTTCCTCCATTTCCGCTCGGCTGCCCGGAGCCCTGTTCTGTGAGCTCGCAATGAGTCGTCGAGCCACGGAGCGGGAGGGGAGGACCGAGCCGGCCTGGAGGATAGGGGACATAGAGAGTCAAAGGATGCAGAAAGGGAGGAGAGGAGGGTTGAGGAGGCAGAATCAGGAGATAGGTTGGAGAAGGTTTGAGCAGAGGGAAGAGATGATAGGATGGAAGAGGAGAGAGTAGCGGGGAGAGAGAGCGAAGGTTGGGACGGCGCGATACCATCCGAGTAGAGGCAGTGTGGGAAGTGTTGGATGAGAGCGAGAGGGAAAAGGATACAAGGCAGTGGTCGGAGACTTGGAGGGAGTTGCAATGAGGTTAGTGGAAGAACAGCATCTAGTAAAGATGAGGTCGAGCGTATTTCCTGCCTTGTGAGTAGGGGGAAGGTGAGAGGGTGAGGTCAAAGAGGAGAGGAGTGGAAAGAAGGAGGCAGAGAGGAATGAGTCAAAGGTAGACGTGGGGAGGTTAAAGTCGCCCAGAACTGTGAGAGGTGAGCCGTCCTCAGGAAAGGAGCTTATCAAGGCATCAAGCTCATTGATGAACTCTCCGAGGGAACCTGGAGGGCGATAAATGATAAGGATGTTAAGCTTGAAAGGGCTGGTAACTGTGACAGCATGGAATTCAAAGGAGGCGATAGACAGATGGGTAAGGGGAGAAAGAGAGAATGACCACTTGGGAGAGATGAGGATCCCGGTGCCACCACCCCGCTGACCAGAAGCTCTCGGGGTGTGCGAGAACACGTGGGCAGACGAAGAGAGAGCAGTAGGAGTAGCAGTGTTGTCTGTGGTGATCCCTGTTTCCGTCAGTGCCAAGAAGTCGAGGCACTGGAGGGAGGCATAGGCTGAGATGAACTCTGCCTTGTTGGCCGCAGATCGGCAGTTCCAGAGGCTACCGGAGACCTGGAACTCCACGTGGGTCGTGCGCGCTGGGACCACCAGATTAGGGTGGCCGCGGCCACGCGGTGTGGAGCGTTTGTATGGTCTGTGCAGAGAGGAGAGAACAGGGATAGACAGACACATAGTTGACAGGCTACACAAGAGGCTACGCTAATGCAAAGGAGATTGGAATGACAAGTGGACTACACGTCTCGAGTGTTCAGAAAGTTAAGCTTACGTAGCAAGAATCTTATTGACTAAAATGATTAAAATGATACAGTACTGCTGAAGTAGGCTAGCTGGCAGAGGCTGCGTTGTTGACTATGTAGGCTAGCTGACAGTGTCTGCGTTGTTGACACTACACTAATCAAGTCGTTCCGTTGAGTGTAATAGTTTCTACTGTGCTACTGTGCTGCTATTCGGGGCTAGCTGGCTAGCTAGCAGTGTTGATTACATTACACACACACACACCCTCTTCTCTGACCTCAGATACACCTGTAGAGGTGAGACACACACACACGTACATGTACACTCTCTCTCTCACACACACACACACACACACACACACACACACACACACACCCTCTTCTCTGACCTCAGATACACCTGTAGAGGTGAGGCACACACATAAACACATAAACACACGTACACTCACGCACACACACACACACACACACACACACACACACACACACACACACACACACACACACACACACTCTTCTCTGACCTCAGATAGGTGACACACACACACGAACATACACCCATACAAATACACAGACGCACACGTACACCCACACAAACATACACAAACATACACGTACACTTTCACAAATATACTAACACACACACAACTATGCAGACACACATGTACAGCCACAAAAACATACACACACGCACACCTACACAAACATACACAAATACACAGACACACACACACGTCAGTAAAGTACATTTTTTGTGTTTTTCTTCTCCCAATCTCTTCCAGATAACTGAGATCTGTTCATACTGAGATAATGCTGCACCCCTCCGTCCTCCATCCTCCTCCAGTCCTCCGTCCACCACTTCACCCTCCTCCAGTCCGCCCTCGACCACTTCACCCTCCTCCAGTCCTCCCTGTACAACTTCACCCTCCTCCAGTCCTCCCTGCACCACGTCACCCTCCTCCAGTCCTCCCTGCACCACTTCACCCTCCTCCAGTCCTCGCTGCACCACTTCACCCTCCTCCAGTCCTCCCTGCACCACTTCACCCTCCTCCAGTTCTCCCTCCACCACTTCACCCTCCTCCAGTCCTCCCTCCACCACTTCACCCTCCTCCAGTCCTCCCTGCACAACTTCACCCTCCTCCAGTCATCCCTCCACCACTTCACCCTCCTCCAGTCCTCCCTCCACCACTTCACCCTCTTCCAGTCCTCCCTCCTCCAGTCCTCCCTCAACCACTTCACCCTCCTCCAGTCCTCCCTCAACCACTTCACCCTCCTCCAGTCCTCCCTCCTCCAGTCCTCCCTCCACCACTTCACCCTCCTCCAGTCCTCCACCACTTCACCCTCCTCCAGTCCTCCCTCACCCTCCTCCAGTCCCTCCTCACCCCCTCCACCACTTCACCCTCCTCAGTCCTCCCTCCACCACTTCACCCCCTCCTCCAGTCCTCCCCACTTCACCACTTCACCACTCACCCTCCTCCAGTCCTCCCTCCACCACTTCACCCTCCTCCAGTCCTCCCTCCACCACTTCACCCCTCCTCCAGTCCTCCTCCCTCCCCACTTCACCCTCCTCCAGTCCTCCCTCCACCACTTCACCCTCCTCCAGTCCTCCCTCCACCACTTCACCCTCCACCACTTCACCTCCAGTCCTCCCTCCACCACTTCACCCTCCTCCAGTCCTCCACCACTTCACCCTCCTCCAGTCCTCCCTCCACCACTTCACCCTCCTCCAGTCCTCCCTCCACCACTTCACCCTCCTCCAGTCCTCCCTCCACCACTTCACCCTCCACCAGTCCTTCACCCTCCTCCAGTCCTCCCACTCACCCTCCTCTCCTCACCCCTCTCCCTCCACCACTCCCTCCACCACTTCACCCTCCTCCAGTCCTCCCTCCACCACTTCACCCTCCACCACCACTTCACCCTCCTCCAGTCCTCCCTGCACCACTTCACCCTCCTCCAGTTCTCCCACTTCACCCTCCTCTCCTCCACCACTTCACCCTCCTCCAGTCCTCCCCACCACTCCCCTCCACCACTTCACCCTCCTCCAGTCCTCCCTCCACCACTTCACCCTCCTCCAGTCCTCCCTCCACCACTTCACCCTCCTCCAGTCCTCCCTCCACCACTTCACCCTCTTCCAGTCCTCCCTCCTCCAGTCCTCCCTCAACCACTTCACCCTCCTCCAGTCCTCCCTCAACCACTTCACCCTCCTCCAGTCCTCCCTCCACCACTTCACCCTCCTCCAGTCCTCCACCACTTCACCCTCCTCCAGTCCTCCCTCCACCACTTCACCCCCTCCACCAGTCCTCCAGTCCTCCACCACTTCCCTCCTCCAGTCCTCCCTCCACCCTCCTCCAGTCCTCCCTCCACCACTTCACCCTCCACCACTTCACCCTCCTCCAGTCCTCCCTCCACCACTTCACCCTCCTCCAGTCCTCCCTCCACCACTTCACCCTCCTCCAGTCCTCCCTCCACCACTTCACCCTTCTCCAGTCCTCCCTCCACCACTTCACCCTCCACCACTTCACCCTCCTCCAGTCCTCCCTCCACCACTTCACCCTCCTCCAGTCCTCCACCACTCCCTCACCACTCCTCCACCACTCCTCCTCCAGTCCTCCCTCCACCACTTCACCCTCCTCCAGTCCTCCCTCCACCACTTCACCCTCCTCCAGTCCTCCCTCCACCACTTTACCCTCCACCACTTCACCCTCCTCCAGTCCTCCCTCCACCACTTCACCCTCCTCCAGTCCTCCCTCCACCACTTCACCCTCCTCCAGTCCTCCCTCCACCACTTCACCCTCCTCCAGTCCTCCCTCCACCACTTCACCCTCCTCCAGTCCTCCCTCCTCCAGTCCTCCCTCCACCAATTCACCCTCCTCCAGTCCTCCCTCAACCACTTCACCCTCCTCCAGTCCTCCCTCCTCCAGTCCTCCCTCCTCCAGTCCTCCCTCCACCAATTCACCCTCCTCCAGTCCTCCCTCAAACACTTCACCCTCCTCCAGTCCTCCCTCCACCACTTCACCCTCCTCCAGTCAAAACTGTCATAAGCCTGTTATAAACCTATTAAGAACCTGTTCATATAGTGAATACAAACATGTTGTAAACCTGTTATAAACCTGTTCGAATAGGCAATACAAACCTGTTATAAACCTATTATATCTGTTACAAAACTGTCATAAACCTGTTATAAACCTATTAAGAACCTGTTCATATAGTCAATACAAACCTGTTATAAACCTGTTCATATAGTCAATACAAACCTGCTATAAACCTGTTCATATAGTCAATACAAACCTGTTATAAACCTGTTCATATAGTCAATACAAACCTGTTATAAACCTGTTCATATAGTCAATACAAACCTGCTATAAACCTGCTCATATAGTCAATACAAACCTGTTATAAACCTGTTCATATAGTCAAGACAAACCTGTTATAAACCTGTTATAAACCTGTTCATATAGTCAATACAAACCTGTTATAAACCTGTTATAAACCTGTTCATATAGTCAATACAAACCTGTTATAAACCTGTTATAAACATGTTATAAACCTGTTCATATAGTCAACACAAACCTGATATAAACCTGCTATAAACCTGTTCATATAGTCAATACAAACCTGTTATAAACCTGTTCATATAGTCAATACAAACCTGTTATAAACCTGTTCATATAGTCAATACAAACCTGCTATAAACCTGTTCATATAGTCAATGCAAACCTGCTATAAACCTGTTCATATAGTCAATACAAACCTGTTATAAACCTGTTATAAACCTGTTATAAACCTGTTCATATAGTCAATACAAACCTGCTATAAACCTGTTCATATAGTCAATACAAACCTGTTATAAACCTGTTATAAACCTGTTATAAACCTGTTCATATAGTCAATACAAACCTATAAACCTGTTATAAACCTGCTATAAACCTGTTCATATAGTCAATACAAACCTGTTATAAAACTGTTATAAACCTGTTCATATGGTCAATACAAACCTGTTATAAACCTGTTATAAACCTGTTCATATAGTCAATACAAACCTGTTATAAACCTGTTCATATAGTCAATACAACCCTGTTATAAACCTGTTATAAACCTGTTCATATAGTCAATACAAACCTGTTATAAACCTGTTATAAACCTGTTATAAACCTGTTATAAACCTCTTCATATAGTCAATACAAACCTGTTATAAACCTGTTATAAACCTGTTCATATAGTCAATACAAACCTGTTATAAACCTGTTCATATAGTCAATACAAACCTGCTATAAACCTGTTCATATAGTCAATACAAACCTGCTATAAACCTGTTCATATAGTCAATATAAACCTGTTATAAACCTGTTCATATAGTCAATACAAACCTGCTATAAACCATTTAACATTTACATTTAAGTCATTTAGCAGACGCTCTTATCCAGAGCGACTTACAAATTGGTGATTTCACCTTATGACATCCAGTGGAGCAGCCACTTTACAATAGTGCATCTAAATCTTTTAAAGGGGGGTGAGAAGGATTACTTTATCCTATCCTAGGTATTCCTTAAAGAGGTGGGGTTTCAGGTGTCTCCGGAAGGTGGTGATTGACTCCGCTGTCCTGGCGTCGTGAGGGAGTTTGTTCCACCATTGGGGGGCCAGAGCAGCGAACAGTTTTGACTGGGCTGAGCGGGAACTGTACTTCCTCAGTGGTAGGGAGGCGAGCAGGCCAGAGGTGGATGAATGCAGTGCCCTTGTTTGGGTGTAGGGCCTGATCAGAGCCTGGAGGTACTGAGGTGCCGTTCCCCTCACAGCTCCGTAGGCAAGCACCATGGTCTTGTAGCGGATGCGAGCTTCAACTGGAAGCCAGTGGAGAGAGCGGAGGAGCGGGGTGACGTGAGAGAACTTGGGAAGGTTGAACACCAGACGGGCTGCGGCGTTCTGGATGAGTTGTAGGGGTTTAATGGCACCGGCAGGGAGCCCAGCCAACAGCGAGTTGCAGTAATCCAGACGGGAGATGACAAGTGCCTGGATTAGGACCTGCGCCGCTTCCTGTGTGAGGCAGGGTCGTACTCTGCGGATGTTGTAGAGCATGAACCTACAGGAACGGGCCACCGCCTTGATGTTAGTTGAGAACGACAGGGTGTTGTCCAGGATCACGCCAAGGTTCTTAGCGCTCTGGGAGGAGGACACAGTGGAGTTGTCAACCGTGATGGCGAGATCATGGAACGGGCAGTCCTTCCCGGGAGGAAGAGCAGCTCCGTCTTGCCGAGGTTCAGCTTGAGGTGGTGATCCGTCATCCACACTGATATGTCTGCCAGACATGCAGAGATGCGATTCGCCACCTGGTCATCAGAAGGTGGAAAGGAGAAGATTAATTGTGTGTCGTCTGCATAGCAATGATAGGAGAGACCATGTGAGGTTATGACAGAGCCAAGTGACTTGGTGTATAGCGAGAATAGGAGAGGGCCTAGAACAGAGCCCTGGGGGACACCAGTGGTGAGAGCACGTGGTGAGGAGACGGATTCTCGCCACGCCACCTGGTAGGAGCGACCTGTCAGGTAGGACGCAATCCAAGCGTGGGCTGCGCCGGAGATGCCCAACTCGGAGAGGGTGGAGAGGAGGATCTGATGGTTCACAGTATCGAAGGCAGCCGATAGGTCTAGAAGGATGAGAGCAGAGGAGAAATAGTTAGCTTTAGCAGTGCGGAGCGCCTCCGTGATACAGAGAAGAGCAGTCTCAGTTGAATGACTAGTCTTGAAACCTGACTGATTTGGATCAAGAAGGTCATTCTGAGAGAGATAGCGGGAGAGCTGGCCAAGGACGGCACGTTCAAGGGTTTTGGAGAGAAAAGAAAGAAGGGATACTGGTCTGTAGTTGTTGACATCGGAGGGATCGAGTGTAGGTTTTTTCAGAAGGGGTGCAACTCTCGCTCTCTTGAAGACGGAAGGGACGTAGCCAGCGGTCAGGGTTGAGTTGATGAGCGAGGTGAGGTAAGGGAGAAGGTCTCCGGAAATGGTCTGGAGAAGAGAGGAGGGGATAGGGTCAAGCGGGCAGGTTGTTGGGCGGCCGGCCGTCACAAGACGCGAGATTTCATCTGGAGAGAGAGGGGAGAAAGAGGTCAGAGCACAGGGTAAGGCAGTGTGAGCAGAACCAGCGGTGTCGTTTGACTTAGCAAACGAGGATCGGATGTCGTCGACCTTCTTTTCAAAATGGTTGACGAAGTCATCTGCAGAGAGGGAGGAGGGGGGAGGGGAGGGCGATTCAGGAGGGAGGAGAAGGTGGCAAAGAGCTTCCTAGGGTTAGAGGCAGATGCTTGGAATTTAGAGTGGTAGAAAGTGGCTTTAGCAGCAGCGACAGAAGAGGAAAATGTAGAGAGGAGGGAGTGAAAGGATGCCAGGTCCGCAGGGAGGCGAGTTTTCCTCCATTTCCGCTCGGCTGCCCGGAGCCCTGTTCTGTGAGCTCGCAATGAGTCGTCGAGCCACGGAGCGGGAGGGGAGGACCGAGCCGGCCTGGAGGATAGGGGACATAGAGAGTCAAAGGATGCAGAAAGGGAGGAGAGGAGGGTTGAGGAGGCAGAATCAGGAGATAGGTTGGAGAAGGTTTGAGCAGAGGGAAGAGATGATAGGATGGAAGAGGAGAGAGTAGTGGGGGAGAGAGAGCGAAGGTTGGGACGGCGCGATACCATCCGAGTAGGGGCAGTGTGGGAAGTGTTGGATGAGAGCGAGAGGGAAAAGGATACAAGGTAGTGGTCGGAGACTTGGAGGGGAGTTGCAATGAGGTTAGTGGAAGAACAGCATCTAGTAAAGATGAGGTCGAGCGTATTGCCTGCCTTGTGAGTAGGGGGAAGGTGAGAGGGAGAGGTCAAAAGAGGAGAGGAGTGGAAAGAAGGAGGCAGAGAGGAATGAGTCAAAGGTAGACGTGGGGAGGTTAAAGTCGCCCAGAACTGTGAGAGGTGAGCCGTCCTCAGGAAAGGAGCTTATCAAGGCATCAAGCTCATTGATGAACTCTCCGAGGGAACCTGGAGGGCGATAAATGATAAGGATGTTAAGCTTGAAAGGGCTGGTAACTGTGACAGCATGGAATTCAAAGGAGGCGATAGACAGATGGGTAAGGGGAGAAAGAGAGAATGACCACTTGGGAGAGATGAGGATCCCGGTGCCACCACCCCGCTGACCAGAAGCTCTTGGGGTGTGCGAGAACACGTGGGCAGACGAAGAGAGAGCAGTAGGAGTAGCAGTGTTATCTGTGGTGATCCATGTTTCCGTCAGTGCCAAGAAGTCGAGAGACTGGAGGGAGGCATAGGCTGAGATGAACTCTGCCTTGTTGGCCGCAGATCGGCAGTTCCAGAGGCTACCGGAGACCTGGAACTCCACGTGGTCGTGCGCGCTGGGACCACCAGATTAGGGTGGCCGCGGCCACGCGGTGTGGAGCGTTTGTATGGTCTGTGCAGAGAGGAGAGAACAGGGATAGACAGACACATAGTTGACAGGCTACAGAAGAGGCTACGCTAATGCAAAGGAGATTGGAATGACAAGTGGTCTACACGTCTCGAATGTTCAGAAAGTTGAGCTTACGTAGCAAGAATCTTATTGACTAAAATGATTAAAAATGATACAGTACTGCTGAAGTAGGCTAGCTGGCAGTGGCTGCGTTGTTGACTTTGTAGGCTAGCTGGCAGTGGCTGCGTTGTTGATTCGGGGGCTAGCTGTCTAGCTAGCAGTGTTGATTACGTTAAACCTGTTATAAACCTGTTATAAACCTGTTTATATAGTCAATACAAACCTGTTATAAACCTGTTATAAACCTGTTCATATAGACAATACAAACCTGTTATAAACCTGTTATAAACCTGTTCATATTAGTCAATACAAACCTGTTATAAACCTGTTATAAACCTGTTCATATAGACAATACAAACCTGTTATAAACCTGCTATAAACCTGTTCATATTAGTCAATACAAACCTGTTATAAACCTGTTCATATAGTCAATACAACCCTGTTATAAACCTGTTATAAACCTGTTCATATAGTCAATACAAACCTGTTATAAACCTGTTATAAACCTCTTCATATAGTCAATACAAACCTGTTATAAACCTGTTATAAACCTGTTCATATAGTCAATACAAACCTGTTATAAACCTGTTCATATAGTCAATACAAACCTGTTATAAACCTGTTCATATAGTCAATACAAACCTGTTATAAACCTGTTCATATAGTCAATACAAACCTGTTATAAACCTGTTCATATAGTCAATACAAACCTGTTATAAACCTGCTCATATAGTCAATACAAACCTGCTATAAACCTGTTCATATAGTCAATACAAACCTGTTATAAACCTGTTCATATAGTCAATACAAACCTGTTATAAACCTGTTCATATAGTCAATACAAACCTGCTATAAACCTGTTATAAACCTGTTATAAACCTGTTCATTAAGGCAATTACTAACCTGTTATAAACAGCGTCAGGGAAATTGCAAGATTGTTAAAATGCTTGTATTGCATTATAAGGGTTGTGTTATGCAACAGAATAGAGTATTTTGTTAACTATTGTGTGTTCTACTGAGGATGGGCTTCTGGGAGATTACACTGACAGGAGATTTACGATGTCTTTGGGTGATAAAACCTAAAGAGCATTCCAGAGAATGAGGTAATGTTTCTGTTCTATACCGTAGCAGCGAGAGTAGGTGCTGCCTTGGCAGGAACTAATGGGGATCCATAATAAACCCCAGGAAGAGTAGCTGCTGCCTTGGCAGGAACTAATGGGGATCTATAATAAACCCCAGGAAGTGTAGCTGCCGCTGAGCATTCCAGAGAATGAGGTAATGTTTCTGTTCTATACCGTAGCAGGGAGAGTAGCTGCTGCCTTGGCAGGAACTAATGGGGTTCCATAATAAACCCCAGGAAGTGTAGCTGCTGCTCAGCATTCCAGAGAATGAGGTAATGTTTCTGTTCTATACCGTAGCAGGGAGAGTAGCTGCTGCCTTGGCAGGAACTAATGGGGATCCATAATAAACCCCAGGAAGAGTAGCTGCTGCCTTGGCAGGAACTAATGGGGATCCATAATAAACCCCAGGAAGTGAGAATGAGGTAATGTTTCTGTTCTATACCGTAGCAGGGAGAGTAGCTGCTGCCTTGGCAGGAACTAATGGGGATCCATAATAAACCCCAGGAAGAGTAGCTGCTGCCTTGGCAGGAACTAATGGGGATCCATAATAAACCCCCGGAAGAGTAACTGCTGCCTTGGCAGGAACTAATGGGGATCCATAATAAACCCCAGGAAGAGTAGCTGCTGCCTTGGCAGGAACTAATGGGGATCCATAATAAACCCCAGGAAGAGTAGCTGCTGCCTTGGCAGGAACTAATGGGGATCCATAATAAACCCCAAGAAGAGTAGTTGCTGCCTTGACAGGAACTAATTGGGATCCATAATAAACCCCAGGAAGAGTAGCTGCTGCCTTGTCAGGAACTAATGGGGATCCATAATAAACCCCAGGAAGAGTAGCTGCTGCCTTGGCAGGAACTAATGGGGATCCATAATAAACCCCAGGAAGAGTAGCTGCTGCCTTGGCAGGACCTAATGGGGATCCATAATAAACCCCAAGAAGAGTAGTTGCTGCCTTGACAGGAACTAATTGGGATCCATAATAAACCCCAGGAAGAGTAGCTGCTGCCTTGGCAGGAACTAATGGGGATCCATAATAAACCCCGGGAAGAGTAGCTGCTGCCTTAGCAGGAACTAATGGGGATCCATAATAAACCCCAGGAAGAGTAGCTGCTGCCTTGGCAGGAACTAATGGGGATCCATAATAAACCCCAGGAAGAGTAGCTGCTGCCTTGGCAGGAACTAATGGGGATCCATAATAAACCCCAGGAAGAGTAGCTGCTGCCTTGGCAGGAACTAATGGGGATCCATAATAAACCCCAGGAAGAGTAGCTGCTGCCTTGGCAGGAACTAATGGGGATCAATAATAAACCCCAGGAAGAATAGCTGCTGCCTTGGCAGGAACTAATGGGGATCCATAATAAACCCCAGGAAGAGTAGCTGCTGCCTTAGCAGGAACTAATGGGGATCCATAATAAACCCCAGGAAGAGTAGCTGCTGCCTTGGCAGGAACTAATGGGGATCCATAATAAACCCCAGGAAGAGTAGCTGCTGCCTTGGCAGGAACTAATGGGGATCCATAATAAACCTGAGGAAGAGTAGCTGCTGCCTTGGCAGGAACTAATGGGGATCCATAATAAACCCCAGGAAGAGTAGCTGCTGCCTTGGCAGGAACTAATGGGGATCAATAATAAACCCCAGGAAGAATAGCTGCTGCCTTGGCAGGAACTAATGGGGATCAATAATAAACCCCAGGAAGAGTAGCGGCTGCCTTGGCAGGAACTAATGGGGATCCATAATAAACCCCAGGAAGAGTAGCTGCTGCCTTGGCAGGAACTAATGGGGATCAATAATAAACCCCAGGAAGAATAGCTGCTGCCTTGGCAGGAACTAATGGGGATCCATAATAAACCCCAGGAAGAGTAGCTGCTGCCTTGGCAGGAACTAATGGGGATCCATAATAAACCCCAGGAAGAGTAGCTGCTGCCTTGGCAGGAACTAATGGGGATCCATAATAAACCCCAGGAAGAGTAGCTGCTGCCTTGGCAGGAACTAATGGGGATCCATAATAAATACAAATACAAATAAACCTCTTATACACCTGTTCACATACAAAATATGAACACATTGTAAACCTATTATAAACGTCTTATGAAGTCAGTACAAACCTGCTCTAAAGCTGCCAAAACAAAACTGTTGTAAATCTATTATAAACCTGTTAAAAATCTGTTCATATAGTCAATACAAACCTGTTATAAACCTGTTATAAACCTGTTATAAACATGTTCATATAGTCAATACAAACCTGTTATAAACCTGTTCATATAGTCAATACAAACCTGTTATAAACCTGTTCATATAGTCAATACAAACCTGTTATAAACCTGTTCATATAGTCAATACAAACCTGTTATAAACCTGTTCATATAGTCAATGCAAACCTGTTATAAACCTGTTCATATAGTCAATACAAACCTGTTATAAACCTGTTCATATAGTCAATGCAAACCTGTTATAAACCTGTTATAAACCTGTTCATATAGTCAATGCAAACCTGTTATAAACCTGTTATAAACCTGTTCATATAGTCAATACAAACCTGTTATAAACCTGTTCATATAGTCAATACAAACCTGTTATAAACCTGTTCATATAGTCAATACAAACCTGCTATAAACCTGTTCATATAGTCAATACAAACCTGTTATAATCCTGTTATAAACCTGTTCATATAGTCAATACAAACCTGTTATAAACCTGTTATAATCCTGTTATAATCCTGTTATAAACTTGTTATACATTTTTTATAAACCTGTTCATATCGTCAATCCGTAATTTTTACATAATTTGAATATGTCAGGTGAGTATTTGAACATTCTTTCAAAGAGACAGTAAATGACAGTAAGGTCAGTTTGTTTTATACATCTGAACTTTACTGGAGAATAAGAAGCACGACAACAGTAAATGACAGTAAGGTCAGTTTGTTTTATACATCTGAACTTTACTGGAGAATAAGAAGCATGACAACATGAGATACATTTTATAAACATCATGTTCACACACACACACACACACACACACACACACACACACACACACACACACACACACACACACACACACACACACACACACACACACACACACACACACAAACACAAACACACACACACAGTGTCCTTATGGTGTCCAGCGTGTCTATATCATCTGTGTCTGGGAGTTGCGGCGCGGCCACAGGAATCGGAAACAGAGGAAGAGGAGGAAGAAGAGGAGAAGAGAGATGAAGAAGAGGAGGGTGACGTAGCCGGCGTGAGGAAGAGGAGGAGTGTCTGGAGCCTCGGCTGGAATCATATTGGTCAGATTCAGCATGTAGCCCAACGTCCAACCTGCATCACTACCTGAAATCTACACACACGCACACACACGCACGCACACACACGTACACACACGCACACACACACACATCACAGTCAGTGTTGAAGATATATTTCAGAAAGTCAAGAGAACATTGTTTAGGTCATGATATTGAATCTAAATGATTGGTATTTTGGTATTTTATTAGGATCCCCATTAGCTGTTGCAAAAGCAGCAGCTACTCTTCCTGGGGTCCACACAAACCATGAACTACATGGACAAAACTACGTAGATTTAAAAAAGGCACACATAGCCTACATATCAATCGATACATCCACGCAGCCTACACATCCATACATCCACACATCCATACATCCATACATCCACACACAGCCTACACATCCACACACAGCCTACACATCCACACACAGCCTACACATCCACACATCCACACATCCATACATCCACACATCCACACACAGCCTACACATCCACACATCCACACACAGCCTACACATCCATACAGCCTACACATCCATACAGCCTACACATCCATACATCCACACACAGCCTACACATCCATACATCCACACACAGCCTACACATCCATACATCCACACAGCCTACACATCAATACAACCACACATAGCCTACACATCCATACATCCACACATCCACACATAGCCTACACATCCATATAGCCTACACATCCATACATCCACACATAGCCTACACATCCATACAGCCTACACATCCCTACACATCCATACAGCCTACACATCCATACAGCCTACACATCCATACATCCACACACAGCCTACACATCCATACATCCACACACAGCCTACACATCCATACATCCACACACACACATCCATACAGCCTACACATCCATACATCCACACACAGCCTACACATCCATACATCCACACACAGCCTACACATCCATACATCCACACACAGCCTACACATCCATACATCCACACACAGCCTACACATCCATACATCCACACACATCCACACAGCCTACACATCCATACAGCCTACACATCAATACAACCACACATAGCCTACACATCCATACATCCACACATCCACACATAGCCTACACATCCACACAGCCTACACATCCATACAGCCTACACATCCATACAGCCTACACATCCATACAGCCTACACATCCATACAGCCCACACATCCATACAGCCTACACATCCACACAGCCTACACATCCATACATCACACACACAGCCTACACATCCACACACAGCCCACACATCCATACAGCCTACACATCCACACACGGCCTACACATCCATACATCCACACACAGCCTACACATCCACACACAGCCCACACATCCATACAGCCTACACATCCATACAGCCTACACATCCACACACGGCCTACACATCCATACATCCACACATAGCCTACACATCCACACACAGCCCACACATCCATACAGCCTACACATCCACACACAGCCTACACATCCATACATCCTCACATAGCCTACACATCCACACACGGCCTACACATCCATACACCACACATAGCCTACACATCCATACATCCACACATAGCCTACACATCCATACAGCCTACACATCCATACATCCACACACAGCCTACACATCCATACATCCTACACATAGCCTACACATCCATACATCCACACATAGCCTACACATCCACACACGGCCTACACATCCATACATCCACACACAGCCTACACATCCATACATCCACACACAGCCTACACATCCACACACAGCCTACACATCCATACATCCACACACAGCCTACACATCCATACATCCACACACAGCCTACACATCCATACATCCCCACACAGCCTACACATCCATACAGCCACACATAGCCTACACATCCATACAGCCTACACATCCATACATCCACACACAGCCTACACATCCATACATCCACACACAGCCTACACATCCATACATCCTCACACAGCCTACACATCCATACATCCTCACACAGCCTACACATCCATACATCCTACACATCCATACATCCACATACAGCCTACACATCCATACATCCTCACACAGCCTACACATCCATACATCCACACACAGCCTACACATCCACACACAGCCTACACATCCATACATCCACACACAGCCTACACATCCACACACAGCCTACACATCCACACACAGCCTACACATCCATACATCCACACATCCATACAGCCTACACATCCACACATCCATACAGCCTACACATCCACACATCCATACAGCCTACACATCCATACATACACACATACTATCTAGGTCAAATAGGGGAGAGGCGTTGTGCCGTGAGGTGTTGCTTTATCTGCCCTCATATCAATACATACACACATACTATCTAGGTCCAATAGGGGAGAGGTGTTGTGCCGTGAGGTGTTGCTTTATCTGTTTTTTGAAACCAGGTTTTCTGTTTATTTGAGCAATATGAGATGCAATTATGGCTCTATATATTACTGTACGCTTTATGGAATTTGTTCTGGATTAGAGGACTGTGAGAAGACCTCTGATGGGGTAAGTGTGTGTATGGTGCACTACTGTATGGTGCACAGTGCACTATAGTGTATGGTGCACTACTGACACAATGATGAAAATAATCATGGCCTCTAAACCATCAAGCTGCATACTGGACCTTATTCCAACTAAACTACTGAAAGAGCTGCTTCCTGTGCTTGGCCCTCCTATGTTGAAAATAATAAACGGCTCTCTATCCACCGGATGTGTACCAAACTCACTAAAAGTGGCAGTAATAAAGCCTCTCTTGAAAAAGCCAAACCTTGACCCAGAAAATATAAAAAACTATCGGCCTATATCGAATCTTCCATTCCTCTTCTTCCATTCCTCCTCTTTCCATTTTAGAAAAGGCTGTTGCGCAGCAACTCACTGCCTTCCTGAAGACAAACAATGTATACGAAATGCTTCAGTCTGGTTTTAGACCCCATCATAGCACTGAGACTGCACTTGTGAAGGTGGTAAATTACCTTTTAATGGCATCAGACCGAGGCTCTGCATCTGTCCTCGTGCTCCTACATTTTACATTTAAGTCATTTAGCAGACGCTCTTATCCAGAGCGACTTACAAATTGGTGCATTCACCTTATGACATCCAGTGGAACAGTAGTGCATCTAAATCTTTTAAAGGGGGGGGGATTACTTTATCCTATCCTAGGTATTCCTTAAAGAGGTGGGGTTTCAGGTGTCTCCGGAAGGTGGTGATTGACTCCGCTGTCCTGGCGTCGTGAGGGAGTTTGTTCCACCATTGGGGGGCCAGAGCAGCGAACAGTTTTGACTGGGCTGAGCGGGAACTGTACTTCCTCAGTGGTAGGGAGGCGAGCAGGCCAGAGGTGGATGAACGCAGTGCCCTTGTTTGGGTGTAGGGCCTGATCAGAGCCTGGAGGTACTGAGGTGCCGTTCCCCTCACAGCTCCGTAGGCAAGCACCATGGTTTTGTAGTGTTGCTTTTGATACCATCGATCACCACATTCTTTTGGAGAGATTGGAAACCCAAATTGGTCTACACGGACAAGTTCTGGCCTGGTTTAGATCTTATCTGTCGGAAAGATATCAGTTTGTCTCTGTGAATGGTTTGTCCTCTGACAAATCAACTGTAAATTTCGGTGTTCCTCAAGGTTCCGTTTTAGGACCACTATTGTTTTCATTATATATTTGACCTCTTGGGGATGTCATTCGAAAACATAATGTTAACTTTCACTGCTATGCGGATGACACACAGCTGTACATTTCAATGAAACATGGTGAAGCCCCAAAATTGCCCTCGCTAGAAGCATGTGTTTCAGACATAAGGAAGTGGATTGCTGCAAACTTTCTACTTTTAAACTCGGACAAAACAGAGATGCTTGTTCTAGGTCCCAAGAAACAAAGATATCTTCTGTTGAATCTGACAATTAATCTTAATGGTTGTACAGTCGTCTCAAATAAAACTGTGAAGGACCTCGGCGTTACTCTGGACCCTGATCTCTCTTTTGAAGAACTTATCAAGACCATTTCAAGGACAGCTTTTTTCCATCTACGTAACATTGCAAAAATCAGAAACTTTCTGTCCAAAAATGATGCAGAAAAATTAATCCATGCTTTTGTCACTTCTAGGTTAGACTACTGCAATGCTCTACTTTCCGGCTACCCGGATAAAGCACTAAATAAACTTCAATTAGTGCTAAATACGGCTGCTAGAATCCTGACTAGAACCAAAAAATTTGATCATATTACTCCAGTGCTAGCCTCCCTACACTGGCTTCCTGTCAAGGCAAGGCCTGATTTCAAGGTTTTACTGCTAACCTACAAAGCATTACATGAGCTTGCTCCTACCTATCTTTCTGATTTGGTCCTGCCGTACATACCTACACATAGGCTACGGTCACAAGATGCAGGCCTCCTAATTGTCCCTAGAATTTCTAAGCAAACAGCTGGAGGCAGGGCTTTCTCCTATAGAGCTCAATTTTTATGGAACGGTCTGCCTACCCATGTCAGAGACGCAAACTCGGTCTCAAGACTCATCTCTTCAGTGGGTCATATGATTGAGTGTAGTCTGGCCCAGGAGTGGGAAGGTGAACGGAAAGGCTCTGGAGCAACGAACCGCCCTTGCTGTCTCTGCCTGGCCGGTTCCCCTCTTTCCACTGGGATTCTCTGCCTCTAACTATATTATAGGGGCTGAGTCACTGGCTTACTGGGGCTCTCTCATACCGTCCCTGGGAGGGGTGCGTCACCTGAGTGGGTTGAGTCACTGATGTGGTCATCCTGTCTGGGTTGGCGCCCCCCCTTGGGTTGTGCCGTTGCGGAGATCTTTGTGGGCTATACTCAGCCTTGTCTCAGGATGGTAAGTTGGTGGTTGAAGATATCCCTCTAGTGGTGTGGGGGCTGTGCTTTGGCAAAGTGGGTGGGGTTATATCCTTCCTGTTCGGCCCTGTCTGGGGGTGTCCTCGGATGGGGCCACAGTGTCTCCTGACCCCTCCTGTCTCAGCCTCCAGTATATATGCTGCAGTAGTTTATGTGTCGGGGGGCTAGGGTCAGTTTGTTATATCTGGAGTACTTCTCCTGTCCTATTCAGTGTCCTGTGTGAATTTAAGTGTGCTCTCTCTAATTCTCTCTTTCTTTCTCTCTCTCGGAGGACCTGAGCCCTAGGACCATGCCTCAGGACTACCTGACATGATGACTCCTTGCTGTCCCCAGTCCACCTGGCCGTGCTGCTGCTCCAGTTTCAACTGTTCTGCCTTATTATTATTGCACCATGCTGGTCATTTATGAACATTTGAATATCTTGGCCATGTTCTGTTATAATCGCCACCCGGCACAGCCAGAAGAGGACTGGCCACCCCACATAGCCTGGTTCCTCTAGGTTTCTTCCTAGGTTTTGGCCTTTCTAGGGAGTTTTTCCTAGCCACCGTGCTTCTACACCTGCATTGCTTGCTGTTTGGGGTTTCAGGCTGGGTTTCTGTACAGCACTTTGAGATATCAGCTGATGTACGAAGGGCTATATAAATACATTTGATTTGATTTTGATTTGATTTTGTTGACCAGAGCCTTATATAGAACACTACTGTTGACCAGAGCCCTATTCCCTATATAGAGGAAGTATATATAAAGGAAGTTCCATGCAATAAGGGCTCTATATAATACTGTACGCTTTACGGAATTTGTCCTGGATTAGAGGTGTCACGATCGTCGTAGTGAGGAGACCAAGGCGCAGCGTGATATGAATACATGTTCTATATTTAATGAAGAAAGAACACTGAAACAAACTTATAAAACAACAAACGACCGTGACACTATATAATCTAAATGTGCAGACACAGGCAACTGCCTCTAATTGAGAACCAATCTAGGCAACCATAGACATACATAAACACCTCAATGGTAAACAACCCCATAAACCTACAAAACCCCTAGACAGTACAAAACACATACATCACCCATGTCACACCCTGACCTAATCAAAATACACTGCTCAAAAAAATAAAGGGAACACTAAAATAACACATCCTAGATCTGAATGAATGAAATATTCTTATTAAATACTTTTTTATTTACATAGTTGAATGTGCTGACAACAAAATCACACAAAAATGATCAATGGAAATCAAATTTATCAACCTATGGAGTCACACTCAAAATCAAAGTGGAAAACCACACTACAGGCTGATCCAACTTTGATGTAATGTCCTTAAAACAAGTCAAAATGAGGCTCAGTAGTGTGTAGTGTGTGTGGCCTCCACGTGCCTGTATGACCTCTCTACAATGCCTGGGCATGCTCCTGATGAGGTGGCGGATGGTCTCCTGAGGGATCTCCTCCCAGACCTGGACTAAAGCATCCGCCAACTCCTGGACAGTCTGTGGTGCAACGTGGCGTTGGTGGATGGAGCGAGACATGCCTTCCTCTTGCAGGAACTGCTGACACACTCCAGCCACATGAGGTCTAGCATTGTCTTGCAGTAGGAGGAACCCAGGGCCAACCACACCAGCATATGGTCTCACAAGGGGTCTGAGGATCTCATCTCGGTACCTAATGACAGTCAGGCTACCTCTGGCGAGCACATGGAGGGCTGTGCGGCCCCCCAAAGAAATGCCACCCCACACCATGACTGACCCACCACCACACCGGTCATGCTGGAGGATGTTGCAGGCAGCAGAACGTTTTCCATGGCTTCTCCAGACTGTCACGTCTGTCACATGTGCTCAGTGTGAACCTGCTTTCATCTGTGAAGAGCACAGGGCACCAGTGGCGAATTTACCAATCTTGGTGTTCTCTGGCAAATGCCAAACGTCCTGCACGGTGTTTGGCTGTAAGCACAACCCCCACCTGTGGACGTCGGACCCTCATTACCACCCTCATGGAGTCTGTTTCTGACCGTTTGAGCAGACACATGCACATTTGTGGCCTGCTGGAGGTCATTTTGCAGGGCTCTGGCAGTGCTCCTCCTTGCGCAAAGGCGGAGGTAGCGGTCCTGCTGCTGGGTTGTTGCTCTCCTACGGCCTCCTCCACGTCTCCTGATGTACTGGCCTGTCTTCTGGTATCGCCTCCATGCTCTGGACACTACGCTGACAGACACAGCAAACCTTCTTGCCACATCTCGCATTGATGTGCCATCCTGAATGAGCTGCACTACCTGAGCCACTTGTGTGGGTTGTAGACTCCGTCTCATGCTACCACTAGAGTCAAAGCACCGCCAGCATTCAAAAGTGACCAAAACATCAGCCAGTAAGCATAGGAACTGAGAAGTGGTCTGTGGTCCCCACCTGCAGAACCACTACTTTATTGGAGGTGTCTTGCTAAATGTCTATAATTTCCAACTGTTGTCTATTCCATTTGCACAACAGCATGTGAAATGTATTGTCAATCAGTGTTGCTTCCTAAGTGGACAGTTTGATTTCACAGAAGTGTGATTGACTTGGAGTTACATTGTGTTGTTTAAGTGTTCCCTTTATTTTTTTGAGCAGTGTATATAAAGAAAACAAAGAATACTCAGGTCAGGGCGTGACAAGAGGACTGTCAAAAGACCTCTGGTGGGGTAAGTGTGTGTGTCAGAGCTGTGTGTAAGTTGATTATGCAAACAATTTGGGATTTTCAACACATTGTTTCTTATAAAAAGAAGAAGTGATGCAGTCAGTCTCTCCTCAACTCTGAGCCAAGTGAGACTGGCATGCATAGTATTTATATCAGCCCTCTGATTACAATGAAGAGCAAGACGTGCCTTTGTTCTGGGCCAGCTACAGCTTAACTAGGTGTTTCTTTGCAGCACTTGACCACATGACTGGACAATAATCAAGATAAGATCAAACTAGAGCCCGCAGGACCTGCTTTAGGAGTGTGGTGTCAAGAAATCTGAGCATCTTTTTTAAATCTATTTTTTAATCCCAATTTCTCCCTAATTTCGTGGTATCCAATTGTTAGTAGTTACTATCTTGTCTCATCGCTACAACTCCCGTACGGGCTCGGGAGAAACGAAGGTCGAAAGCCATGCATCCTCCGAAACACAACCCAACCAAGCCACACTGCTTCTTAACACAGGGCGCATCCAACCCGGAAGCCAGCCGCACCAATGTGTCGGAGGAAACACCGTGCACCTGGCGACCTGGTTAGCGTGCACTGTGCCCGGCCCACCACAAGAGTCGCTAGTGGGCGATGAGACAAGGATATCCCTACCGACCAAACCCTCGCTAACCTGTACGACGCTAGGCCAATTGTGCGCCGCCCCACGGACCTCCCGGTCGCAGCCGGCTGCGACAGAGCCTGGGCGAGATCCCAGAATCTCTGGTGGTACAGCTAGCGCTGCGATGCCCTAGACCACCGGGAGGCCCGAGCATCTCTTTTTTACGGACAGACCTCTCCCCATCTTTACAACCATTGTAAACTATCATGGTCAAAAGATTCAATCTAAGGTAACGGCAAGTAATTTAGTCTCCTCAACTTGTTCAACAGCCACACCATTCATTACCAGATTCAGATTCAATATAAATGCAACATGCAACAATTTCAAAGATTTTACTGAGTTACAGTTCATATACTTAATGAATTCATTAGTCCCTAATCTATTGATTTCACATAACTGGGAGTACAGATATGCATCTGTTGGTCAAAGATACCTTAAGAAAGGGTAGGGAAGAGGATCAGAAAACCAGTCAGTACCTGATGTGACCGCCATCTGCCTCATGCAGCGTGACACATCTCCTTCACATAGAGTTGATCAGGGATTGTGGCCTGTGGAATGTGGTCCCACTCATCTTCGATGGCTGTGCAAAGATGTTGTATATTTGTCGGGAACTGGAACATGCTGTCGTACACGTCGATCCAGAGCATCCCAAACATGCTTAATGGGTGACATGTCTGGTGAGTATGTAGGCCAGGGAAGAACTAGGACATTTTCAGCTTCTAGGAACTGTGTACAGATCCTTGCGGCATGAGGTGGTGCTTTATCATGCTGAAATATGAGGTGATGTTCCAATGGGCCTCAGGAACTCGTCACGTTATCTCTGCATTCAAATTGCCATTGATAAAATGCAATTGTGTTCGCTGTCCGTAGCTTATACCTGCCATAACTCAACCATGTGGCACTCTGTTCACAACGTTGACATCAGCAAACCGCTCGCCCACATGACACATGTGGTCTGCGGTTGTGAGGCCGGACGTACTGCCAAATCCTCGAAAACGACGTTGAAGGCAGCTTATGTTAGAGAAATGATGGAGTTATGACTTCCGGCGCCGACAGAGACGGCCACCTCGCTTCGCATATTTTTTTAATGTGTTATTTCTTACATTGTTAAATCTTAGGTTTTATTACATACTGTCGTAAGGAACTATTTGATATAAGAGCAACGTCAACTCACCAACATTACGACCAGGAATACAACTTTCACAAAGCGGATGCTCTGTTTGGTCCGCCACCCAGGACAATGGATAGGATCCCAGCCGGCGACCCAAAACAACGGCGCCGCAGAAGGGGCAGACGGAGCGGTGTTCTGGTCAGGCTCCGTAGACAGGCAAATCACTTGACAACAAGGTAAACGATATCCGAGCAAGGGTTGCCTAACGAGTCGTGGTGTGATCATAACAACATACAGGAACTCAAGTCCTTTTGTTCACCTGACTTAGAATTCCTTACAATCAAATGCCGACCACATTATCTACCAAGAGAATTCTCTTTGATCATAATCACAGTCGTGTATACCCCCCCAAGCAGACGCATCGACGGCCCTGAAAGAACTTCATTTGACTCTATGTAAACTGGAAACCACATATCCTGAGACTGCATTTATTGTAGATGGGGATTTTAACAAGGCTGATCTGAAAACAAGGATCCCTAAATTTTATCAGCATATCGAATGCGCAACACGGGCTGGCAAAACCCTGGATTGTTGTTATTCCAACTTCCGTGGCGCATATAAAGCCCTCCCACCCCCTCCTTTCGGAAAATCACGACTCCATTTTGTTGCTCCCAGCCTATAGACTAAAACTAAAACAGGAAGCGCCCGTGCTCAGGTCTGTTCAACGCTGGTCCGACCAATCGGATTCCACGCTTCAAGATTGTTTCGATCACGTGGACTGGGATATATTTCGCATAGCGTCGAACAACACTGATGAATACGCTAATTTGGTGAAGGGAGTTTATTAGCAAGGGCATCGGTGATGTTGTACCCACAGCGTCTATTAAAACATTCCCTAACCAGAAACCATGGATTGAAGGCAGCATTCGCGCAAAACTGAAAGTGCGAACCACTGCTTTTAATCATGGCAAGGTGACCGGAAACATGACCGAATACAAACAGTGTAGCTATTCCCTCCGCAAGGCAATAAAACAAGCTAATCGTCAGTATAGAGACAAAGTAGAGTCGCAATTCAACGGCTCAGACACGAGAGGTATGTGGCAGGGTCTACAGTCAATCACGGACTACAAAAGTAAATCCGGCCCCGTCGCGTACCAGGATGTCTTGCTCCCAGACAAACTGGACAACTTCTTTGCTCGTTTTGAGGGCAATACAGTGCCACTGTCATGTCCCGCTACAAAAACCTGCAGGCTATCCTTCACTGCAGCCAACGTGAGTAAAACATTTAAACGTGTTAACCCTTGCAAGGCTGCCGGCCCAGACGGCATCCCGAGCGGCGTCCTCAGAGCATGCGCAGACCAGCTGGCTGGTGTGTTTACGGACATATTCAATCAATCCTCATCCCAGTCTGCTGTTCCCACATGCTTCAAGAGGGCCACCATTGTTCCTGTTCCCAAGAAAACGACGGTAACTGAGCTAAATGTCTATCGCCCCGTAGCACTCACTTCCGTCATCATGAAGTGCTTTGAGAGACTAGTCAAGGACCATATCACCTCCACCCTTACCTGACACCTAGACCCACTCTAATTTGCTTACCGCCCCAATAGGTCCACAGACGACACAATCGCAATCACACTGAACACTGCCCTAACCCATCTGGACAAGAGGAATACCTACGTAAGAATGCTGTTCATCGACCACAGCTCAGCATTTAACACCATAGTACCCTACAAACACATCATTAAGCTCTGGGTCTCGACCCCGCCCTGTGCAACTGGGTCCTGGACTTCCTGATGGGCCACCCCCAGGTGGTGAGGGTAGGCAACAACATCTCCACCCCGCTGATCCTCAAAACTGGGGCCCCACAAGGATACGTTCTCAGCCCTCTCCTGTACTCTCCTGTATGTTCACCCATGACTGCGTGGCCATGCACGCCTCCAACTCAATCATCAAGTTTGCAGACGACACTACAGTGGTAGGCTTGATTACCAACAACGACGATACAGCCTACAGGGAGAAGGTGAGGGCCCTCGGAGTGTGGTGTCAGGAAATAACCTCACACTCAATGTCAACAAAACAAAAGAGATGGTTGTGGACTTCAGGAAACAGCAGAGGGAGCAGCCCCCTATCCACATCGACGGGACAGTAGTGGAGAGGGTGGAAAGTTTTAAGTTCCTTGGCGTACACATCAAGGACAAACTGAAATGGTCCACCCACACAGGCAGCGTGGTGAAGAAGGCTCAGCAGCGCCTCTTCAACCTCAGGAGGCTGAAGAAATTTGGCTTGTCACCAAAAACACCCACAAACGTTTACAGATGCACAATCGAGAGCATCCTGTCAGGCTGTATCACCGCCTGGTACGGCAACAGTTCCGCCCACAACCGTAAGGCTCTCCAGAGGGTAGTGAGGTCTGCACAACGCATCACAAACTACCTGCCCTCTAGGACACCTACACCACCCGATGTCACAGGAAGGCCAAAAAGAGTCATCAAGACAAGTCATCAAGGACAACAACAACCCGAGCCACTGCCTGTTCACCCCGCTATCATCAAGAAGGCGAGGTCAGCGAGGTCAGTACAGAGACTGCATCAAAGCTGACTGACCTTCTAGAGACTGAAAAACAGCTTCTATCTCAAGGCCATCAGACTGTTAAACAGCCACCACTAACATTGAGTGGCTGCTGCCAACATGCTGACTCAACTCTCTGTCTCCAAGCCATCAGACTGTTAAACAGCCACCACTAACATTGAGTGGCTGCTGCCAACATACTGACTCAACTCTCTGTCTCCAAGCCATCAGACTGTTAAACAGCCATCACTAACATTGAGTCGGACTGGCTGCTGCCAACATACTGACTCAACTCTCTGTCTCCAAGCCATCAGACTGTTAAACAGCCATCACTAACATTGAGTGGCTGCTGCCAACATACTGACTCAACTCTCTGTCTCCAAGCCATCAGACTGTTAAACAGCCATCACTAACATTGAGTGGCTGCTGCCAACATGCTGACTCAACTCTCTGTCTCCAAGCCATCAGACTGTTAAACAGCCACCACTAACATTGAGTGGCTGCTGCCAACATGCTGACTCAACTCTCTGTCTCCAAGCCATCAGACTGTTAAACAGCCACCACTAACATTGAGTGGCTGCTGCCAACATGCTGACTCAACTCTCTGTCTCCAAGCCATCAGACTGTTAAACAGCCACCACTAACATTGAGTGGCTGCTGCCAACATGCTGACTCAACTCTCTGTCTCCAAGCCATCAGACTGTTAAACAGCCACCACTAACATTGAGTGGCTGCTGCCAACATGCTGACTCAACTCTCTGTCTCCAAGCCATCAGACTGTTAAACAGCCACCACTAACATTGAGTGGCTGCTGCCAACATGCTGACTCAACTCTCTGTCTCCAAGCCATCAGACTGTTAAACAGCCACCACTAACATTGAGTGGCTGCTGCCAACATACTGACTCAACTCTCTGTCTCCAAGCCATCAGACTGTTAAACAGCCACCACTAACATTGAGTGGCTGCTGCCAACATGCTGACTCAACTCTCTGTCTCCAAGCCATCAGACTGTTAAACAGCCACCACTAACATTGAGTGGCTGCTGCCAACATACTGACTCAACTCTCTGTCTCCAAGCCATCAGACTGTTAAACAGCCACCACTAACATTGAGTGGCTGCTGCCAACAACTGACTCAACTCTCTGTCTCCAAGCCATCAGACTGTTAAACAGCCACCACTAACATTGAGTGGCTGCTGCCAACATACTGACTCAACTCTCTGTCTCCAAGCCATCAGACTGTTAAACAGCCACCACTAACATTGAGTGGCTGCTGCCAACATACTGACTCAACTCTCTGTCTCCAAGCCATCAGACTGTTAAACAGCCACCACTAACATTGAGTGGCTGCTGCCAACATGCTGACTCAACTCTCTATCTCAAGCCATCAGACTGTTAAACAGCCACCACTAACATTGAGTGGCTGCTGCCAACATACTGACTCAACTCTCTGTCTCCAAGCCATCAGACTGTTAAACAGCCACCACTAACATTGAGTGGCTGCTGCCAACATACTGACTCAACTCTCTGTCTCCAAGCCATCAGACTGTTAAACAGCCACCACTAACATTGAGTGGCTGCTGCTGACTCAACTCTCTGTCTCCAAGCCATCAGACTGTTAAACAGCCACCACTAACATTGAGTGGCTGCTGCCAACATGCTGACTCAACTCTCTGTCTCCAAGCCATCAGACTGTTAAACAGCCACCACTAACATTGAGTGGCTGCTGCCAACATGCTGACTCAACTCTCTGTCTCCAAGCCATCAGACTGTTAAACAGCCACCACTAACATTGAGTGGCTGCTGCCAACACACTGACTCAACTCTCTGTCTCCAAGCCATCAGACTGTTAAACAGCCACCACTAACATTGAGTGGCTGCTGCCAACATACTGACTCAACTCTCTGTCTCCAAGCCATCAGACTGTTAAACAGCCACCACTAACATTGAGTGTCTGCTGCCAACACGCTGACTCAACTCTCTGTCTCCAAGCCATCAGACTGTTAAACAGCCACCACTAACATTGAGTGGCTGCTGCCAACATACTGACTCAACTCTCTGTCTCCAAGCCATCAGACTGTTAAACAGCCACCACTAACATTGAGTGGCTGCTGCCAACATACTGACTCAACTCTCTGTCTCCAAGCCATCAGACTGTTAAACAGCCACCACTAACATTGAGTGTCTGCTGCCAACACTGACTCAACTATCTCAAAGCTGACTCAACCACTCTGCTGTCTCTCAACTCTCTGCTCATCAGACTGTTAAACAGCCACCACTAACATTGAGTGGCTGCTGCCAACACACTGACTCAACTCTCTGTCTCCAAGCCATCAGACTGTTAAACAGCCACCACTAACATTGAGTGGCTGCTGCCAACATGACTCAACTCTCTGTCTCCAAGCCATCAGACTGTTAAACAGCCACCACTAACATTGAGTGGCTGCTGCCAACATACTGACTCAACTAACATCTGTCTCCAAGCCATCAGACTGTTAAACAGCCACCACTAACATTGAGTGGCTGCTGCCAACATACTGACTCAACTCTCTGTCTCCAAGCCATCAGACTGTTAAACAGCCACCACTAACATTGAGTGGCTGCTGCCAACATACTGACTCAACTCTCTGTCTCCAAGCCATCAGACTGTTAAACAGCCACCACTAACATTGAGTGGCTGCTGCCAACATACTGACTCAACTCTCTGTCTCCAAGCCATCAGACTGTTAAACAGCCACCACTAACATTGAGTGGCTGCTGCCAACATACTGACTCAACTCTCTGTCTCAAGCCATCAGACTGTTAAACAGCCACCACTAACATTGAGTGGCTGCTGCCAACTCAACTCTCTGTCTCCAAGCCATCAGACTGTTAAACAGCCACCACTAACATTGAGTGGCTGCTGCCAACATACTGACTCAACTCTCTGTCTCCAAGCCATCAGACTGTTAAACAGCCACCACTAACATTGAGTGGCTGCTGCCAACATACTGACTCAACTCTCTGTCTCCAAGCCATCAGACTGTTAAACAGCCACCACTAACATTGAGTGGCTGCTGCCAACATACTGACTCAACTCTCTATCTCAAGCCATCAGACTGTTAAACAGCCACCACTAACATTGAGTGGCTGCTGCCAACATACTGACTCAACTCTCTGTCTCCAAGCCATCAGACTGTTAAACAGCCACCACTAACATTGAGTGGCTGCTGCCAACATACTGACTCAACTCTCTGTCTCCAAGCCATCAGACTGTTAAACAGCCACCACTAACATTGAGTGGCTGCTGCCAACATACTGACTCAACTCTCTGTCTCCAAGCCATCAGACTGTTAAACAGCCACCACTAACATTGAGTGGCTGCTGCCAACATACTGACTCAACTCTCTGTCTCCAAGCCATCAGACTGTTAAACAGCCACCACTAACATTGAGTGGCTGCTGCCAACATACTGACTCAACTCTCTGTCTCCAAGCCATCAGACTGTTAAACAGCCACCACTAACATTGAGTGGCTGCTGCCAACATGCTGACTCAACTCTCTGTCTCCAAGCCATCAGACTGTTAAACAGCCACCACTAACATTGAGTGGCTGCTGCCAACATACTGACTCAACTCTCTGTCTCCAAGCCATCAGACTGTTAAACAGCCACCACTAACATTGAGTGGCTGCTGCCAACATACTGACTCAACTCTCTGTCTCCAAGCCATCAGACTGTTAAACAGCCACCACTAACATTGAGTGGCTGCTGCCAACATGACTGACTCAACTCTCTGTCTCCAAGCCATCAGACTGTTAAACAGCCACCACTAACATTGAGTGGCTGCTGCCAACATACTGACTCAACTCTCTGTCTCCAAGCCATCAGACTGTTAACCAGCCACCACTAACATTGAGTGGCTGCTGCCAACATACTGACTCAACTCTCTGTCTCCAAGCCATCAGACTGTTAACCAGCCACCACTAACATTGAGTGGCTGCTGCCAACATACTGACTCAACTCTCTGTCTCCAAGCCATCAGACTGTTAACCAGCCACCACTTAACATACAGTCTCAAGCCATCAGACTGTTAACATTGAGTGGCTGCTGCCAACATACTGACTCAACTCTCTGTCTCCAAGCCATCAGACTGTTAACCAGCCACCACTAACATTGAGTGGCTGCTGCCAACATACTGACTCAACTCTCTGTCTCCAAGCCATCAGACTGTTAACCAGCCACCACTAACATTGAGTGGCTGCTGCCAACATGCTGACTCAACTCTCTGTCTCCAAGCCATCAGACTGTTAACCAGCCACCACTAACATTGAGTGGCTGCTGCCAACATACTGACTCAACTCTCTGTCTCCAAGCCATCAGACTGTTAACCAGCCACCACTAACATTGAGTGGCTGCTGCCAACATACTGACTCAACTCCAGACACTTTAATGATAATAAAATGGATGTAATAAATGTATCACTGGTCACTTTAAACAATGCTACTTTATATAATGTTTACATACCCTACATTACTCATCTCATATGTGTATACTGTACTCTGTATATACTGTATACCATCTACTACATCTTGCCTATGCCGTTCATTCATATATTTTTATGTACATATTCTTATTCATTCCATTACACTGTGTATAAGGTAGTTGTTGTGAAATTGTTAGGTTAGATTACTTGTTGGATATTACTACATGGTCGGAACTAGAAGCACAAGCATTTCGCTACACTCGCATTAACATCTGCCTACCATGTGTATGTGACAAATAAAATTAGATATGATTTGATGATTTTGATTTGAAATTAACATTCAATTATCTGGCAACAGCTCTGGTGGACATTCCTGCAGTCGCATGCCAATTGCACGCTCCCTCAAAACTTGAGACATCTGTGGCATTGTGTTGTGTGGCAAAACTGCATATTTTAGATTGGTCTTTTATTCTCCCCAGCACAAGGTGTACCTGTGCTTTTTAAATTGAACCTTTATTTAACCAGGTAGGACAGTTGAGAACAAGTTCTCATTTACAACTGCGACCCAGCCAAGATAAAGCAAAGCAGTGCGACACAAAGTTACACGAGATAAACAAACGTACGTACAGTGTGTGCAAATGTAGTAAGATTAGGGAGGTAAGGCAATAAATAGGCCGTAGTGGCGAAATAATTACAATTTAGCAATTAAACACTGGAATGGTAGATGTGCAGAAGATGAATGTGCAAGTAGAGATACTGGGGTGTAAAGGAGCAAAAAATAAAGAACAATATGGGGATGAGGTAGTTGGGTGGGCTACAGATGGGCTGTGTACAGATGGGCTGTGTACAGATGGGCTGTGTACAGATGGGCTGTGTACAGATGGGCTGTGTACAGATGGGCTGTGTACAGATGGGCTGTGTACAGGTGCAATGAATGGTTAGCTGCTCTGACAACTGATGCTTAATTAAAGTTGGTGAGGGAGATATAAGACTCCAGCTTCAGTGATTTTTGCAATTCGTTCCAGTCATTGGCAGCAGAGAACTGGAAGGAAAGGAGGCCAAAGTAGGAATTGACTTTGGGGGTGACCAGTGAAATATACCTGCTGGAGCGCGTGCTACAGGTGGGTGCTGCTATGGTGACCAGCGAGCTGAGATAAGGTGGGACTTTACCTAGCAGGGTCTTGTAGATGACCTGGAGCCAGTGGGTTTGGCGATGAGTATGAAGCGAGGACCAGCCAACGAGAGCGTACAGGTCGCAGTGGTGGGTAGTATATGGGGCATTGGTGACAAAATGGATGGCACTGTGATAGACTGCATCCAAGTTATTGAGTAAGGTATTGGAGGCCATTTTGTAAATGACATCGCCGAAGTCGAGGATCGGTAGGATGGTCAGTTTTTTTATTTTTTTATTGGTGAGGCAGGTTGCAGGAGAGTGTTTTGAAGTTGAGTTTTTGGAAAAGAAAATATATAAAAGATATGCGAATAAAGATGTAAATATATATATACACGGGACACGACAAGACGAGGACAAAGGACGTCTGACTGCTATGCCATCTTGGTATAAATTTCAGCCTCCATCACTCCAGTATCCCTGTACATTGTTAATATGGTACTGAGCCTGTATTTAATAACCCTACCCCTATACATATCTACCTCCATCACTACAGTATCCCTGTCTCCTTCCCCCTATACATATCTACCTCCATCACTCTAGTATCCCTGTCCCCTTCCCCCTATACATATCTACCTCCATCACTCCAGTATCCCTGTCTCCTTCCCCCTATACATATCTACCTCCATCACTCCAGTATCCCTGTCTCCTTCCCCCTATACATATCTACCTCCATCACTCCAGTATCCCTGTACATTGTTAATATGGTACTGAGCCTGTATATAGTCACCTTACCCCTATACATATCTACCTCCATCACTCCAGTATCCCTGTCTCCTTCCCGCTATACATATCTACCTCCATCACTCCAGTATCCCTGTCTCCTTCCCCTTATACATATCTACCTCCATCACTCCAGTATCTCTGTCACCTTACCCCTATACATATCTACCTCCATCACTCTAGTATCCCTGTCACCTTACCCCTATACATATCTACCTCCATCACTCTAGTATCCCTGTCCCCTTCCCCTATACATATCTACCTCCATCACTCCAGTATCTCTGTCACCTTACCCCTATACATATCTACCTCCATCACTCCAGTATCTCTGCACATTGTTAGTATGGTACTGACCCTGCATATAGTATACTTTCTTTATCATGTTCTTCTGATTTCTACTGTGTTTTTGTTCTACTTTAGTCTATTGTGTGGTACTATACTGATTACTGCATTGTTGGGAAAACAGCCCAAAAGGCATTTCACTGTACTTGTGCACGTGACAATAAAACAGTGAAACTTGAAGACTGATAGTGTGACATTAATGCATATTTAACTACTAACAACAAACATAACTCTTAACAGTCACCAGCTATCAATACAGATAACATGTTCATACAGGCTTGTTTATATTGCCAGGTGTCTGACCTTCTTGATGAACGTGACGTCTGTCCATGTGTCTGAGGTGAAGTTGTATCCGTCAGTCAGTAGAGACAGGATGTAGCTCCCAGAGAAACAATACTCTGCCAGATACTTCTCCTTCACATCAGGGTGCTGCTGTTTGATCTGCACACACACATTACACATCGAGTGCAGTGAGGAGTGTGACTGGGAGAAAGTGCATGTGTGCTTATGTGTGTACGTATTTGTATTAATTAAGGATCCCCATTAGTTCCTGCCAAGGCAGCAGCTACTCTTCCTGGGGTTTATTATGGCTCCCCATTAGTTCCTGCCAAGGCAGCAACTACTATTCCTGGGGTTTATTATGGATCCCCATTAGTTCCTGTCAAGGCAGCAGCTACTCTTCCTGGGGTTTATTATGGATCCCCATTAGTTCCTGTCAAGGCAGCAGCTACTCTTCCTGGGGTTTATTATGGATCCCCATTAGTTCCTGCCAAGGCAGCAACTACTATTCCTGGGGTTTATTATGGATCCCCATTAGTTCCTGCCAAGGCAGCAGCTACTCTTCCTGGAGTTTATTATGGATCCCCATTAGTTCCTGCCAAGGCAGCAACTACTATTTCTGGGGTTTATTATGGATCCCCATTAGTTCCTGCCAAGGCAGAAACTACTATTCCTGGGGTTTATTATGGATCCCCATTAGTTCCTGCCAAGGCAGCAGCTACTCTTCCTGGGGTTTATTATGGATCCCCATTAGTTCCTGCCAAGGCAGCAGCTACTCTTCCTGGGGTTTATTATGGATCCCCATTAGTTCCTGCCGAGGCAGCAGCTACTCTTCCTGGGTTTATTATGGATCCTCATTAGTTCCTGCCAAGGCAGCAGCTACTCTTCCTGGGGTTTATTATGGATCCCCATTAGTTCCTGCCAAGGCAGCAGCTACTCTTCCTGGGGTTTATTATGGATCCCCATTAGTTCCTGCCAAGGCAGCAGCTACTCTTCCTGGGGTTTATTATGGATCCCCATTAGTTCCTGCCAAGGCAGCAGCTACTCTTCCTGGGGTTTATTATGGATCCCCATTAGTTCCTGCCAAGGCAGCAGCTACTCTTCCTGGGGTTTATTATGGATCCCCATTAGTTCCTGCCAAGGCAGCAGCTACTCTTCCTGGGGTTTATTATGGATCCCCATTAGTTCCTGCCAAGGCAGCAGCTACTCTTCCTGGGGTTTATTATGGATCCCCATTAGCTGCAAGGCAACAGTACTTGATCTTGTACAGAACTGTATATACCTGGGTCCAGGGTGTAGAACAGTAAGCATGTGTGTGTGTGTGTGTGTGTATATACCTGGGTCCAGGGTGTAGAACAGTAAGCATGTGTGTGTGTGTGTGTGTGTGTGTGTGTGTGTGTGTGTGTGTGTATATACCTGGGTCCAGGGTCTAGAACAGTAAGCATGTGTGTGTGTGTGTGTATATACCTGGGACCAGGGTGTAGAACAGTAAGCATGTGTGTGTGTGTGTGTGTATATACCTGGGTCCAGGGTGTAGAACAGTAAGCATGTGTGTGTGTGTGTATATACCTGGGACCAGGGTGTAGAACAGTAAGCATGTGTGTGTGTGTGTGTGTGTGTGTGTGTGTGTGTGTGTGTGTGTGTGTGTGTGTGTGTGTGTGTGTGTGTGTGTGTGTGTGTGTGTGTATATATACCTGGGACCAGGGTGTAGAACAGTAAGCATGTGTGTGTGTATATACCTGGGTCCAGGGTGTAGAACAGTAAGCATGTGTGTGTGTGTGTGTGTGTATATACCTGGGACCAGGGTGTAGAACAGTAAGCATGTGTGTGTGTGTGTGTGTGTGTGTGTGTGTGTGTGTGTGTGTGTGTGTGTGTGTGTGTGTGTGTGTGTGTGTGTGTGTGTGTGTGTGTGTGTGTGTGTGT
>NC_088405.1:3605148-3645148 GCF_034236695.1 Oncorhynchus nerka
AAGAAAGAAAGAAGAGACAGACAGAGAGGGAGAGAGAAGAGACAGACCGAGAGAGACAGAAAAGAGGGAGAGAGAGACAGAGAGAGAGACAGAAAGAGAGGGAGAGAGAGACAGAGAGAGAGACAGAAAGAGACAGCTAAATTAAAAAGACAGATGATTCTGAGAATTTTCTCACAACTTGTCATTCTCATCACCAAGAAGTGTTCTGCATTCAATCCCAGAAGGGGTTACCAGGGGTTTACAAGACCCTGTTGAAGGTGCCCTTTGAAGAACCCTTTTTGGTTCCAGGTATAACCCTTTTGGTTCCAGGTAGAACCCTTTTGGGTTCCATAAAGGTTCTACCTGAAACCAAAAAGGGTTATCCTATAGGGACAGCCAAAAAAAAACTTTTGGAACCCTTTTTTCTAAGAATGTAGGGTTAGGGTAAAGGGCGGCAGGGTAGCCTAGTGGTTAGAGCGTTGGACTAGTAACCGGAAAGTTGCGAGTTCAAACCCCCGAGCTGACAAGGTACAAATCTGTCGTTCTGCCCCTGAACAGGCAGTTAACCCACTGTTCCCAGGCCGTCATTGAAAATAAGAATTTGTTCTTAACTGACTTGCCTGGTTAAATAAAGGTAAAATAAATTAAAAAAGGGTAAAAGTTAAGCTCACCCCAAACGGCCCCTGTAGTGGTGGCTGGTAGACCCTGTTGAAAGAACAGCGACTGAAGCTGCAGCTACTGAAGTTGAAGATTCTTCTGACTACTTCCTGGCACAATGATGCGTTTCCTGCTCCTACGTGAGTGAAACTGTCCCTGGAGATGAGGGGTTTCCCAGCCATGACGCAAGGGCTGGAGTACACGCTAAAGTAGCTTCGATCAACACTATAACCTGGGTGGAAACACGGGTCCAGCACTGAGCTGTCCCCAGACTGACAGACAGACACACACACAGACAGACAGAGTTATGAGCCAGGGATCAAAGGTAAGACATCAGGATTAGAGGTCTGGGGTCAAGATTACCTGAGTCTGCTGAGCAAGCGCCAGTTTGAGCGCTTGGTCTTTCCCGTAGCACAGGAAACTGTGTGTGTAGAGGAAGTAGTCATTTCCATACAGACGGAAGGTCACAGCGTTCTCCGCCGATTCCTCCGCCACATCCTGATTGGCTACAAAGCTGATCTGAGTGGAGGCTCCGCCCAGGTCAAGAGCTCCGGTGGTCCCTGAGCCCTGCACCACACACACACACACACCTGTTTCAGTATATCACTCAGCAGTAGCGGTGCCTGGGTAAAATCACAAGGGAAGCCAGAAAAACATGCTGTATTCCAACCTGTGTGTTGTGGTAATGGCATAGTTTGCTCTATAACCTGTTAGTTCATATGCCTTGTGGCCGTGGCCTAAAGGCCAAGACAATAAGTCTCACCCTACTGGTAGACAATAAGACAGTAAGACTCACCCTACTGGTAGACAATAAGACAATAAGACTCACCCTACTGGTAGACAATTAGACAGTAAGACTCACCCTACTGGTAGACAATAAGACAATAAGACTCACCCTACTGGTAGACAATAAGACAATAAGAATCACCCTACTGGTAGACAATAAGACAATAAGAATCACCCTACTGGTAGAGAAACACCACCCTCCTCTCTGTCATGTTGACTCACCCTACTGATAGAGAAACACCATCCTCCTCTCTGTCATAATGACTCACCCTACTGGTAGAGAAACACCACCCTCCTCTCATGTTGACTCACCCTACTGGTAGAGAAACACCACCCTCCTCTCTGTCATGTTGACTCACCCTACTGGTAGAGAAACACCACCCTCCTCTCTGTCATGTTGACTCACCCTACTGGTAGAGAAACACCACCCTCCTCTCTGTCATGTTGACTCACCCTACTGGTAGAGAAACACCACCCTCCTCTCATGTTGACTCACCCTACTGGTAGAGAAACACCACCCTCCTCTCTGTCATATTGACTCACCCTACTGGTAGAGAAACACCACCCTCCTCTCTGTCATATTGACTCACCCTACTGGTAGAGAAACACCACCCTCCTCTCTGTCATATTGACTCACCCTACTGGTAGAGAAACACCACCCTCCTCTCTGTCATGTTGACTCACCCTACTGGTAGAGAAACACCACCCTCCTCTCTGTCATGTTGACTCACCATACTGGTAGAGAAACACCACCCTCCTCTCTGCCATGTTGACTCACCCTACTGGTAGAGAAACACCACCCTCCTCTCTGTCATGTTGACTCACCCTACTGGTAGAGAAACACCACCCTCCTCTCTGTCATGTTGACTCACCCTACTGGTAGAGAAACACCACCCTCCTCTCTGTCATGTTGACTCACCCTACTGATAGAGAAACACCATCCTCCTCTCTGTCATAATGACTCACCCTACTGGTAGAGAAACACCACCCTCCTCTCATGTTGACTCACCCTACTGGTAGAGAAACACCACCCTCCTCTCTGTCATGTTGACTCACCCTACTGGTAGAGAAACACCACCCTCCTCTCTGCCATGTTGACTCACCCTACTGGTAGAGAAACACCACCCTCCTCTCTGCCATGTTGACTCACCCTACTGGTAGAGAAACACCACCCTCCTCTCTGTCATGTTGACTCACCCTACTGGTAGAGAAACACCACCCTCCTCTCTGTCATGTTGACTCACCCTACTGGTAGAGAAACACCACCCTCCTCTCATGTTGACTCACCCTACTGGTAGAGAAACACCACCCTCCTCTCTGTCATGTTGACTCACCCTACTGGTAGAGAAACACCACCCTCCTCTCTGTCATGTTGACTCACCCTACTGGTAGAGAAACACCACCCTCCTCTCTGTCATGTTGACTCACCCTACTGGTAGAGAAACACCACCCTCCTCTCATGTTGACTCACCCTACTGGTAGAGAAACACCACCCTCCTCTCATGTTGACTCACCCTACTGGTAGAGAAACACCACCCTCCTCTCTGTCATGTTGACTCACCCTACTGGTAGAGAAACACCACCCTCCTCTCATGTTGACTCACCCTACTGGTAGAGAAACACCACCCTCCTCTCTGTCATGTTGACTCACCCTACTGGTAGAGAAACACCACCCTCCTCTCATGTTGACTAAACAGTCTATCACTCTGTCATACAGTACACGGTTGTATGTGTTGTTGTTCTAGGCTACTTGGCTAAATTGCTTGCTGGCTAGCCTAACTTCCTTTCATGGCCAACATTATCTAGTTACCATTATCCTTCTACATCTAGCTACATATTGAACTTCCATCCTCTCAGGCCAGGGGGGCACAGCAATGTGTGAATTAATGGTTGGATCAGAGTCGCAGTAAGAGAAACACCACCCTCCTCTCATGTTGACTCACCCTACTGGTAGATAAACACCACCCTCCTCTCTGTCATGTTGACTCACCCTACTGGTAGAGAAACACCACCCTCCTCTCTGCCATGTTGACTCACCCTACTGGTAGATAAACACCACCCTCCTCTCATGTTGACTCACCCTACTGGTAGAGAAACACCACCCTCCTCTCTGTCATGTTGACTCACCCTACTGGTAGAGAAACACCACCCTCCTCTCTGCCATGTTGACTCACCCTACTGGTAGATAAACACCACCCTCCTCTCTGTCATGTTGACTCACCCTACTGGTAAAGAAACACCACCCTCTACATCTAGCTACATATTGAACTTCCATCCTCTCAGGCCAGGGGGGCACAGCAATGTGTGAATTAATGGTTGGATCAGAGTCGCAGTTATAATCATTGGCCAGTACAGAGAACTAAGTAAAACCACAAGTCCATATCCCTATCTCCATCCATGGCTAATTTAGGAAAGGGACCATTCTGGCTAGCTAGCTAGCCATCACAGGACAACAACACAACTAATCATTGGCCAGTACAGAGAACTAAGTAAAACCACAAGTCCATATCCCTATCTCCATCCATGGCTAATTTAGGAAAGGGACCATTCTAGCTAGCTAGCCAGCCAGCCAGCCAGCCAGCCAGCCAGCCAGCTAACCAGCCAGCCAGCCAGCCAGCCAGCCAGCCAACCAGCCAGCCAGCCAGCCAGCCAGCCAGCCAGCCAGCCAACCAGCCAGCCAGCCAGCCAGCCAGCCAGCCAGCCAGCCAGCCAGCCAGCCAGCCAGCCAGCCAGCCAGCCAGCCAGCCAGCCAGCCAGCCAGCCAGCCAGCCAACCAGCCAGCCAGCCAGCCAGCCAGCCAGCCAGCTAGCTAGCTAAGCAGCCAGCCAGCCAGCCAGCCAGCCAGCTAGCTAGCTAACCAGCCAGCCAGCCAGCCAGCCAGCCAGCCAGCCAGCCAGCCATCACAGGACAACAACACAACGAGATGCAACAATTCCAGTTGTTTCTGTCAATGACGTCTGCTCTCAATGCGATTTGATGGTTGTGATGTCAAATCCCAGCTGTCTTCCCTTTCATTCAACACTATGGGCGGCAACAATGTCATCCTCTTTATGACCAGACAGCATCAGATAGCTTGCCTACAGAGATAGAGGGGCACTTTCATTCGCTCTTAGGCTTTTCTCGGATAAGATACAGGGCATTTTGTTAAGTATTCAGACCCTTTCCCCACAAGCAACATTATGAGATGAACTTTGTTCTTAGCCAGCCCCTAACACAGTTAACACAGATGAAATATGGAAAACCATTCCATTCCTTTTAATAAGTGGCAATTTAGTTTTGTTTGTATGAACAATTACAGTGTAAATTAACATGTTTTATATATAGGTACCAGTATTTTGTCTCCTCCATACCCCAACTTCTGTTCTTGACACATTTTTAAGGAGTTCTGTTTACACACCTCCTTGACAGTATTTTATTATTTACATGGGCTGTTTTAATATTAGTCTAGAATGAAGATGAAAAAAGCGCTTTCATTTTAAAACTAGCAGCGTTTAATTTTGTTTTGTCATTTTGGATTATGGGATAATGTGGAGTACTGCTACATCTTCCATCCCTGGAATGAGGTACGTTTTCCAGCCATATCCTGCATTCATTACCGGGGTGCAAACATTATGGATGAGCAGTGTTTAAACACGAAAGAGAATGTTCTCACCTGTTTCAGTCGGTCACTCAGGTAGTTAACAGTGACCCAGCCGAAGGCTCCCTCCTCCTGGCCTGTGATGATGCGAGCGCCCTGATAGGAGAACGGAGAGGACCGCAACACCTCCTCTACCGACCAAAGCACCTGATCAGACAAACTCTGGTTCTCCATCCTACACACACACACCAACACCTTTTGGTTAGTCCAGTGTTTTCATTTTTACTTCCTGATTAGTGTACAGTGTTTTCATAATGACTTCCTGATCAGTGTCCATGTTTTTAATTTTAACTTCCTGGTTAGTGTCTAATGTTTTCATAATAACTTCTTGGTTAGTGCCTAGTGTTTTTATAATAACTGCATGGTTAGCTTATTAACTTTCTAGTTAGTGTCCAGTAACTTTCTAGTTGGTGTTCAGTGTTTTCCTAATCATTTCCTGGTTAGTGTCTATTCTTTTCATAATAACTTCCTAGATATTAGTCAGTGTTTTCATATTCATTTCCTGGTTAGTGTCCAGTGTTTTCATAAAAACCTCCTAGTTATTATCCAGTGTTTTTATATTAACTTCCTGGTTATTGTCCAGTAACTTCCTTGTTGTTGCCCAGTGTTTTCATGTTAACTTTCTGGTTATTATCTAGTGTTTTTGGAAAAACTTCCTAGTTATTGTCAAGTGTTGTCAAATGAACTTCCTCATTAGCGTCCTGCGTTTTCAGAAACTCCTGGTTAGTGTCTAATGCTGCCAATGACTGGAACAAACTGCAAAAAAATCACTGGAGACTCATATCCCCCTCACTGGCTTTTTTATTTGGGCTGCAATCCTGTTAACGGGATCGATATGACAACAGCCAGTGAAAATGCAGGGCGCCAAATTCAAAACAACAGAAATCTACTAATTAAAATTCCTCAAACATACATGTATCTTATACCGTTTTAAAGGTAATCTTGTTGTTAATCCCACCACAGTGTCCGATTTCAAATAGGCTTTACAGCGAAAGCACCACAAACAATTATGTTAGGTCACCACCAACTCACAGAAAAACACAGCCATTTTTTTCCAGCCAAAGAGAGGAGTCACAAAAAGCACAAATAGAGATAAAATGAATCACTAACCTTTGATGATCTTCATCAGATGACACTCATATGACTTCATGTTACACAAGACATGTATGTTTTGTTTGATAAAGTTCATATTTATATAAAAAAATCTCTGTATACATTGGCGCGTTACGTTCATTAATTCCAAAAACATTCGGTGATAATGCAGAGAGCCACATCATTTTACAGAAATACTCATTATAAATGTTGATAAATACATGTTAGACTTGGAGATATAGATATACCTCTCCTTAATGCAACCGCTGTGTCAGATTTTTAAAAACTTTACGGAAAAAGAAAACCATGCAATAATCTGAGACGACGCTCAGAAAATAAAAAAAATTATCCGCCATGTTGGAGTCAACAGAAATCAGAAATCACATTATAAATATTCCCTTACCTATGACGATCTTCATCAGAATGCACTCCCAGGAATCCTAGTTCCACAATAAATGCTTGATTTGTTCGATAATGTCCATTATATATGTCGAAGTAGCTACTTTTGTTAGCACGTTTAGTACACAAATCCAAACGCTCGTGCAGGTCCATCCCAACATCGGACGAAAACTTCAAAAAGTTATATTACAGGTCGAAGAAATTTGTCAAACTAAGTATAGAATCGATCTTTAGGATGTTGTTATCATAAATCTTCAATAAAGTTCCAACCGGAGAATTCCTATATCTGTAGAGAAGCCATGGAACGCAGGTCGCTATCATGTGAAATGCACATGACCAGTACCTGGCTCTCTGCCAGACCACTGACTCAAAGAGCTCCCATCCAACTCCACATAACTCAGTAGAAGCCTCATTTGAGTTTCTAAAGATGGTTGACATCTAGTGGAAGCCCTAGGAAGTGCAACTTTATCCATATCCCACTGTGTATTCAATAGGCGCTGGGTTGAAAGTGACCAGCTGGCTGATACCTAATAACACTGATAGGCTGCAGAGCCGTCTGTTTAGTTTGCTGCTACCTAATAACACTGATATGCTGCAGAGCCGTCTGTTTAGTTTGCTGCTACCTAATAACACTGATAGGCTGCAGAGCCGTCTGTTTAGTTTGCTGCTACCCAATAACACTGATAGGCTGCAGAGCCGTCTGTTTAGTTTGCTGCTACCCAATAACACTGATAGGCTGCAGAGCCATCTGTTTAGTTTGCTGCTACCCAATAACACTGATAGGCTGCAGAGCCATCTGTTTAGTTTGCTGCTACCTAATAACACTGATAGGCTGCAGAGCCATCTGTTTAGTTTGCTGCTACCCAATAACACTGATAGGCTGCAGAGCCATCTGTTTAGTTTGCTGCTACCTAATAACACTGATAGGCTGCAGAGCCATCTGTTTAGTTTGCTGCTACCTAATAACACTGATATGCTGCAGAGCCATCTGTTTAGTTTGCTGCTACCCAATAACACTGATATGCTGCAGAGCCATCTGTTTAGTTTGCTGCAGAGCCGTCTGTTTAGTTTGCTGCTACCCAATAACACTGATAGGCTGCAGAGCCGTCTGTTTAGTTTGCTGCTACCCAATAACACTGATAGGCTGCAGAGCCGTCTGTTTAGCTTGCTGCAGAGCCGTCTGTTTAGCTGGTTGCTACCCAATAACACTGACAGGCTGCAGAGCCGTCTGTTTAGCTGGCTGCAGAGCCGTCTGTTTAGCTGGCTGCAGAGCCGTCTGTTTAGCTGGCTGTTCAGCATGAGCAGTTAGCGCCAAACGACTTGGGAAACCCAGCTTCAGCTTTATTCATTGGGAAACTAAAGAAAGCCTCACAAGCTGTTTTATACTGAACAAAAATATAAACGTAACATGCAACGATTTCTAACATTTTACTGAGTTACAGTTCATATAAGGACATCAGTCACTTTAAGTCTATGGATTTTCACAACTGGGAATAAAGATATGCATCAGTTGGTCACAGATGCCTTAAAAAATGGTAGGGACATGGATGATAAAACCAGTCATTATCTGGTGTGACCATTAGCCTCATGCAGTGGGACACCTCTCCTTCACATAGAGTTGGTCAGGCTGTTGTTTGTGGCCTGTGGAATGTGGTCCCACCCCTCTTCAATGGCAGTGCGAAGTTGCTGGATATTGGTGGGAACTGGAACACGCTGTCCTACACGTCGATTCAGAGCATCACGAACATGCTCTATGGGTGACATGTCTGGTGAGTATGCAGGCCATGGATGAACTGGGACATTTTCAACTTCCAGGAACTGTGTACAGATCCTTGCGACACGGGGCCGTGCATTATCGTGCTGAAACATGAGGTGATGGCGGTGGATGAATGGCACGACAATGGGCCTCAGGATCTCGTCATGGTATCTCTCTGCATTCAAATTGCCATTGATAAAACGCAATTGTGTTCACTGTCCGTAGCTTATGCCTTCCCACACCATAACCCCACTGCCACCATGGGGCACTTCATTCACAACATTGACATCAGCAAACCGCTCGCCCAAACAACGCCATACACGTGGTCTGCGGTTGTGAGGCTAGTTGGACGTACTGCCTAATTCTCTAAAAAGACTATGAGGGTGGCGTATGCTAGGGAAATGAAAATGAAATTCTCTGGCAACAGCTATGGTGGACATTCCTGCATTCAGCATGCGAATTGCAGGCTCCCTCAAAACGTGAGACATCTGTGGCATTGTGTTGTGTCACAAAACCGCACATTTTAGAGTGGCCTTTCATTGTCGCCAGCACAAGGTACATCTGTGTAATTGTCATGCTGTTGAATCAACTTCTTGATATGCCACATCTGTCAGGTAGATGGATTATCTTGGCAAAGGAGAAATGCTCACTAACAAATATGGAAACAAATTTGTCCACACAGGTTTAGAGAAATAAGCTTTTAGTGCATATGGAAAATTTCAGGGATCTTTAATTTCAGCTCATGAAACATTGGACCAACACTTTACACATTTTACTAATATTTTTGTTCAGTGGAGTTTCACTGTGTGTTATTTTTACCTTTCCACACACTGTCTATTGCTTGATATAAGCAGGTTTATCCAAATGTGTCAAAGAATAGGTCATCCAGGATTAGTTGGGTAGTAGTGGTTCTGGCCAGTTTCAGCTCTCCTCCTAAACCCTGTTGGGTAGTAGTGGCTAATGTCCTTGCCAGTCAGTAGTTACAGCTCTCTTCCTAACCGCCATTGGGTATTAGTGGCTAATGTCTGGCCAGTCAGTAGTTACAGCTCTCCTCCTAAACACCATTGGGTAGTAGTGGTTCTGGCCAGTCAGTAGTTACAGTTCTCCTCCTAAACACCATTGGGTAGTAGTGGTTCTGGCCAGTCAGTAGTTACAGCTCTCCTCCTAAACACCGTTGGGTAGTAGTGGTTCTGGCCAGTCAGTAGTTACAGCTCTCCTCCTAAACACCATTGGGTAGTAGTGGTTAATGTCTGGCCAGTCAGTAGTTACAGTTCTCCTCCTAAACACCATTGGGTAGTAGTGGTTAATGTCTGGCCAGTCAGTAGTTACAGCTCTCCTCCTAAACACCGTTGGGTAGTAGTGGTTAATGTCTGGCCAGTCAGTAGTTACAGTTCTCCTCCTAAACACCATTGGGTAGTAGTGGTTAATGTCTGGCCAGTCAGTAGTTACAGCTCTCCTCCTAAATACTGTTGGGTAGTAGTGGTTAATGTCTGGCCAGTCAGTAGTTACAGCTCTCCTCCTAAACACCATTGGGTAGTAGTGGTTCTGGCCAGTCAGTAGTTACAGCTCTCCTCCTAAACACCATTGGGTAGTAGTGGTTCTGGCCAGTCAGTAGTTACAGCTCTCCTCCTAAACACCATTGGGTAGTAGTGGTTCTGGCCAGTCAGTAGTTACAGTTCTCCTCCTAAACACCATTGGGTAGTAGTGGTTAATGTCTGGCCAGTCAGTAGTTACAGCTCTCCTCCTAAACACCATTGGGTAGTAGTGGTTCTGGCCAGTCAGTAGTTACAGCTCTCCTCCTAAACACCATTGGGTAGTAGTGGTTCTGGCCAGTCAGTAGTTACAGCTCTCCTCCTAAACACCATTGGGTAGTAGTGGTTCTGGCCAGTCAGTAGTTACAGCTCTCCTCCTAAACACCATTGGGTTGTACTGGTTCTGGCCAGTCAGTAGTTACAGCTCTCCTCCTAAATACTGTTGGGTAGTAGTGGTTAATGTCTGGCCAGTCAGTAGTTACAGCTCTCCTCCTAAATACTATTGGGTAGTAGTGGTTAATGTCTGGCCAGTCAGTAGTTACAGCTCTCCTCCTAAGCACCATTGGATAGTAGTGGTTCTGGCCAGTCAGTAGTTACAGCTCTCCTCCTAAACACCATTGGGTAGTAGTGGTTCTGGCCAGTCAGTAGTTACAGCTCTCCTCCTAAACACCATTGGGTAGTAGTAGTTCTGGCCAGTCAGTAGTTACAGCTCTCCTCCTAAACACCATTGGGTAGTAGTGGTTCTGGCCAGTCAGTAGTTACAGCTCTCCTCCTAAACACCATTGGGTAGTAGTGGTTCTGGCCAGTCAGTAGTTACAGCTCTCCTCCTAAATACTGTTGGGTAGTAGTGGTTCTGGCCAGTCAGTAGTTACAGCTCTCCTCCTAAATACTGTTGGGTAGTAGTGGTTGATGCCTGGCCAGTCAGTAGTTACAGCTCTCCTCCTAAACACCATTCGGTAGTAGTGGTTCTGGCCAGTCAGTAGTTACAGCTCTCCTCCTAAATACTGTTGGGTAGTAGTGGTTCTGGTCAGTCAGTAGTTACAGCTCTCCTCCTAAACACCATTGGGTAGTAGTGGTTAATGCCTGGTCAGTCAGTAGTTACAGCTCTCCTAAACACCATTGGGTAGTAGTGGTTCTGGCCAGTCAGTAGTTACAGCTCTCCTCCTAAACACCATTGGGTAGTAGTGGTTCTGGCCAGTCAGTAGTTACAGCTCTCCTCCTAAACACCATTGGGTAGTAGTGGTTCTGGCCAGTCAGTAGTTACAGCTCTCCTCCTAAACACCGTTGGGTAGTAGTGGTTCTGGCCAGTCAGTAGTTACAGCTCTCCTCCTAAACACCATTGGGTAGTAGTGGTTCTGGCCAGTCAGTAGTTACAGCTCTCCTCCTAAACACCATTGGGTAGTAGTGGTTCTGGCCAGTCAGTAGTTACAGCTCTCCTCCTAAACACCATTGGGTAGTAGTGGTTCTGGCCAGTCAGTAGTTACAGCTCTCCTCCTAAACACCGTTGGGTAGTAGTGGTTCTGGCCAGTCAGTAGATACAGTTCTCCTCCTAAACACCGTTGGGTAGTAGTGGTTCTGGCCAGTCAGTAGTTACAGTTCTCCTCCTAAATACCATTGGGTAGTAGTGGTTCTGGCCAGTCAGTAGTTACAGCTCTCCTCCTAAACACCATTGGGTAGTAGTGGCTAATGTCTGGCCAGTCAGTAGTTACAGCTCTCCTCCTAAACACCGTTGGGTAGTAGTGGTTCTGACCAGTCAGTAGTTACAGCTCTCCTCCTAAACACCGTTGGGTAGTAGTGGTTCTGGCCAGTCAGTAGTTACAGCTCTCCTCCTAAACACCGTTGGGTAGTAGTGGTTAATGTCTGGCCAGTCAGTAGTTACAGCTCTCCTCCTAAACACCATTGGGTAGTAGTGGTTCTGGCCAGTCAGTAGTTACAGCTCTCCTCCTAAATGCGGTGATCACTGGATAATTTGAAGATCAGCGTCATTGAAGTTGGTGGTTCGTTACTACTCATTTCTGATCTTTTCATCACTAGTTACCAGAGCCACAAAGTCAGAAAACATACCTACCTCTACAATTTATCTTTTTAAACCTAAACCTAATCTTAACCCTTACCATAACCACATTGCTAACCTTATGCCTAACCCTAACCTTAAATTAAGACCAAAAAGCTCTGCCTGGTTTGGTGTTTTGTTAAGGGAGTGGTCACGCTGCCTGGTTTGGTGTTTTGTTAAGGGAGTGGTCACGCTGCCTGGTTTGGTGTTTTGTTAAGGGAGTGGTCACGCTGCCTGGTTTGGTGTTTTGTTAAGGGAGTGGCCACGCTGCCTGGTTTGGTGTTTTGTTAAGGGAGTGGTCACGCTGCCTGGTTTGGTGTTTTGTTAAGGGAGTGGTCACGGTGCCTGGTTTGGTGTTTTGTTAAGGGAGTGGCCACGCTGCCTGGTTTGGTGTTTTGTTAAGGGAGTGGTCACGCTGCCTGGTTTGGTGTTTTGTTAAGGGAGTGGTCACGCTGCCTGGTTTGGTGTTTTGTTAAGGGAGTGGTCACGCTGCCTGGTTTGGTGTTTTGTTAAGGGAGTGGCCACGCTGCCTGGTTTGGTGTTTTGTTAAGGGAGTGGCCACGCTGCCTGGTTTGGTGTTTTGTTAAGGGAGTGGTCACGCTGCCTGGTTTGGTGTTTTGTTAAGGGAGTGGTCACACTGCCTGGTTTGGTGTTTTGTTAAGGGAGTGGCCACGCTGCCTGGTTTGGTGTTTAAGGGAGTGGCCACGCTGCCTGGTTTGGTGTTTTGTTAAGGGAGTGGGTGCCTGGTTTGGTGTTTTGTTAAGGGTGTGCCTGGTTTGGTGTTTTGTTAAGGGCCACGTGGGTTTGGTGTTTACGGCCACGCTGCCTGGTTTGGTGTTTTGTTAAGGGAGTGGTCACGCTGCCTGGTTTGGTGTTTTGTTAAGGGAGTGGTCACGCTGCCTGGTTTGGTGTTTAAGGGAGTGGCCACGCTGCCTGGTTTGGTGTTTTGTTAAGGGAGTGGTCACGCTGCCTGGTTTGGTGTTTTGTTAAGGGAGTGGCCACGCTGCCTGGTTTGGTGTTTTGTTAAGGGAGTGGTCACGCTGCCTGGTTTGGTGTTTTGTTAAGGGAGTGGCCACGCTGCCTGGTTTGGTGTTTTGTTAAGGGAGTGGCCACGCCCCCAAGAAGGCTCAACCAATCATCCGACGGATAATACTTCCTACGAAACAACATTTTGCATCCAGGGGTACCTGAGCAGCCTCATTCCGGCGGTGGCCCCCAGGTAGAGGGGGGTCTCGTGGTGCCTGCTTAGGGGGATGAGGTTCTCTGCTTCCTTCATACAGCTCTTCAGAGACGCCCCTGCCTGCCCTGGAAACACAGAGTAGCTGGAGATACCAGCACCTGGACGGACGCACGCACGCACGCACACACACACACACACACACACACACACTTTAACTAGATAACAAATCAAATTGTATTGGTCACATACACATGGTTAGCAGATGCGAGTGTTGCGAAATGCTTGTGCTTCTAGTTCTGACAATGCAGTAATAACTAACGAGTAAACCTAACAATTCCACAACAACTACCTAATACACGCAAATCTAAAGGGATGGAATAAGAATATGTACATATAAATATATGGTTGAGCGATGGCCATGTGCCATAGGCAAGCTGCAGTATCACGGAGGCGCTCCGCACTGCTAAAGCTAACTCTCTCTCCTCTGCTCTCATCCTTCTAGACCTATCGGCTGCCTTCGATACTGTGAACCATCAGATCCTCCTCTCCACCCTCTCCGAGTTGGGCATCTCCGGCGCGGCCCACGCTTGGATTGCGTCCTACCTGACAGGTCGCTCCTACCAGGTGGCGTGGCGAGAATCCGTCTCCTCACCACGTGCTCTCACCACTGGTGTCCCCCAGGGCTCTGTTCTAGGCCCTCTCCTATTCTCGCTATACACCAAGTCACATGGCTCTGTCATAACCTCACATGGTCTCTCCTATCATTGCTATGCAGACGACACACAATCAATCTTCTCCTTTCCCCCTTCTGACGACCAGGTGGCGAATCGCATCTCTGCATGTCTGGCAGACATATCAGTGTGGATGACGGACCATCACCTCAAGCTGAACCTCGGCAAGACGGAGCTGCTCTTCCTCCCGGGGAAGGACTGCCCGTTCCATGATCTCGCCATCACGGTTGACAACTCCATTGTGTCCTCGTCCCAGAGCGCTAAGAACCTTGGCGTGATCCTGGACAACACCCTGTCGTTCTCAAATAACATCAAGGCGGTGGCCCGTTCCTGTAGGTTCATGCTCTACAACATCCGCAGAGTACGACCCTGCCTCACACAGGAAGCGGCGCAGGTCCTAATCCAGGCACTTGTCATCTCCCGTCTGGATTACTGCAACTCGCTGTTGGCTGGGCTCCCTGCCTGTGCCATTAAACCCCTACAACTCATCCAGAACGCCGCAGCCCGTCTGGTGTTCAACCTTCCCAAGTTCTCTCACGTCACCCCGCTCCTCCGCTCTCTCCACTGGCTTCCAGTTGAAGCTCGCATCCGCTACAAGACCATGGTGCTTGCCTACGGAGCTGTGAGGGGAACGGCACCTCAGTACCTCCAGGCTCTGATCAGGCCCTACACCCAAACAAGGGCACTGCGTTCATCCACCTCTGGCCTGCTCGCCTCCCTACCACTGAGGAAGTACAGTTCCCGCTCAGCCCAGAAAAGTGGCTGTTCCACTGGATGTCATAAGGTGAAAGCACCAATTTGTAAGTCGCTCTGGATAAGAGCGTCTGCTAAATGACTTAAATGTAAATGTAATGTAAATGTATAGAATACAGTATATACTGTACATATGAGTAATGTAGGACATGTAGACATTATTAAAGTGGCGTTATTTAAAGTGACTAGTGATACCTTCAAATCCATGTATTAAATAGATTAAAGTGGACAGAGATTCGAGTCTGTATGTTGGCAGCAGCCTCTGTGCTAGTGATGGCTGTTTAATGGTGTGACGGCCTTGAGATAGAAGCTGTTTTTCAGTCTCCCGGTCTCAGCTTGCTAGGTTTTTATAGTGTGTGTGTGTGTGTGTGTGTGTGTGTGTGTGTGTGTGTGTGTGTGTGTGTGTGTGTGTGTGTGTGTGTGTGTGTGTGTGTGTGTGTGTGTGCGTACCTTGGACTTTGCAGGAGTGTGTCTGCTGCACTCTTCCAGTGTCGTTATCCTTCTCTGCTGGCCACTCGTAGATATACACTGCTGTATGTGAGGAGCCAGCATCCAGGACGATCCCATACTGAGAGATGGAGAGAGACACATTTTCAACCTCAGTCTGTAATACCTACATGTTTCAAGCAAACCACCATAGTCCCTGTACCTAAGAATGTAACCTGTCTAAATGAATACCAACCCGTAGCACATATCTTTTGCCATGACATTTGTATTTATTCTGGATTCCCAATTAGCTGATTGAGAAAGAAAAGGAAAGCCGAGCTCTAGGAGCTCAGATGAAATCATTTAATTAATACCTTAATAACCAATGTTTGTTGATCAGGGTATAATAACAAAAGACTGAGGGTCACTAGTTTATATAGTGTCAAAGGACACACAGGTGTCTGTAATCATGGCCAGGTGTGGCCTGATATCATTGGTTAATTCTCAGACATAAGAATAACATACAAAAACATGAATGGATAGCATATGATCATAGATAACGTTTGGCTACATCGGCCTACAAACATTTACAATGAATAGCAAAATCACAATCACAAGAATGGCTTCAGATCAAAGTCTTCGTTGAGACCGAAGGGAGCAAGGTCCTTTAAATGAAAGATCCAGGCAGCCTCTCGTTTTAACAATACATTGTCGAGGTCACCCCTCTGCTAGGGAGGGTGACATGTTCGATGGACAATATAACGTAGGGTTGAAATCTTGTGGTTCGCTTCCAAAAAGTGGACCACAACTGGGTAAGTCATGTTTTTGCACCTAATGGTGCTACGATGCTCCAAGATTCGTACTTTTAATTCACACTTTGTTTTACCCACATCATTTTTTACCACAAGGACAAGTTATAAGATACATAACTGCCTTAGTGGAGCACGTGGAAACACCTTTGATTGGGATCTGGTTCCCTGTTTGTGGGTGTTTGAAGGATCTACATTTATAAGTGCCATTGCATTGATCACAGCCGTTACCCTAGTAGTTTCCATCCAGTAGAGGCGTAAATAGAAACTGGGATATTTTGGGGTGGTAAATCAGAGTCAACCAGTTGATCTCTGAGATTTCTGCCCTGTGAGAATAGGACCAAGGGGGGAGAATAGGACCAAGGGAGGAGAATAGGACCAAGGGAGGAGAATAGGACCAAGGGAGGTTACCATAACACATTACCGATACTGTCATCGGATCTTAGAATGTGCCGATGTTTGTGATCGATTCTTTTCCGAAGTCTAGGTCCTAAACAGATTCTACCCCCAAGCCATAAGACTCCTGAACATCTAATCAAATGGCTACCCAGACTATTTGCATTGCCCCTCCCCCCTAATCAAATGGCTACCCACCCAGACTATTTGCATTGACCCCCCTAATCAAATGGCTACCCAGACTATTTGCATTGACCCCCCTAATCAAATGACTACCCAGACTATTTGCATTGACCCTCCCCCCTAATCAAATGGCTCCCCAGACTATTTGCATTGACCCCCCCCCTAATCAAATGGCTCCCCAGACTATTTGCATTGCCCCTCCCCCTAATCAAATGGCTACCCAGACTATTTGCATTGCCCCTCCCCCTAATCAAATGGCTCCCCAGACTATTTGCATTGACCCCCCCCTAATCAAATGGCTCCCCAGACTATTTGCATTGACCCCCCTAATCAAATGGCTCCCCAGACTACATGCATTGCCCCCCTATTTGCATTGACCCCCTAATCAGATGGCTCCCCAGACTACTTGCATTGACCCCCCCCCTAATCAAATGGCTCCCCAGACTACTTGCATTGACCCCCCTAATCAAATGGCTCCCCAGACTACTTGCATTGACCCCCCTAATCAAATGACTACCCAGACTATTTGCATTGACCCCCCTAATCAAATGACTACCCAGACTATTTGCATTGACCCCCCTAATCAAATGGCTCCCAGACTATTTGCATTGACCCCCCCCCCCCTAATCAAATGGCTCCCCAGACTACATGCATTGGCCCTCCCCATAATCAAATGGCTCCCCAGACTATTTGCATTGCCCCTCCCCCCCTAATCAAATGGCTCCCCAGACTATTTGCATTGACCCCCCTAATCAAATGGCTACCCAGACTATTTGCATTGACCCCCCTAATCAAATGGCTACCCAGACTATTTGCATTGACCCCCCTAATCAAATGGCTACCCAGACTATTTGCATTGACCCCCCTAATCAAATGGCTACCCAGACTATTTACATTGACCCCCCTAATCAAATGACTCCCCAGACTATTTGCATTGACCCGCCCCCTAATCAAATGACTCCCCAGACTATTTGCATTGCCCCTCCCCCTAATCAAATGGCTCCCCAGACTATTTGCATTGCCCCTCCCCCCTAATCAAATGGCTCCCCAGACTATTTGCATTGCCCCTCCCCCTAATCAAATGGCTCCCCAGACTATTTGCATTGCCCCTCCCCCTAATCAAATGGCTCCCCAGACTATTTGCATTGCCCCCCCCCCTAATCAAATGTCTCCCCAGACTATTTGCATTGCCCCTCCTCTTCTACACTGCTGCTACTCTCTGTTATTATCTATACAGTCACTTTAATAACTCTACCTACATGTACATATTACCTCAATTACCTCGACTAACCAGTGCCCCTGGACTACCCAGACCCCTCTTCTACCCTGCTGCTACTCTCTGTTATTATCTATACAGTCACTTTAACTCTACCTACATGTACATATTACCTCAATTACCTCGACTAACCGGTGGCCCCGCATATTGACTCTGTACCGGTACCCCCCTGTATATAGTCTCGCTATTGTTATTTTACTGCCGCCCTTTTTTAAACTGCATTGTTGGTTTGGGATTGTAAGTAAGGTTGTATTTGGCACATGTGACAAATAACATTTGATTTGATTTGGATATTTCAGTTTTTTGCTAATTCTTTTGATTCGACAGAATTGGCTGTAGGGCAAACTGTTTTCAAGGGAAGTGGGTGACAACTATCAGCCGTCAACACACTGTTACGCTTAGTAGGTTTCCTGTAAAGATCAGTGTATAGAACATTAACTTCACACAAAATCAGAAAATCAAGGAAACTGATTAGACGTGTATCAGATTGCATAGTAAATCTCAGATGCCCAGAACAGGAGTTAAGAAAAGCATGGAACACCTGGAGCTGTTTTGCATCACCCCTCCACAGAACACAAGAATCATCAACGTACCGTTTCCACATAGTAATGTCCTTCAAGAAAACATTTTTGAGAGGATTGAGAATAGACTGTTTCATGTAACCCACATACAAATTAGCATAGTTAGGAGCCATGGGGGCCATAGCAGTACCCTTCATCTGAATAAAGAAACAATTTAGAAACATGAAGTAGTTATGTGTGAGTAATATTTCAGCCAACGTTATAATGCAGCACTGGAAGGTAGTTCATTAGGGTCACGTTGCAGAAGAAAATGTTCCATAGCTTCAATACTGCCCTCGTGTGGAATATTAGTGTATAACTCAACATCAAAAAAATAACTAACAAGGTATTTTTTTATTTTTTATTTTACTAGGCAAGTCAGTTAAGAACAAATTATTATTTTCAATGACGGCCTAGGAACAGTGGGTTAACTGCCTGTTCAGGGGCAGAACGACAGATTTGTACATTGTCAGCTCGGGGATTTGAACTTGCAACCTTTCGGTTACTAGTCCAACACTCTAACCACTAGGCTACCCTGCCGCCCTTTACCCTAACCCTACATTATGAGGGAGAGGATTACCCTGCTGCCCCTCCACTCTAACCACTAGGCTACCCTGCCGCCCTTTACCCTAACCACTAGGCTACCCTGCCGCCCTTTACCCTAACCACTAGGCTACCCTGCCGCCCTTTACCCTAACCCTACATTATGAGGGAGAGGATTACCCTGCTGCCCCTCCACTCTAACCACTAGGCTACCCTGCCGCCCTTTACCCTAACCACTAGGCTACCCTGCCGCCCTTTACCCTAACCCTACATTATGAGGGAGAGGATCAAGAGATTCAATAATAGAGATCATACTGCTGGTGTCCTTTAGGAGGGGAGCTGGTCTGAGACCATACTGCTGGTGTCCTTTAGGAGGGGAGCTGTTCTGAGACCATACTGCTGGTGTCCTTTAGGAGGGGAGCTGTTCTGAGACCATACTGCTGGTGTCCTTTAGGAGGGGAGCTGTTCTGAGACCATACTGCTGGTGTCCTTTAGGAGGGGAGCTGTTCTGAGACCATACTGCTGGTGTCCTTTAGGAGGGGAGCTGGTCTGAGACCATACTGCTGGTGTCCTTTAGGAGGGGAGCTGTTCTGAGACCATACTGCTGGTGTCCTTTAGGAGGGGAGCTGTTCTGAGACCATACTGCTGGTGTCCTTTAGGAGGGGAGCTGTTCTGAGACCATACTGCTGGTGTCCTTTAGGAGGGGAGCTGTTCTGAGACCATACTGCTGGTGTCCTTTAGGAGGGGAGCTGGTCTGAGACCATACTGCTGGTGTCCTTTAGGAGGGGAGCTGTTCTGAGACCATACTGCTGGTGTCCTTTAGGGGGAGCTGTTCTGAGACCATACTGCTGGTGTCCTTTAGGAGGGGAGCTGTTCTGAGACCATACTGCTGGTGTCCTTTAGGAGGGGAGCTGTTCTGAGACCATACTGCTGGTGTCCTTTAGGAGGGGAGCTGTTCTGAGACCATACTGCTGGTGTCCTTTAGGAGGGGAGCTGTTCTGAGACCATACTGCTGGTGTCCTTTAGGAGGGGAGCTGGTCTGAGACCATACTGCTGGTGTCCTTTAGGAGGGGAGCTGGTCTGAGACCATACTGCTGGTGTCCTTTAGGAGGGGAGCTGGTCTGAGACCATACTGCTGGTGTCCTTTAGGAGGGGAGCTGTTCTGAGACCATACTGCTGGTGTCCTTTAGGAGGGGAGCTGTTCTGAGACCATACTGCTGGTGTCCTTTAGGAGGGGAGCTGTTCTGAGACCATACTGCTGGTGTCCTTTAGGAGGGGAGCTGTTCTGAGACCATACTGCTGGTGTCCTTTAGGAGGGGAGCTGTTCTGAGACCATACTGCTGGTGTCCTTTAGGAGGGCTGTTCTGAGACCATACTGCTGGTGTCCTTTAGGAGGGAGCTGGTCTGAGACCATACTGCTGGTGTCCTTTAGGAGGGGAGCTGGTCTGAGACCATACTGCTGGTGTCCTTTTAGGAGGGGCTGTTCTGAGACCATACTGCTGGTGTCCTTTAGGAGGGGAGCTGTTCTGAGACCATACTGCTGGTGTCCTTTAGGAGGGGAGCTGTTCTGAGACCATACTGCTGGTGTCCTTTAGGAGGGAGCTGTTCTGAGACCATACTGCTGGTGTCCTTTAGGAGGGGAGCTGGTCTGAGACCATACTGCTGGTGTCCTTTAGGAGGGGAGCTGGTCTGAGACCATACTGCTGGTGTCCTTTAGGAGGGGAGCTGTTCTGAGACCATACTGCTGGTGTCCTTTAGGAGGGGAGCTGTTCTGAGACCATACTGCTGGTGTCCTTTAGGGGGAGCTGGTCTGAGACCATACTGCTGGTGTCCTTTAGGAGGGCTGTGGTGTCTGAGACCATACTGCTGGTGTCCTTTAGGAGGGGAGCTGTTCTGAGACCATACTGCTGGTGTCCTTTAGGAGGGGAGCTGTTCTGAGACCATACTGCTGGTGTCCTTTAGGAGGGGAGCTGGTCTGAGACCATACTGCTGGTGTCCTTTAGGAGGGGAGCTGGTCTGAAATCATACTGCTGGTGTCCTTTAGGAGGGGAGCTGTTCTGAGACCATACTGCTGGTGTCCTTTAGGAGGGGAGCTGGTCTGAGACCATACTGCTGGTGTCCTTTAGGAGGGGAGCTGTTCTGAGACCATACTGCTGGTGTCCTTTAGGAGGGGAGCTGTTCTGAGACCATACTGCTGGTGTCCTTTAGGAGGGAGCTGTTCTGAGACCATACTGCTGGTGTCCTTTAGGAGGGGAGCTGTTCTGAGACCATACTGCTGGTGTCCTTTAGGAGGGGAGCTGTTCTGAGACCATACTGCTGGTGTCCTTTAGGAGGGGAGCTGTTCTGAGACCATACTGCTGGTGTCCTTTAGGAGGGGAGCTGGTCTGAGACCATACTGCTGGTGTCCTTTAGGAGGGGAGCTGGTCTGAGACCATACTGCTGGTGTCCTTTAGGAGGGGAGCTGGTCTGAGACCATACTGCTGGTGTCCTTTAGAGGGGAGCTGTTCTGAGACCATACTGCTGGTGTCCTTTAGGAGGGGAGCTGTTCTGAGACCATACTGCTGGTGTCCTTTAGGAGGGGAGCTGTTCTGAGACCATACTGCTGGTGTCCTTTAGGAGGGGAGCTGGTCTGAGACCATACTGCTGGTGTCCTTTAGGAGGGGAGCTGGTCTGAGACCATACTGCTGGTGTCCTTTAGGAGGGGAGCTGGTCTGAGACCATACTGCTGGTGTCCTTTAGGAGGGGAGCTGTTCTGAGACCATACTGCTGGTGTCCTTTAGGAGGGGAGCTGTTCTGAGACCATACTGCTGGTGTCCTTTAGGAGGGGAGCTGGTCTGAGACCATACTGCTGGTGTCCTTTAGGAGGGAGCTGGTCTGAGACCATACTGCTGGTGTCCTTTAGGAGGGGAGCTGTTCTGAGACCATACTGCTGGTGTCCTTTAGGAGGGGAGCTGTTCTGAGACCATACTGCTGGTGTCCTTTAGGAGGGGAGCTGTTCTGAGACCATACTGCTGGTGTCCTTTAGGAGGGGAGCTGTTCTGAGACCATACTGCTGGTGTCCTTTAGGAGGGGAGCTGGTCTGAGACCATACTGCTGGTGTCCTTTAGGAGGGGAGCTGGTCTGAGACCATACTGCTGGTGTCCTTTGGGAGGGGAGCTGTTCTGAGACCATACTGCTGGTGTCCTTTAGGAGGGGAGCTGTTCTGAGACCATACTGCTGGTGTCCTTTAGGAGGGGAGCTGGTCTGAGACCATACTGCTGGTGTCCTTTAGGAGGGGAGCTGTTCTGAGACCATACTGCTGGTGTCCTTTAGGAGGGGAGCTGTTCTGAGACCATACTGCTGGTGTCCTTTAGGAGGGGAGCTGTTCTGAGACCATACTGCTGGTGTCCTTTAGGAGGGGAGCTGGTCTGAGACCATACTGCTGGTGTCCTTTAGGAGGGGAGCTGGTCTGAGACCATACTGCTGGTGTCCTTTAGGAGGGGAGCTGTTCTGAGACCATACTGCTGGTGTCCTTTAGGAGGGAGCTGGTCTGAGACCATACTGCTGGTGTCCTTTAGGAGGGGAGCTGTTCTGAGACCATACTGCTGGTGTCCTTTAGGAGGGGAGCTGTTCTGAGACCATACTGCTGGTGTCCTTTAGGAGGGGAGCTGGTCTGAGACCATACTGCTGGTGTCCTTTAGGAGGGAGCTGTTCTGAGACCATACTGCTGGTGTCCTTTAGGAGGGGAGCTGGTCTGAGACCATACTGCTGGTGTCCTTTAGGAGGGGAGCTGGTCTGAGACCATACTGCTGGTGTCCTTTAGGAGGGGAGCTGGTCTGAGACCATACTGCTGGTGTCCTTTAGGAGGGGAGCTGTTCTGAGACCATACTGCTGGTGTCCTTTAGGAGGGGAGCTGTTCTGAGACCATACTGCTGGTGTCCTTTAGGAGGGGAGCTGTTCTGAGACCATACTGCTGGTGTCCTTTAGGAGGGGAGCTGTTCTGAGACCATACTGCTGGTGTCCTTTAGGAGGGGAGCTGGTCTGAGACCATCACTACTGGTGTCCTTTAGGAGGGAGCTGGTCTGAGACCATACTGCTGGTGTCCTTTAGGAGGGGAGCTGGTCTGAGACCATACTGCTGGTGTCCTTTAGGAGGGGAGCTGTTCTGAGACCATACTGCTGGTGTCCTTTAGGAGGGGAGCTGTTCTGAGACCATACTGCTGGTGTCCTTTAGGAGGGGAGCTGGTCTGAGACCATACTGCTGGTGTCCTTTAGGGGGAGCTGTTCTGAGACCATACTGCTGGTGTCCTTTAGGAGGGGAGACCATACTGCTGGTGTCCTTTAGCTGTTCTGAGACCATACTGCTGGTGTCCTTTAGGAGGGGAGCTGGTCTGAGACCATACTGCTGGTGTCCTTTAGGAGGGAGCTGGTCTGAGACCATACTGCTGGTGTCCTTTAGGAGGGGAGCTGTTCTGAGACCATACTGCTGGTGTCCTTTAGGAGGGGAGCTGGTCTGAGACCATACTGCTGGTGTCCTTTAGGAGGGAGCTGGTCTGAGACCATACTGCTGGTGTCCTTTAGGAGGGGAGCTGGTCTGAGACCATACTGCTGGTGTCCTTTAGGAGGGGAGCTGGTCTGAGACCATACTGCTGGTGTCCTTTAGGAGGGGAGCTGGTCTGAGACCATACTGCTGGTGTCCTTTAGGAGGGGAGCTGTTCTGAGACCATACTGCTGGTGTCCTTTAGGAGGGGAGCTGTTCTGAGATCATACTGCTGGTGTCCTTCAGGAGGGGAGCTGGTCTGAGACCATACTGCTGGTGTCCTTTAGGAGGGGAGCTGTTCTGAGACCATACTGCTGGTGTCCTTTAGGAGAGCTGGTCTGAGAGCTGTTCTAGACTGCTGGTGTCCTTTAGGAGGGGAGCTGTTCTGAGACCATACTGCTGGTGTCCTTTAGGAGGGGAGCTGTTCTGAGACCATACTGCTGGTGTCCTTTAGGAGGGGAGCTGTTCTGAGACCATACTGCTGGTGTCCTTTAGGAGGGGAGCTGTTCTGAGACCATACTGCTGGTGTCCTTTAGGAGGGGAGCTGGTCTGAGACCATACTGCTGGTGTCCTTTAGGAGGGGAGCTGTTCTGAGACCATACTGCTGGTGTCCTTTAGGAGGGAGCTGGTCTGAGACCATACTGCTGGTGTCCTTTAGGAGGGGAGCTGTTCTGAGACCATACTGCTGGTGTCCTTTAGGAGGGGAGCTGTTCTGAGACCATACTGCTGGTGTCCTTTAGGAGGGGAGCTGTTCTGAGACCATACTGCTGGTGTCCTTTAGGAGGGGAGCTGGTCTGAGACCATACTGCTGGTGTCCTTTAGGAGGGAGCTGGTCTGAGACCATACTGCTGGTGTCCTTTAGGAGGGGAGCTGGTCTGAGACCATACTGCTGGTGTCCTTTAGGAGGGGAGCTGTTCTGAGACCATACTGCTGGTGTCCTTTAGGAGGGGAGCTGGTCTGAGACCATACTGCTGGTGTCCTTTAGGAGGGGAGCTGGTCTGAGACCATACTGCTGGTGTCCTTTAGGAGGGGAGCTGGTCTGAGACCATACTGCTGGTGTCCTTTAGGAGGGGAGCTGGTCTGAGACCATACTGCTGGTGTCCTTTAGGAGGGGAGCTGGTCTGAGACCATACTGCTGGTGTCCTTTAGGAGGGGAGCTGTTCTGAGACCATACTGCTGGTGTCCTTTAGGAGGGGAGCTGTTCTGAGACCATACTGCTGGTGTCCTTTAGGAGGGGAGCTGGTCTGAGACCATACTGCTGGTGTCCTTTAGGAGGGGAGCTGTTCTGAGACCATACTGCTGGTGTCCTTTAGGAGGGGAGCTGTTCTGAGACCATACTGCTGGTGTCCTTTAGGAGGGGAGCTGTTCTGAGACCATACTGCTGGTGTCCTTTAGGAGGGGAGCTGGTCTGAGACCATACTGCTGGTGTCCTTTAGGAGGGGAGCTGGTCTGAGACCATACTGCTGGTGTCCTTTAGGAGGGGAGCTGTTCTGAGACCATACTGCTGGTGTCCTTTAGGAGGGGAGCTGTTCTGAGACCATACTGCTGGTGTCCTTTAGGAGGGGAGCTGGTCTGAGACCATACTGCTGGTGTCCTTTAGGAGGGGAGCTGGTCTGAGACCATACTGCTGGTGTCCTTTAGGAGGGGCTGTTCTGAGCTGTTCTGAGACCAGACCACTGCTGGTGTCCTTTAGGAGGGGAGCTGGTCTGAGACCATACTGCTGGTGTCCTTTAGGAGGGAAGCTGGTCTGATATCATACTGCTGGTGTCCTTTAGGAGGGGAGCTGTTCTGAGACCATACTGCTGGTGTTCTTTAGGAGGGGAGCTGGTCTGAGACCATACTTCTGGTGTCCTTTAGGAGGGGAGCTGTTCTGAGACCATACTGCTGGTGTCCTTTAGGAGGGGAGCTGTTCTGAGACCATACTGCTGGTGTCCTTTAGGAGGGGAGCTGTTCTGAGACCATACTGCTGGTGTCCTTTAGGAGGGAGCTGTTCTGAGACCATACTGCTGGTGTCCTTTAGGAGGGGAGCTGTTCTGAGACCATACTGCTGGTGTCCTTTAGGAGGGGAGCTGGTCTGAGACCATACTGCTGGTGTCCTTTAGGAGGGGAGCTGGTCTGAGACCATACTGCTGGTGTCCTTTAGGAGGGGAGCTGTTCTGAGACCATACTGCTGGTGTCCTTTAGGAGGGGAGCTGGTCTGAGACCATACTGCTGGTGTCCTTTAGGAGGGGAGCTGTTCTGAGACCATACTGCTGGTGTCCTTTAGGAGGGGAGCTGTTCTGAGACCATACTGCTGGTGTCCTTTAGGAGGGGAGCTGTTCTGAGACCATACTGCTGGTGTCCTTTAGGAGGGGAGCTGTTCTGAGACCATACTGCTGGTGTCCTTTAGGAGGGAGCTGTTCTGAGACCATACTGCTGGTGTCCTTTAGGAGGGGAGCTGTTCTGAGACCATACTGCTGGTGTCCTTTAGGAGGGGAGCTGGTCTGAGACCATACTGCTGGTGTCCTTTAGGAGGGGAGCTGGTCTGAGACCATACTGCTGGTGTCCTTTAGGAGGGGAGCTGGTCTGAGACCATACTGCTGGTGTCCTTTAGGAGGGGAGCTGGTCTGAGACCATACTGCTGGTGTCCTTTAGGAGGGGAGCTGGTCTGAGACCATACTGCTGGTGTCCTTTAGGAGGGGAGCTGGTCTGAGACCATACTGCTGGTGTCCTTTAGGAGGGGAGCTGGTCTGAGACCATACTGCTGGTGTCCTTTAGGAGGGGAGCTGGTCTGAGACCATACTGCTGGTGTCCTTTAGGAGGGGAGCTGGTCTGAGACCATACTGCTGGTGTCCTTTAGGAGGGGAGCTGGTCTGAGACCATACTGCTGGTGTCCTTTAGGAGGGGAGCTGTTCTGAGACCATACTGCTGGTGTCCTTTAGGAGGGGAGCTGTTCTGAGATCATACTGCTGGTGTCCTTTAGGAGGGAGCTGGTCTGAGACCATACTGCTGGTGTCCTTTAGGAGGGGAGCTGTTCTGAGACCATACTGCTGGTGTCCTTTAGGAGGGGAGCTGGTCTGAGACCATACTGCTGGTGTCCTTTAGGAGGGGAGCTGTTCTGAGACCATACTGCTGGTGTCCTTTAGGAGGAGCTTTTCTGAGACCATACTGCTGGTGTCCTTTAGGGAGCTGTTCTGAGACCATACTGCTGGTGTCCTTTAGGAGGGGAGCTGTTCTGAGACCATACTGCTGGTGTCCTTTAGGAGGGGAGCTGTTCTGAGACCATACTGCTGGTGTCCTTTAGGAGGGGAGCTGGTCTGAGACCATACTGCTGGTGTCCTTTAGGAGGGGAGCTGCTGGTGTCTGAGACCATACTGCTGGTGTCCTTTAGGAGGGGAGCTGTTCTGAGACCATACTGCTGGTGTCCTTTAGGAGGGGAGCTGGTCTGAGACCATACTGCTGGTGTCCTTTAGGAGGGGAGCTGTTCTGAGACCATACTGCTGGTGTCCTTTAGGAGGGGAGCTGTTCTGAGACCATACTGCTGGTGTCCTTTAGGAGGGGAGCTGTTCTGAGACCATACTGCTGGTGTCCTTTAGGAGGGGAGCTGGTCTGAGACCATACTGCTGGTGTCCTTTAGGAGGGGAGCTGGTCTGAGACCATACTGCTGGTGTCCTTTAGGAGGGGAGCTGGTCTGAGACCATACTGCTGGTGTCCTTTAGGAGGGGAGCTGTTCTGAGACCATACTGCTGGTGTCCTTTAGGAGGGGAGCTGGTCTGAGACCATACTGCTGGTGTCCTTTAGGAGGGGAGCTGGTCTGAGACCATACTGCTGGTGTCCTTTAGGGGGAGGGTCTGAGAGCTGGTCTGAGACCATACTGCTGGTGTCCTTTAGGAGGGGAGCTGGTCTGAGACCATACTGCTGGTGTCCTTTATAAAGGAGGGGAGCTGTTCTGAGACCATACTGCTGGTGTCCTTTAGGAGGGGAGCTGTTCTGAGACCATACTGCTGGTGTCCTTTAGGAGGGGAGCTGGTCTGAGACCATACTGCTGGTGTCCTTTAGGAGGGGAGCTGTTCTGAGATCATACTGCTGGTGTCCTTTAGGAGGGGAGCTGTCCTTTAGGAGGGGAGCTGGTCTGAGACCATACTGCTGGTGTCCTTTAGGAGGGGAGCTGGTCTGAGACCATACTGCTGGTGTCCTTTAGGAGGGGAGCTGTTCTGAGACCATACTGCTGGTGTCCTTTAGGAGGGGAGCTGGTCTGAGACCATACTGCTGGTGTCCTTTAGGAGGGGAGCTGGTCTGAGACCATACTGCTGGTGTCCTTTAGGAGGGGAGCTGGTCTGAGACCATACTGCTGGTGTCCTTTAGGAGGGGAGCTGTTCTGAGACCATACTGCTGGTGTCCTTTAGGAGGGGAGCTGTTCTGAGACCATACTGCTGGTGTCCTTTAGGAGGGGAGCTGTTCTGAGACCATACTGCTGGTGTCCTTTAGGAGGGGAGCTGGTCTGATATCATACTGCTGGTGTCCTTTAGGAGGGGAGCTGTTCTGAGACCATACTGCTGGTGTCCTTTAGGAGGGGAGCTGGTCTGAGACCATACTGCTGGTGTCCTTTAGGAGGGGAGCTGGTCTGAGACCATACTGCTAGTGTCCTTTAGGAGGGAAGCTGGTCTGATATCATACTGCTGGTGTCCTTTAGGAGGGGAGCTGTTCTGAGACCATACTGCTGGTGTTCTTTAGGAGGGGAGCTGGTCTGAGACCATACTTCTGGTGTCCTTTAGGAGGGGAGCTGTTCTGAGACCATACTGCTGGTGTCCTTTAGGAGGGGAGCTGGTCTGAGACCATACTGCTGGTGTCCTTTAGGAGGGGAGCTGGTCTGAGACCATACTGCTGGTGTCCTTTAGGAGGGGAGCTGGTCTGAGACCATACTGCTGGTGTCCTTTAGGAGGGGAGCTGTTCTGAGACCATACTGCTGGTGTCCTTTAGGAGGGGAGCTGGTCTGAGACCATACTGCTGGTGTCCTTTAGGAGGGGAGCTGGTCTGAGACCATACTGCTGGTGTCCTTTAGGAGGGGAGCTGGTCTGAGACCATACTGCTGGTGTCCTTTAGGAGGGGAGCTGGTCTGAGACCATACTGCTGGTGTCCTTTAGGAGGGGAGCTGGTCTGAGACCATACTGCTGGTGTCCTTTAGGAGGGGAGCTGGTCTGAGACCATACTGCTGGTGTCCTTTAGGAGGGGAGCTGTTCTGAGACCATACTTCTGGTGTCCTTTACAAAGGAGGGGAGCTGGTCTGAGATCATACTGTTGGTGTCCTTTACAAAGGAGGGGAGCTGGTCTGAGACCATACTGCTGGTGTCCTTTACAAAGGAGGGAGCTGTTCTGAGACCATACTGCTGGTGTCCTTTAGGAGGGGAGCTGGTCTGATATCATACTGCTGGTGTCCTTTAGGAGGGGAGCTGTTCTGAGACCATACTGCTGGTGTCCTTTAGGAGGGGAGCTGTTCTGAGACCATACTGCTGGTGTCCTTTAGGAGGGGAGCTGTTCTGAGACCATACTGCTGGTGTCCTTTAGGAGGGGACCATACTGCTGGTGTCCTTTAGGAGGGGAGCTGGTCTGAGACCATACTGCTGGTGTCCTTTAGGAGGGGAGCTGGTCTGAGACCATACTGCTGGTGTCCTTTAGGAGGGGAGCTGGTCTGAGACCATACTGCTGGTGTCCTTTAGGAGGGGAGCTGGTCTGAGACCATACTGCTGGTGTCCTTTAGGAGGGTCTGAGACTGGTCTGAGACCATACTGCTGGTGTCCTTTAGGAGGGGAGCTGGTCTGAGACCATACTGCTGGTGTCCTTTAGGAGGGGAGCTGGTCTGAGACCATACTTCTGGTGTCCTTTAGGAGGGGAGCTGTTCTGAGACCATACTTCTGGTGTCCTTTAGGAGGGGAGCTGGTCTGAGACCATACTGCTGGTGTCCTTTAGGAGGGGAGCTGTTCTGAGACCATACTTCTGGTGTCCTTTAGGAGGGGAGCTGTTCTGAGACCATACTGCTGGTGTCCTTTAGGAGGGGAGCTGTTCTGAGACCATACTGCTGGTGTCCTTTAGGAGGGGAGCTGGTCTGAGACCATACTGCTGGTGTCCTTTAGGAGGGGAGCTGGTCTGAGACCATACTGCTGGTGTCCTTTACAAAGGAGGGGAGCTGTTCTGAGATCATACTGCTGGTGTCCTTTAGGAGGGGAGCTGGTCTGAGACCATACTGCTGGTGTCCTTTAGGAGGGGAGCTGTTCTGAGACCATACTGCTGGTGTCCTTTAGGAGGGGAGCTGGTCTGAGACCATACTGCTGGTGTCCTTTAGGAGGGGAGCTGTTCTGAGACCATACTTCTGGTGTCCTTTAGGAGGGGAGCTGTTCTGAGATCATACTGCTGGTGTCCTTTACAAAGGAGGGAAGCTGGTCTGAGACCATACTGCTGGTGTCCTTTACAAAGGAGGGGAGCTGGTCTGAGATCATACTGCTGGTGTCCTATACAAAGGAGGGAAGCTGTTCTGAGACCATACTGCTGGTGTCCTTTACAAAGGAGGGGAGCTGGTCTGAGACCATACTGCTGGTGTCCTTTAGGAGGGGAGCTGTTCTGAGACCATACTGCTGGTGTCCTTTACAAAGGAGGGGAGCTGGTCTGAGAGCATACTGCTGGTGTCCTTTACAAAGGAGGGGAGCTGGTCTGAGACCATACTGCTGGTGTCCTTTACAAAGGAGGGGAGCTGGTCTGAGATCATACTGCTGGTGTCCTATACAAAGGAGGGAAGCTGGTCTGAGACCATACTGCTGGTGTCCTTTACAAAGGAGGGGAGCTGGGCTGAGATCATACTGCTGGTGTCCTTTAGGAGGGGAGCTGTTCTGAGACCATACTGCTGGTGTCCTTTAGGAGGGGAGCTGTTCTGAGACCATACTGCTGGTGTTCTTTAGGAGGGGAGCTGGTCTGAGACCATACTGCTGGTGTCCTTTAGGAGGGGAGCTGTTCTGAGACCATACTGCTGGTGTCCTTTACAAAGGAGGGGAGCTGGTCTGAGACCATACTGCTGGTGTCCTTTAGGAGGGGAGCTGTTCTGAGACCATACTGCTGGTGTCCTTTAGGAGGGGAGCTGTTCTGAGACCATACTGCTGGTGTCCTTCACAAAGGAGGGGAGCTGTTCTGAGACCATACTGCTGGTGTCCTTTACAAAGGAGGGGAGCTGGTCTGAGAGCATACTGCTGGTGTCCTTTACAAAGGAGGGGAGCTGGTCTGAGATCATACTGCTGGTGTCCTTTAGGAGGGGAGCTGGTCTGAGACCATACTGCTGGTGTCCTTTAGGAGGGGAGCTGTTCTGAGACCATACTGCTGGTGTCCTTTAGGAGGGGAGCTGGTCTGAGACCTTACTGCTGGTGTCCTTTACAAAGGAGTGGATTCAGCATGTCAATTCCTCTCACAAATACAAGTAGTGATGAAGTCATTCTCTCCTCCACTTTGAACCAGGAGAGATTGACATGTATATTATTAATGTTAGCTCTCCGTGTATATTTAAGTGCCAGCTGCGCTACCCTGTTCTGAAATAATTGCACATTTCCTAAGTCCCTCTTTGTGGCACTTGACCACACAACTGAACAGTAGTCCAGGTGTGACAAAACTAGGGCCTGTAGGACCTGCCTTGTTGATAATGCTGTTAAGAAGACAAAGCAGCGCTTTATTATAGACAGACTTCTTCCCATCCTTGCTACTGTTGTATCAATATGTTTTGACCATGACAGTTTATAATCCAGGGTTACTGCAAGCAGTTGTCACGTTCGTTGAATGGAGGAGACCAAGGCGCAGCGTGATATGAATACATGTTACTTTAATGACGACGAAGAAACACATAAACAAACGTGAAGCTAAATATAGTGCTGACACAGGCAACTAACACATAGACAATAACCCACGAAATACCCAAAGAAGATGGCTGCCTAAATATGGTTCCCAATCAGAGACAACGATAAACAGCTGCCTCTAATTGAGAACCAATCTAGGCAACCATAGAAATACATAAACACCTAGACAGTACAAAAACACATACATCACCCATGTCACACCCTGACCTAACCAAAATAATAAAGAAAACAAAGAATACTAAGGTCAGGGCGTGACAGTACCCCCCCAAAGATGTGGACTCCCGGCCGCACACCTAAACCTATATGGGAGGGTCTGGGTGGGCATAACTCCGAGGTGGCGATTCTGGCTCGGGACGTGGACCCTGCTCCACTTCTGACTCGTCACACTTACTTAATGTCTCTGGAGCGGGAACCCTCACCGCAGACCACGGACTAGAGGACGCCACTGGACTGATGGTCGAGTCTGGAGTGAGTGGCGCCTCTGGATTGGAGGGAGATTCTGGCGGATCCGGACTGGAGGGAGACTCTGGCGGATCTGGACTGGAGGGAGACTCTGGCGGATCCGGACTGGGACCCGTCGTGGTAGGTTCCGGACTGAGACCCGTCGTGGTAGGTTCCGGACTGGGACCCGTCGTGGTAGGTTTCGGACTGCGACCCGTCGTGGTAGGTTCCGGACTGGGACCCGTCGTGGTAGGTTCCGGACTGCGACCCGTCGTGGTAGGTTCCGGACTGCGACCCATCGTGGTAGGTTCCGGACTGCGACCCGTCGTGGTAGGTTCCGGACTGCGGCCCGTTGTGGTAGGTTCCGGACTGCGGCCCGTCGTAGGAGGTTCCGGTCTGTAGACTATCGCCGGACGCTCTGGACTGGGTACTGTTGCCGGACGCTCTGGACTGGGTACTGTTGCCGGACGCTCTGGACTGGGTACTGTTGCCGGACGCTCTGGACTGGGTACTGTTGCCGGACGCTCTGGACTGGGTACTGTTGCCGGATGCTCTGGACTGGGTACTGTTGCCGGACGCTCTGGACTGGGTACTGTTGCCGGACGCTCTGGACTGGGTACTGTTGCCGGATGCTCTGGACTGGGTACTGTCGCCGGACGCTCTGGACTGGGTACTGTCGCCGGACGCTCTGGACTGGGTACTGTTACCGGACGCTCTGGACTGGGTACTGTCGCCGGACGCTCTGGACTGGCGAGGCGCACTGTAGACCTGGTGCGTGGTGCTGGCACTGGTGGTACCGGACTGGAGACACGCACCTCAGGGCGAGTGTGGGGAGGAGGAACAGGGCGTACAGGGCTCTGGAGACGCACAGGAAGCCTGGTGCGTGGTGTTTGCACTGGTGGTACTGGGCTGGGGACACGCATCTCAGGGCGAGTGCGGGGAGCAGGCACAGGACGTACTGGGCTGTGGAGGCATACTGGAGGTCTGGAGTGTAGAGCTGACACTGGTGGTACCGGGCTGGAGACACGCACCTCAGGGCGAGTGCGGGGAGCAGGCACAGGACGTACTGGGCTGTGGAGGCATACTGGAGGTCTGGAGTGTAGAGCTGACACTGGTGGTACCGGGCTGGAGACACGCATCTCAGGGCGAGTGCGGGGAGCAGGCACAGGACGTACTGGGCTCTGGAGGCATACTGGAGGTCTGGAGTGTAGAGCTGACACAACCCGTCCTGGCTGGATGGTTATACTTGCCCGCTGGCACAGGACGCACAGGGCTGTGCAGACTCACAGTACGCAGAGCCAGCGCAGGATATCCTGGTCCATGGAGGTATACTGGAGACCAGGAGCGCTGAGCCGGGAATCCTCCTTCCTTGCTGGATGCTCATTCTAGCCCGGCCAATGAGCTGGAATATAGCGCACCGGGCTAGTGAAGCTAAATTCTATTTTTCGAAAAATTAATTAATTTATTACGTTCAATACCATTCATTCTTTACAACTCAGAATTTTCATTCATACTCCAATAATGGTATTTTGATTTAACTTGTAAACCCCAAAACAAAACCTCAGGGGAGCATCTTCCCTCCCCGTCATCCTACAAACTACCTTTCACTATCTCCCCGTCTCTAATCTAACCCCAAAATCTAAATGTAACCCAGCCCTAAACCCCCCTTCCACCTCTCCCGGGCAGCATGCTGCCCCCACTTCCTCTCCTCCCTCTTCCTCCCCCTCAAGTCTCCTTCCACCCTCCTCACTATCCCTTCCACCCCCCAATCTCTCCCTGTCTTCACCATGTTCTGCCTGGCTTCCCACAGCCCCCGTTTAAAGAGACTCATGAGAAGCCAGAGCAGAAACCTTTCCCTATCCGTCCCTCTCGCTCTCCCTACACCTCTCTCTAACCTGGCCCACGTCAATACAAAATCCCCTCTTACCAAACCTAACAACACCCGTGCCCAAGCCCATACTACTCTGGCAAAGGCACAGTCCCAAAAGGCATGGCGCACAGTCTCCTCCCTGCCACAGGAGGATCTTGGACAGGTGGGGGATTGCGCCAAACTATGCCGGTACATGATGGAACGTACCGGCAAGCATACGTACAGGTGCCTGTGATCTAAACCTACTCGGGCAACTTCAACCTCGGGGTGCGCACGCAGCCACTTGGCCGCATGGCCAAAGTGCCACGGCAGCTGTTCCGCCCGAGGACCCGTGTTAGACCACACCATTGCGCTTCTCGCCTGATACGAGAAGAACACCCGCAAGAGATAACCCGACGGGTGTATCACTGGATGAGCAAGCTCCGTCAACAAGAAAGAAACAAAAATTACGTCCAGCTTGAGGGGGAGATGTGGTACCCCCCTACCTCCCTCCCCGATGGGGCAGAGCATGCGTGCCCTGGCGACCCACTCGTACCTGCCACCCCACATGAACTGAAACACAAGCCTCACTAGAGGCCTCCTCAGACAAGCCGGCAATGGGTAGATGTACGCCAAATACAAAAGAGACGGCAACACATCCACCTTAAGAACCAGGACCTTGCCCATAAAAGACAAAGACCTAGCCCTCCACATCACTAGCTTCTTCTGTACCACTGCGATACCCATGTTCCAGTTTAGCGTCGCTGAGCCGGAGGTCTCAAAATGGACCCCAAGAATCCTCAGGGCCCCCTCACAGAGAGATAACCCCCCGGGCACATCCGTCCTTCCGCGCCATCTTCCGAAAAACTTAACGGAAGACTTTGCATGGTTCCGAACCGCTCCCGACGCTCGGGTGAAATCCCCAATGATGGCAAGGGACCTTGTCAGACACGAGTCCTTGCACAGCAGCAAGGAAGTGTCGTCGGCGTACTGCGTCATCTTAACACGCAGCCCACCACTTCCAGGGATCAACAAGCCTTCCACCCCTGTGTCTGCCCTAATGGCAGCCCCCAGAGGCTCCATGTACAGAACGAAGAGGAGAGCCGAGAGTGGGCACCCCTGCCTGACCCCAGATGAGAGGTCAAAAACATCACCCAAGTGACTATTTACACTAACTCGGCACCCCGCTCCGACATATAATGTACAGATCCATCCTATGAACTTCTCCCCAAATCCTAATCTACCTAACACACTGAATAGAAAAGTTCTATTCACGCAATCAAAGGCTTTCGCCTGATCTAGCGCTGCTACCATTAAAGGCAGACCTCTATCTTCAACCCAAGCGATGGAGTCCCTAATTAACTGTAGGGTTCCATCTAATAGAGCGGCCCTCTACCCCGCACGTCTGATCCTCATGGACGACGTAGGGAAGGGCTGTACGCAACCGGTCTGCTAAAACCCTTGCAAGTAGCTTGTAATCGACGCACAGCATGGTCAACGGCCGCCAGTTGCCAAGGTCTGTTGCTTCCCCCTTCTTATACAGAAGTGACAGCACACCAACAGCCATTGATCCCCCCGGGACCCCCGTCTCAAGGATGGCCTTCAAGACTTCGAGGACCACTGGTCCAAGTATACCCCAAAACTTGAGATAAAACTCAGCCGCAGCCAATCCATCCCAGGCACCTTCCCTTTTCCCATCCTCCTAAGAGCGCTCTCAACCTCTTCTAGTGTGATCTGGGCCTCCATCACTTCTCCATCACTTCTCTAATGTCCTCCGGCAACCGCCTGGACAAGTGTTCTAAAAACACATTTCCCTGCTCTACATCTATTTCCCTTTCCTTAAATAAACATTGGAAATGGTCAGTTTTCACCCTGACCATTTCCTCTGGTTTTCTAGAAAGCCTAGAAAGCTGTCCTGGGGAATTCCTGATTCTAACTGGATTTTGTTGGAGAGGCTTGCATTAAAGAACACCCTCTGTGCTCTGTTAGACAGGTAACTCTTTATCCACATTATAGCAGGGGTAAAGCCATAACACATACGTTTTTCGATAATGTCAAAAGCTGCAATGAAGTTATCATCAATTTCTCTCAGCCAATCATCAGTCATTTGTGTCAGTGCTGTGCTTGTTGAATGTCCTTCCCTATAAGCTGAAAGTCTGGTGTCCATTTGTTTACTGTGAAATAGCATTGTATCTGGTCAAACACAATTTTTCCAGAAGTTTACTAAGGCTGATTGGTGGGCTATTTGAGCCAGTGAAGGGGGCTTTACTATTCTTGGGAAGCGGAATGACTTTAGCTTCCCTCCAGGCCTGAGGGCACACACTTTCTAGTAGGCTTAAATTGAAGATGTGGCAAATTGGAGTGGAAATATCGTCTGCTATTCTCCTCAGTCATTTTCCATCCAGATTGTTAGACCCCGGTGGCTTGTCATTGTTGATAGACAACAATACTTTTTTCACCTCTTCTACACTGACTTTTCAGAATTCAAAAGTACAATGCTAGTCTTTCATAATTTGGTCCGATATACTTGGATGTGTAGTGTCAGCGTTTGTTGCTGGCATATAATCCCTATCTTGCCAATGCCCGGTGTAGACAGCAACACTGTCTGGTGTAGAGGTCCTGGATGGCAGGAAGCTTGGCCCCAGTGATGTACTGGGCCGTACGCACTACCTTCTGTAGTGCCTTGAGGTCTGAGGCCGAGAAGTTGCGATACCAGGCAGTGATGCAACCGGTCAGGATGCTCTCGATGGCTCAGCTGTAAAACATTTTGAGAATCTGAGTAACCTTGCCAAATCTTTTCAGTTTCCTGAGGGGAAATAGGTTTTGTCGTGCCCTCCTCACTGTTTTGGTGTGCCTTGGTGTGCTTGGACCATGTTCGTTTGTTGGTTGATGTGGACGCCATAGAATTTGAAGCTCTCAACCTGCTCCACTACAGCCCCGCCGATGAGAATGGGGGAGTGCTCGGTCCTCCTTGTCCATCACCCTGATAGATCTCTTTTTATTTAGCCCTCAATAGCCTCAGTCATTAGGCAGTATTAGTTTTGTTTAATTTAGCTTCTCCTGTTTTGTTTATCTGCCTTTATTATTAAAACTACCTTCTGCACCTGCTTCCTGAATCCAAGTGCTTTACGTTACAAGAATGGCAAGATGACAGCAATCTGCAGGTCATGGAGAGAGGACATCAGTTCTGAATCTGAATCCATGATAACAATGACAGAGAAATCTGATTAACTAACAGTACCCAGGCCATTCCATGTAATTGATCTACTCCAGAGCTACTTGATTCAACTTGTCAACTAATCCTCAAGGTCTTGAATAGCTAGTTCAGAGCTACAGCACAATTGTGAAACATCTGGGTGTCCCCGAGGAGAGGTTTGAGAAACACTGCATTACATTCCAGTAAAAACACTAGAGAAAGTCTTTTCAACATTTATTCAGAACCGAAAATGAACCAGAAAATACGCATTTTCAACGTCCGGAAAATACCTATTTTAACGTCCTGAAAATAACTATTTTCACCTTTCATTCAGAACCTAAAATTAACCTACCTTCAGCGTCTGGAATTGTGTCGTATAATGTATTTTAAATGCAATTTTGCTTACTGGGTTCAGATTTTTGGGAACACACTAAAAAGTAACTTGACATTGTTGATTAGTCAGCATAAATGTGTATTACAATGGCATGAAGAAAATGGCATTTACAGAACGGTGTACTGAATTAATGCATCATAAGGTAAGGACTGGAATTTGTTCTGGATGCTCGAACAGCGACGTGTCTGTCTCGTATGTTGATCTAGCTAATTATCTAGCAAAGCATACAGTCGGGAGAACAAGTATTTGATACCCTGGCGATTTTGCAGGTTTTCCTACTTACAAAGCATGTAGAGGTCTGTAATTTTTATCATAGGTACACTTCAACTGTGAGAGACGGAATCTAAAACAAAATCCAGAAAATCACATTGTATGATTTTTAAGTAATTCATTTGCATTTTGTTGCATGACATAAGTTTTTGATCACCTACCAACCAGTAAGAAGGTATCTATGTGTTTTTGTAAGTCTATGGTTGCCTAGATTGGTTCTCAATTAGAGGCAGCTGTCTATCGTTGTCTCTGATAAAATGCAAATGAATTACTCTACACCTATGGGTGTATTGAATCACCCATCCAAAGCGTAATTAACAATTTCACCATGCTCAAAGGGATATTCAGTGTCTGCTTATATTCACCCATCTACCAATAGGTGTCCATCTTTGCGAGGCATTGGAAAACTTCCATGGTCTTTTTGGTTGAATCTTTGCAACTGTCTTGTCTTTGTGGTTGATTCTGTGCTTGAAATTCGCTACTCCACTGTGGGACCTTACAGACAATTGTATGTGTGGGGTAGAGAGATGGGGTAATCACTCAAAAATCTGGTTAACCACTATTATTGCACACAGTGAGTCCATGCAACGTATTATGTGAAGAAAAAATATATATATATATATATTATGTGACTTGTTAAGCACATTTGTACTCCTGAATGTATTTAGGCTTGCCATAAAAGGGGTAAAAGACTTATTGACTCAAGACATTTCAGCTTTACATTTTTAATGAATTGGTAAAAATGTCTAAACAAAAAATTCCACTTTTTACGTTGTGGGATATTGTGTATGGATCAGTGGCACAATATCTAAACGTTATCCATTTTAAATTCAGGCTGTAAGACAACAAAATGTGGAAAAAGTCAAGCGCTGTGAATAGTTTCTGAAGGCACTGTATGGCACAGTCTCGTTGGCTTGTGGCTACTGTCTACTGGCTAGTTGGCTAGCTAACTGGCTATAATAGGATGTTCACAAGCTTGTTGTTTGTGCTCTGATTTTTTTTTACACAGATGACTTATCTAGCTAGCTTCCTTTGCTTGTAGCTTGCTTCTCGTCCGACTGTTGTTAGCTACAGCTGCTCGCCTGCTACAGCTAGATGCTGCTGTTACACAGCAACCGAGTAGCTGGTCCCGGTTTTAGAACTCTGAGATTCAGCTGAAAAGATGTTAGCAATGTCATTTTTTTTTTACAAAAAAGTAGCACATAGTTGGTTCTTCATGGACAGAAATGAGCATGTGAGAGCGCTACATTATATATTTAATAAAACATTGCACCTAAAAACTTAAACACTTTTTTTCTCCTCAACTGGTAGTAACAGTCTTGTCCCATCCATGCAACTCCCCTACAGACTTTGGGAGAGACAAAGTTAGATAGCCAAGCTGCACTGCTCGCTTAACCCAGAAGTCAGCTGCACCAATGTGTCAGAGGAAACACTGTCCAACTGGTAACTGTGGTCAGCTTGCAGGCACCCGGCCCAGCACAATGGGACAGAGAAATCCCGGCCAGCCAAACCCTCCCCTAACCCAGACGACACTGGGCCAATTGTGCGCTGCCTCATGGGTCTCCCGGTCATGGCCAGTTGTGAGCCTGGGATCGAACCCGGGGCTGTAGTGATGCCTCAAGCCTTGCGATGCAGTGCTGCACCACCCGGGAGACCTGCCATCAGACATTTTTAAAATCCTATGGTCACTTTATGGAGGCTAGTCTCGTTTTTAATCCCACGTCTAAAATGTGAGCTAGATAGGCGCAGAAAATACTCTGAAAACTCAATTGTCAACGACCCTGTTAAGATATCCGGTATGTGGTTCTTGGTAACGGACATACAGCTCATGACGAGAGGTGGGGAATGTGCTGTGTACCTTTTCATAAACATTGGTATCATATTGGCTTAGATATGATGGTAGGGAGATTTAAATTCAACATTGAGCTTCAACCAATGCATAATATAGTCTACAATATTTGGGATTTTTCCATCGCAGCCACAGAATTGCAAACATTTATTGTACCTCGTTGCCATAACAACCACATATAGTACCTTGTACTTCTGTAGGAGAGGCTTGTTCTGCAATACTGCTGTTATCACCAGGGCAACTATCGCTGTGATACCAAGCACAGTGATGATGATCACAGCCTTATACCAAGCGTTCTTTCCTTTCGTCTCTGAGGAAGAGGGAGAGTAGGAGAGATGGGGAGAGAGGGTGAGAGGGAGGAGAGAGGGAGGAGAAGAGATGAGGGAGAGAGAGAGGGAGGGGGAGAAGGAGAGAGGGAAAGAGTTAGGAAGAGAGAGGGAAAGTTGGAGAGAGTTAGCATTTTCCAACCAGCTGCTGATGATGTCACATCTGTATTATTGATGACAGGAGGGTTATGAGTGTTATTGTTGATGCTGTTGTTGTTGCTGTTGTTGTTGTTGTTGCTGCTGCTGCTGTTGTTGTTGTTGTGTAACTAGGGACTAGTTCTAAATGTGTTGTAAATGTCTATATTAACTCAAGTTAATGTTCTAACCAGAGGTAGGTTCAACAAGGGAAGTAGTTTGTTCATTTGTTTTGTGTTAGATCTACTAGAACCTTTCCTGGGCACACCCTTTTTCTCCATGTTCGCCTTCCTTTTACCTATTGAGGGATGGCAGTATGGATCTACTAGGCCTCAGGGGGAAACATGGGGAAAAGGGGGGAAACCTTTTCCCAGATTGTTTTGACCGCTATGCCACGCCACACCAC
>NC_088405.1:3650148-3701985 GCF_034236695.1 Oncorhynchus nerka
ACAACACTATTACTACAACACTATTACTACAACACTATTACTACAACACTATTACTACAACACTATTACTACAACTATTACTACAACACTATTACTACAACACTATTACTACAACACTATTACTACAACACTATTACTACAACAGCACTATTACTACAACACTATTACTACAACACTATTACTACAACACTATTACTACAACACTATTACTACAACACTATTACTACAACACTATTACAACACTATTACTACAACACTATTACTACACTATTACTACAACACTATTACTACAACACTATTACTACAACACTATTACTACAACACTATTACACAACACTATTACAAACACTATTACTACAACACTATTACTACAACACTATTACTACAACACTATTACTACAACACTATTACTACAACTATTACTATTACTATTACTACAACACTATTACTACAACACTATTACTACAACACTATTACTACAACACTATTACTACAACACTATTACTACAACACTATTACACAACACTATTACTACACTATTACTACAACACTATTACTACAACACTATTACTACAACACTATACTACAACACTATTACTACAACACTATTACTAACACTATTACAACACTATTACTACAACACTATTACTACAACACTATTACTACAACACTATTACTACAACACTATTACTACAACACTATTACTACAACACTATTACTACAACACTATTACTACAACTATTACTACTATTACTACAACACTATTACTAACACTATTACTACAACACTATTACTACAACACTATTACTACAACACTATTACTACAACACTATTACTACAACACTATTACAACAACTATTACTACAACACTATTACTACAACACTATTACTACAACACTATTACTACAACACTATTACTACAACATTACTACAACACTTACAACACTATTACTACAACACTATTACAACACTATTACTACAAACACTATTACTACAACACTATTACAACACTATTACTACAACACTATTACTACAACACTATTACTACAACACTATTACTACAACACTATTACAACACTATTACTACAACACTATTACTACAACACTATTACTACAACACTATTACTACAACACTATTACTACAACACTATTACAGCACTATTACTACAACACTATTACTACAACACTATTACTACAACACTATTACAACACTATTACTACAACACTATTACTACAACACTATTACTACAACACTATTACTACAACACTATTACTACAACACTATTACTACAACACTATTACTACAACACTATTACAACACTATTACAACACTATTACTACAACACTATTACTACAACACTATTACTACAACACTATTACTACAACACTATTACAACACTATTACAGCACTATTACTACAACACTATTACTACAACTATTACTACAACACTTACTACAACACTATTACTACAACACTATTACTACAACACTATTACTACAACACTATTACTACAACACTATTACTACAACACTATTACAACACTATTACTACAACACTATTACAGCACTATTACAACACTATTACTACAACACTATTACTACAACACTATTACTACAACACTATTACAACACTATTACTACAACACTATTACTACAACACTATTACTACAACACTATTACTACAACACTATTACAACACTATTACTACACTATTACTACAACACTATTACAACACTATTACTACAACACTATTACTACAACACTATTACAACACTATTACTACAACACTATTACTACAACACTATTACTACAACACTATTACTACAACACTATTACTACAGCACTATTACTACAACACTATTACTACAACACTATTACAACACTATTACTACAACACTATTACTACAACACTATTACTACAACACTATTACTACAACTATTACTACAACACTATTACAGCACTATTACAGCACACAACACTATTACTACAACACTATTACTATTACTACAACACTATTACTACAACACTATTACTACAACACTATTACTACAACACTATTACTACAGCACTATTACTACAACACTATTACTACAACACTATTACTACAACACTATTACTACAACACTATTACTACAACACTATTACTACAACACTATTACTACAACACTATTACAACACTATTACAACACTATTACTACAACACTTACTACAACACTATTACTACAACACTATTACAACACTATTACAACACACTATTACTACAACACTATTACTACAACACTATTACTACAACACTATTACTACAACACTATTAATACAACAATATTACAACACTATTACAGCACTATTACTACAACACTATTACAGCACTATTACTACAACACTATTACTACAACACTATTACTACAACACTATTACTACAACAACACTATTACTACAACACTATTACTACAACACTATTACAGACACTATTACTACAACACTATTACAACACTATTACTACAACACTATTACTACAACACTATTACTATTACAACACTATTACTACAACACTATTACTACAACACTATTACTACAACACTATTACTACAACACTATTACAACACTATTACAACACTATTACAGCACTATTACTACAACACTATTACTACAACACTATTACTACAACACTATTACTACAACACTATAACAGCACTATTACTACAACACTATTACTACAGCACTATTACTACAACTATTACTACTATTACTACAACACTATTACACAACACTATTACTACAACACTATTACTACAACACTATTACTACAACACTATTACTACAACACTATTACTACAACACTATTACTACAACACTATTACAACACATTATTAACACTATTACTACAACACTATTACTACAACACTATTACTACAACACTATTACAACACTATTACTACAACACTATTACAACACTATTACTACAACACTATTACTACAACACTATTACTACACTATTACTACAACACTATTACTACAACACTATTACTACAACACTATTACTACAACACTATTACTACAACACTATTACAGCACTATTACAACACTATTACTACAACACTATTACTACAACACTATTACAACACTATTACTACAACACTATTACTACAACACTATTACAACACTATTACAACACTATTACTACAACACTATTACTACAACACTATTACTACAACACTATTACTACAACACTATTACAACACTATTACTACAACACTATTACTACAACACTATTACAACACTATTACTACAACACTATTACTACAACACTTATTACAACAACACTATTACTACAACACTATTACTACAACACTATTACTACAACACTATTACTACAACACTATTACTACAACACTATTACAACACTATTACACAACACTATTACTACAACACTATTACTACAACACTATTACAGCACTATTACAACACTATTACAACACTATTACTACAACACTATTACAACACTATTACTACAACACTATTACTACAACACTATTACTACAACACTATTACTACAACACTATTACAACACTATTACTACAACACTATTACTACAACACTATTACTACACACTATTACTACAACACTATTACTATTACAACACTATTACTACAACACTATTACTACAACACTATTACTACAACACTATTACAACACTATTACTACAACACTATTACTACAACACTATTACAACACTATTACTACAACACTATTACTACAACACTATTACTACAACACTATTACAACACTATTACTACAACACTATTACTACAACACTATTACTACAACACTATTACTACAACACTATTACAACACTATACAAACACTATTACTACAACACTATTACTAACACTATTACACAACACTATTACTACAACACTATTACTACAACACTACAACACTATTACTACAACACTATTACTACAACACTATTACAACACTACTAAACACTACTACAACACTACTACAACACTATTACTACAACACTATTACTTATTACTACAACACTATTACTACAACACAACACTATTACTACAACACTATTACAACACTATTACTACAACACTATTACACAACACTATTACTACAACACTATTACAACACTATTACAACACTATTACTACAACACTATTACTACAACACTATTACTACAACACTATTACTACAACACTATTACTACAACACTATTACAGCACTATTACTACAACACTATTACTACAACACTATTACTACAACACTATTACTACAACACTATTACTACAACAATATTACAACACTATTACAACACTATTACTACAACACTATTACTACAACACTATTACTACAACACTATTACAGCACTATTACAGCACTATTACTACAACACTATTACAACACTATTACTACAACACTATTACTACAACACTATTACTACAACACTATTACTACAACACTATTACTACAACACTATTACAACACTATTACTACAACACTATTACTACAACACTATTACTACAACACTATTACAACACTATTACTACAACACTATTACTACAACACTATTACAACACTATTACTACAACACTATTACAACACTATTACAACATTACTATTACACAACACTATTACTACAACACTATTACTACAAACACTATTACTACAACACAACACTATTACTACAACACTATTACAACACTTTACTACAACACTATTACTACAACACTATTACTACAACACTATTACAACACTATTACAACACAACAACTATTACTTACAACACTATTACTACAACACTATTACAACACTATTACTACAACACTATTACTACAACACTATTACTACAACACTATTACTACAACACTATTACTACAACACTATTACTACAACACTATTACTACAACACTATTACTACAACACTATTACTACAACACTATTACAACACTATTACTACAACACTATTACTACAACACTATTACTACAACACTATTACTACAACACTATTACAACACTATTACAACACTATTACTACAACACTATTACTACAACACTATTACTACAACACTATTACTACAACACTATTACTACAACACTATTACAACACTATTACTACAACACTATTACTAACAATTACACACTATTACTACAACACTATTACTACAACACTATTACTACAACACTATTACAGCACTAACAACACTATTACTACAACACTATTACTACAACACTATTACTACAACACTATTACTACAACACTATTACTATTACAACACTATTACTACAACACTATTACTACAACACTTACTACAACACTATTACTACAACACTATTACTACAACACTATTACTACAACACTATTACTACAACACTATTACAGCACTATTACTACAACACTATTACAAACACTATTACTACTATTACTACAACACTATTACTACAACACTATTACTACAACACTATTACTACAACACTATTACTACAACACTATTACTATTACAACACTATTACTACAACACTATTACAACACTATTACTACAACACTATTAACACTATTACAAACACTATTACTACAACACTATTACTACAACACTATTACTACAACACTATTACTACAACACTATTACTACAACACTATTACTACAACACTATTACTACAACACTATTACTACAACACTATTACTACAACACTATTACTACAACACTATTACTACAACACTATTACTACAACACTATTACTACAACACACTACAACACTTATTACAACACTATTACAGCACACTATTACTACAACACTATTACTACAACACTATTATTACTACAACACTATTACTACAACACTATTACTACAACACTATTACAACACTATTACTACAACACTATTACTACAACACTATTACTACAACACTATTACTACAACACTATTACTACAACACTATTACTACAACACTATTACAACACTATTACTAAACACTATTACACAACACTATTACTATTACAACACTATTACAACACTATTACTACAACACTATTACATTACAAACACTATTACTACAACACTATTACTAAACACTATTACTACAACACTATTACAACACTATTACTACAACACTATTACTACAACACTATTACTACAACACACTATTACTACAACACTATTACAGCTATTACTACAACACTATTACTACAACACTATTACTACAACACTATTACTACAACACATTACTACAACACTATTACTACAACACTATTACAAACACTATTACTACAACACTATTACTACAACACTATTACTACACACTATTACTACAACACTATTACAACACTATTACTACAACACTATTACTACAACACTATTACACAACACTATTACTACAACACTATTACACTACAACACTATTACTACAACACTATTACAACACTATTACTACAACACTATTACTACAACACTATTACTACAACACTATTACTACAACACTATTACTACAACACTATTACAACACTATTACTACAACACTATTACTACAACACTATTACTACACTATTACACTATTACTACAACACTATTACTACAACACTATTACTACAACACTATTACTACAACACTATTACTACAACACTATTACAACACTATTACAACACTATTACTACAACACTATTACTACAACACTATTACTACAACACTATTACTACAACACTATTACTACATTACTACAACACTATTACAACACTATTACAAACACTATTACTACAACACTATTACTACAACACTATTACTACAACACTATTACTACAACACTATTACTACAACACTATTACTACAACACTATTACAACAACACTATTACTACAACACTATTACTACAACACTATTACTACAACACTATTACTACAACACTATTACAGCACTATTACTACAACACTATTACAACAACACTATTATTACTACAACACTATTACTACAACACTATTACTACAACACTATTACTACAACACTATTACTACAACACTATTACTACAACACTATTACAACACTATTACAGCACTATTACTACAACACTATTACTAACAACACTATTACTACAACACTATTACTACAACTACTACAGCACTACTACACACTATTACTACAACACTATTATTACTACAACACTATTACTACAACACTATTACTACAACACTATTACTACAACACTATTACTACAACACTATTACTACAACACTATTACTACAACACTATTACTACAACACTATTACTACAACACTATTACAACACTATTACTACAACACTATTACTACAACACTATTACTACAACACTATTACAGCACTATTACACAACACTATTACTATAACACTATTACTACAACACTATTACTACAACACTATTACAGCACTATTACTACAACACTATTACTACAACACTATTACAACACTATTACTACAACACTATTACTACAACACTATTACTACAACACTATTACTACAACACTATTACTACAACACTATTACTACAACACTATTACTACAACACTATTACTACAACACTATTACAACAACACTATTACTACAACACTATTACTACAACACTATTACTACAACACTATTACTACAACACTATTACAACACTATTACTACAACACTATTACTACAACACTATTACTACAACACACTATTACTACAACACTATTACTACAACACTATTACTACAACACTATTACTACAACACTATTACTACAACACTATTACTACAACACTATTACTACAACACTATTACAACACTATTACTACAACACTATTACTACAACACTATTACTACAACACTATTACTACAACACTATTACAGCACTATTACAGCACTATTACTACAACACTATTACAACACTATTACTACAACACTATTACTACAACACTATTACTACAACACTATTACTACAACACTATTACTACAACACTATTACAACACTATTACTACAACACTATTACTACAACACTATTACTACAACACTATTACTACAACACTATTACTACAACACTATTACTAAGCACTATTACTATTACACTATTACAGCACACTATTACTACAACACTATTACTACAACACTATTACAAACACTATTACTACAACACTATTACTACAACACTATTACACAACACTATTACAACACTATTACTACAACACTATTACTACAACACTATTACTACAACACTATTACTACAACACTATTACACAACACTATTACTACAACACTATTACTACAACACTATTACTACAACACTATTACTACAACACTATTACTACAACACTATTACTACAACACTATTACTACAACACTATTACTATTACACAACACTATTACTACAACACTATTACTACAACACTATTACTACAACACAACACTATTACTACAACACTATTACACAACACTATTACTACAACACTATTACTACAACACTATTACTACAACACTATTACAACACTATTACAACACTATTACTACAACACTATTATTACAACACTATTACAACACTATTACTACAACACTATTACTACAACACTATTACTACAACACTATTACTACAACACTATTACTACAACACTATTACTACAACACTATTATTACAACACTATTACTACAACACTATTACTACAACACTATTACTACAACACTATTACAACAACACTATTACTACAACACTATTACAGCACACTATTACTACAACACTATTACTACAACACTATTACTACAACACTATTACTACAACACTATTACTACAGCACTATTACTACAACACTATTACTACAACACTATTACTACAACACTATTACTACAACACTATTACAACACTATTACAAACACTATTACAACACTATTACACAACACTATTACTACAACACTATTACTACAACACTATTACAACACTATTACTACAACACTATTACTACAACACTATTACTACAACACTATTACTACAACACTATTACTACAACACTATTACTACAACACTATTACAACACTATTACTACAACACTATTACTACAACACTATTACTACAACACTATTACTACAACACTATTACTACAACACTATTACTACAACACTATTACTACAACACTATTACTACAACACTATTACACACTATTAACAACACTATTACTACAACACTATTACTACAACACTATTACTATTACTACAACACTATTACTACAACACTATTACTACAACACTATTACTACAACACTATTACAAACACTATTACTACAACACTATTACTACAACACTATTACTACAACACTATTACTACAACACTATTACTACAACACTATTACTACAACACTATTACTACAACACTATTACTATTACAACACTATTACTACAACACTATTATTATTACACAACACTATTACTACAACACTATTACTACAACACTATTACTACAACACTATTACTACAACACACTATTACACAACACTATTACTACAACACTATTACTACAACACTATTACTACAACACTATTACTACAACACTATTACTACAACACTATTACTACAACACTATTACTACAACACTATTACTACAACACTATTACTACACTATTACTACAACACTATTACAACACTATTACTACAACACTATTACTACAACACTATTACAACACTATTACAACACTATTACTACAACACTATTACAACACTATTACTACAACACTATTACTACAACACTATTACTACAACACTATTACTACAACACTATTACTACAACACTATTACAACACTATTACTACAACACTATTACTACAACACTATTACTACAACACTATTACTACAACACTATTACTACAACACACTATTACTACAACACTATTACTACAACACTATTACAACAACACTTATTACAACACTATTACTACAACACTATTACACAACACTATTACTACAACACTATTACTACAACACTATTACTACAACACTATTACTACAACACTATTACTACAACACTATTACAGCACTATTACTACAACACTATTACAGCACTATTACTACAACACTATTACTACAACACTATTACTACAACACTATTACTACAACACTATTACTACAACACTATTACTACAACATTATTACAACACTATTACACAACACTATTACTACAACACTATTACTACAACACTATTACTACAACACTATTACAGCACTATTACTACAACACTATTACTACAACACTATTACTACAACACTATTACAACACTATTACAACACTATTACAGCACTATTACTACAACACTATTACTACAACACTATTACTACAACACTATTACTACAACACTATTACTACAACACTATTACTACAACACTATTACTACAACACTATTACTACAACACTATTACTACAACACTATTACTACAACACTATTACAACACTATTACTACAACACTATTACTACAACACTATTACAACACTATTACTACAACACTATTACTACAACACTATTACTACAACACTATTACTACAACACTATTACTACAACACTATTACAACACTATTACTACAACACTATTACTACAACACTATTACTACAACACTATTACTACAACACTATTACTACAACACTATTACTACAACACTATTACTACAACACTATTACTACAACACTATTACTACAACACTATTACTACAACACTATTACACAACACTATTACTACAACTATTACTACAACACTATTACACACACTATTACTACAACACTATTACTACAACACTATTACTACAACACTATTACTACAACACTATTACTACAACACTATTACTACAACACTATTACTACAACACTATTACTACAACACTATTACAACACTATTACTACAACACTATTATTACAACACTATTACTACAACACTATTACTACAACACTATTACTACAACACTATTACTACAACACTATTACAACACTATTACTACAACACTATTACTACAACACTATTACTTACAAACACTATTACTAACACTATTACTACAACACTATTACTACAACACTATTACTACAACACTATTACTACAACACTATTACTACAACACTATTACTACAACACTATTACTACAACACTATTACAACACTATTACTACAACACTATTACTACAACACTATTACACTATTACTACAACACTATTACTACAACACTATTACAACACTATTACTACAACACTATTACTACAACACTATTACAACACTATTACAACACTATTACTACAACACTATTACTACAACACTATTACTACAACACTATTACTACAACACTATTACTACAACACTATTACAACACTATTACTACAACACTATTATTACAACACTATTACTACAACACTATTACTACAACACTATTACTACAACACTATTACAACACTATTACAACACTATTACTACAACACTATTACTACAACACTATTACTACAACACACTACAACACTATTACTACAACACTATTACTACAACACTTATTACAACACTATTACTTACAACACTATTACTACAACACTATTACTACAACACTATTACTACAACACTATTAATACAACACTATTACAACACTATTACAGCACTATTACTACAACACTATTACTACAACACTATTACAGCACTATTACTACAACACTATTACTACAACACTATTACTACAACACTATTATTACAGCACTATTACTACAACACTATTACTACAACACTATTACTACAACACTATTACTACAACACTATTACTACAACACTATTACTACAACACTATTACTACAACACTATTACTACAACACTATTACTACAACACTATTACTACAACACTATTACTACAACACTATTACTACAACACTATTATTACAACACTATTACAACACTATTACTACAACACTATTACTACAACACTATTACTACAAACACTATTACTATTACTACAACACTATTACACAACACTATTACTACAACACTATTACTACAACACTATTACTACAACACTATTACTACAACACTATTACAACACTATTACTACAACACTATTACTACAACACTATTACTACAACACTATTACTACAACACTATTACTACAACACTATTACTACAACACTATTACTACAACACTATTACTACAACACTATTACTACAACACTATTACTACAACACTATTACTACAACACTATTACTACAACACTATTACAGCACTATTACTACAACACTATTACTACAACACTATTACTACAACACTATTACTACAACACTATTACTACAACACTATTACTACAACACTATACAACACTACAACACTATTACTTATTACTACAACACTATTACTACACAACACTATTACAACACTATTACTACAACACTATTACAACACTATTACAACACTATTACTACAACACTATTACTACAACACTATTACTACAACACTATTATTATTACTACAACACTATTACTTACAACACTATTACTACAACACTATTACAAACACTATTACTAACACTATTACTACAACACTATTACAACAACACTATTACTACAACACTATTACTACAACACACTATTACAACTACTACAACACTATTACTACAACACTATTACTACAACACTATTACAACACTATTACAACACTATTACTACAACACTTATTAACACTATTACAACACACTATTACTACAACACACTATTACTACAACACTATTACAACACTATTACAACACTATTACTACAACACTATTACTACAACACTATTACTACAACACTATTACTACAACACTATTACTACAACACTATTACTACAACACTATTACTACAACACTATTACAACACTATTACTACAACACTATTACTACAACACTATTACTACAACACTATTACTACAACACTATTACAACACTATTACTACAACACTATTACTACAACACTATTACAACACTATTACTACAACACTATTACTACAACACTATTATTACAACACTATTACTACAACACTACACACTACAACACTATTACTACAACACTATTACTACAACACTATTACTACAACACTATTACTACAACACTATTACTACAACACTATTACTACTATTACAACACTATTACTACAACACTATTACTACAACACTATTACTTACAACACTATTACAGCACTATTACTACAACAACAACACTATTACTACAACACTATTATTACAACACTTACTACAACACTTACTACAACACTATTACTACAACACTATTACTACAACACTATTACTACAACACTATTACTACAACACTATTACTACAACACTATTACTACAACACTATTACTACAACACTATTACTACAACACTATTACTACAACACTATTACTACAACACTATTACTACAACACTATTACTACAACACTATTACTACAACACTATTACTACAACACTATTACTACAACACTATTACTACAACACTATTACTACAACACTATTACTACAACACTATTACTACAACACTATTACTACAACACTATTACTACAACACTATTACTACAACACTATTACTACAGCACTATTACTACAACACTATTACAACACTATTACAACACTATTACTACAACACTATTACTACAACACTATTACTACAACACTATTACAACACTATTACAAACACTATTACAACAACACTTACTACAACACTATTACTACAACACTATTACTACAACACTATTACTACAACACTATTACAAACACTATTACTACAACACTATTACTACAACACTATTACAACACTATTACAAACACTATTACTACAACACTATTACTACAACACTATTACTACAACACTATTACTACAACACTATTACTACAACACTATTACTACAACACTATTACTATTACAAACACTATTACAACACTATTACTACAACACTATTACTACAACACTATTACAAACACTATTACTACAACACTATTACAACACTATTACAAACACTATTACTACAACACTATTACAGCACTATTACTACAACACTATTACTACAACACTATTACTACAACACTATTACTACAACACTATTACTACAACACTATTACTACAACACTATTACTATTACAAACACTATTACATTACTACAACACTATTACAGCACTATTACTACAACACTATTACTACAACACTATTACTACAACACTATTACTACAACACTATTATTACTACAAAACTATTACTACAACACTATTACTACAACACTATTACTACAACACTATTACTACAACACTATTACACACTATTACACAACACTATTACTACAACACAACACTATTACTACAACACTATTACTACAACACTATTACAACACTATTACTACAACACTATTAACAACACTATTACTACAACACTATTACTACAAACACTTATTACAACACTATTACTACAACACTATTACTACAACACTATTACTACAACACTATTACTACAACACTATTACTACAACACTATTACAAACACTATTACTACAACACTATTACTACAACACTATTACTACAACACTATTACTACAACACTATTACTACAACACTATTACTACAACACTATTACTACAACACTATTACTACAACACTATTACTACAACACTATTACTACAACACTATTACTACAACACTATTACTACAACACTATTACTACAACACTATTACAACACTATTACAACACTATTACTACAACACTATTACTACAACACTATTACTACAACACTATTACACTATTACAACACTATTATTACAACACTACAACACTATTACTACAACACTATTACTACAACACTATTACTACAACACTATTACTACAAACACTATTACTACAACACTATTACTATTACTACAACACTATTACAACACTATTACTACAACACTATTACTACAACACTATTACTACAACACTATTACTACAACACTATTACTACAACACTATTACTATTTACTACAACACTATTACTACAACACTATTACTACAACACTATTACTACAACACTATTACAACACTATTACAACACTATTACTACAACACTATTACTACAACACTATTACTACAACACTATTACTACAACACTATTACTACAACACACTATTACAAACACTATTACAGCACTATTACTACAACACTATTACAAACACTATTACTACAACACTATTACTACAACACTATTACTACAACACTATTACTACAACACTATTACTACAACACTATTACTACAACACTATTACTACAACACTATTACACAACACTATTACTAAACACTATTACTACAACACTATTACTACAACTACTACAACACTTACTACAACACTATTATTACAACACTATTACTACAACACTATTACTACAACACTATTACTACAACACTATTACAGCACTATTACTACAACACTATTACAACACTATTACTACAACACTATTACTACAACACTATTACTACAACACTATTACTACAACACTATTACTACAACACTATTACTACAACACTATTACTACAACACTATTACAACACTATTACTACAACACTATTACTACAACACTATTACTACAACACTATTACTACAACACTATTACTATTACAAACACTATTACTACAACACAACACTATTACTACAACACTATTACAACACTATTACTACAACACTATTACAACACTATTACAACACTATTACAAACACTATTACAAACACTATTACTACAACACTATTACTAAACACTATTACTACAACACTATTACTACAACACTATTACTACAACACTATTACATTACTACAACACTATTACAACACTATTACTACAACACTATTACTACAACACTATTACTACAACACTATTACAACACTATTACTACAACACTATTACTACAACACTATTACTACAACACTATTACTACAACACTATTACTACAACACTATTACAACACTATTACTACAACACTATTACTACAACACTATTACTACAACACTATTACTACAACACTATTACAACACTATTACTACAACACTATTACTACAACACTATTACTACAACACTATTACTACAACACTATTACAACACTATTACTACAACACTATTACTACAACACTATTACAGCAACACTACAACACTTTACTACAACACTATTACTACAACACTATTACTACACTATTACTACAACACTATTACTACAACACTATTACAAACACTATTACTACAACACTATTACACACACTATTACTATTACTACAACACTATTACTACAACACTATTACTACAACACACTATTACTACAACACTATTACTACAACACTATTACTACAACACTATTACTACAACACTATTACTACAACACTATTACTACAACACTATTACAACACTATTACTACAACACTATTACTACAACACTATTACTACAACACTATTACTACAACACTATTACTACAACACTATTACTACAACACTATTACTACAACACTATTACTACATACAACACTATTACTACAACACTATTACTACAACACTATTACTACAGCACTATTACTACAACACTATTACTACAACACTATTACTACAACACTATTACTACAACACTATTACTACAACACTATTACTACAACACTATTACTACAACACTATTACAAACACTATTACTACAACACTATTACTACAACACTACAACACTTTACTACAACACTATTACTACAACACTTACTACAACACTATTACTACAACACTATTACTACAACACTATTACTACAACACTATTACAACACTTTACTACAACACTATTACAACACTATTACTACAACACTATTACTACAACACTATTACTACAACACTATTACTACAACACTATTACTACAACACTATTACACAACACTACTTACAACACTATTACTACAACACTATTACAACACTATTACTACAACACTATTACACACACTATTACTACAACACTATTACTACAACACTATTACAACACTATTACAACAACACTATTACTACAACACTATTACTACAACACTATTACTACAACACTATTACTACAACACTATTACAACACTATTACACAACACTATTACTACAACACTATTACTACAACACTATTACTACAACACTATTACTACAACACTATTACTACAACACTTACAACACTTACTATTAACAACACTATTACTACAACACTATTACTACAACACTATTACTACAACACTATTACTACAACACTATTACTACAACACTATTACTACAACACTATTACAGCACTATTACTACAACACTATTACAGCACTATTACTACAACACTATTACTACAACACTATTACTACAACACTATTACTACAAACACTATTACTACAACACTTACTATTTACACAACACTATTACAACACTATTACTACAACACTATTACTACAACACTATTACTACAACACTATTACTACAACACTTATTACAACACTATTACTAAACACTATTACTACAACACTATTACAAACACTATTACTACAACACTATTACTACAACACTATTACTACAACACTATTACTACAACACTATTATACAACACTTACACAACACTATTACTACAACACTATTACTACAACACTATTATTACAACACTATTACAACACTATTACAAACACTTATTACAACACTACTACAACACTATTACTACAACACTATTACTACAACACTATTACAACAACACTAAAACACTATTACTACAACACTATTACTACAACACTATTACTACAACACTATTAACAACACTATTACTACAACACTATTACTACAACACTATTACTACAACACTATTACACACTATTACTACAACACTATTACTACAACACTATTACAACACATTATTACAACACTATTACTACAACACTATTACTACAACACTATTACTACAACACTATTACAACACTATTACTACAACACTATTACAACACTATTACTACAACACTATTACTACAACACTATTACTACAACACTATTACTACAACACTATTACTACAACACTATTACAACACTATTACTACAACACTATTACTACAACACTATTACTACAACACAACACTATTACTACAACACTATTACTACAACACTATTACTACAACACTATTACTACAACACTATTACTACAACACTTACTACAACACTATTACTACAACACTATTACTACAACTACACAACACTATTACTACAACACTATTACTACAACACTATTACTACAACACTATTACTACAACACTATTACAAACACTATTACTACAACACTATTACTACAACACTATTTACTACAACACTATTACAAACACTATTACAAACACTATTACTACAACACTATTACTACAACACTATTACAACACTATTACAACACTATTACTACAACACTATTACAACACTATTACAACACTATTACTACAACACTATTACTACAACACTATTACACAACACTATTACTACAACACTATTACAACACTATTACTACAACACTATTACAACACTATTACAAACACTATTACTACAACACTATTACAACACTATTACTACAACTATTACTAACAACACTATTACTTACAACACTATTACTACAACACTATTACTACAACACTATTACAGCACTACAACACTATTACTACAACACTATTACTACAACACTATTACTACAACACTATTACTACAACACTATTACTACAACACTATTACTATTACAAACACTATTACAAACACTATTACTACAACACTATTACAACACTATTACAACACTATTACTACAACACTATTACAGCACTATTACTACAACACTATTACTACAACACTATTACTACAACACTATTACTACAACACTATTACTACAACACTATTACAGCACTACAACTACAACACTATTACAACACTATTACACACTATTACTACAACACTATTACTACAACACTATTACACAACACTATTACTACAACACTATTACTACAACACTATTACTACAACACTATTACTACAACACTATTACTACAACACTATTACTACAACAACACTATTACAACACTATTACTACAACACTATTACAACACTATTACACAACACTATTACTACAACACTATTACTACAACACTATTACTACAACACTATTACTACAACACTATTACTACAACACTATTACTAAACACTATTACTACAACACTATTACTACAACACTATTACTATTACTACAACACTATTACTACAACACTATTACTACAACACTATTACAACACTATTACAACACTATTACTACAACACTATTACTACAACACTATTACTACAACACTATTACTACAACACTATTACTACAACACTATTACTACAACACTATTACTACAACACTATTACTACAACACTATTACTACAACACTATTACTACAACACTAAACACTATTACACACTATTACTACAACACTATTACTACAACACTATTACTACAACACTATTACTACAACACTATTACACAACACTACAACACTTACTACAACACTATTACTATTACAACACTATTACTACAACACTATTACTACAACACTATTACTACAACACTATTACTACAACACTATTACTACAACACTATTACTACAACACTATTACTACAACACTATTACTACAACACTATTACTACAACACTATTACTACAACACTATTACAGCACTATTACTACAACACTATTACTACACTATTACACAACACTATTACTACAACACTATTACTTACAACACTATTACTACAACACTATTACTACAACACTATTACTACAACACTATTTACTACAACACTATTACTACAACACTATTACACAACACTATTACTACAACACTATTACAACACTTTACTACAACACTATTACTACAACACTATTACTACAACATTACAACACTATTACTACAACACTATTACTACAACACTATTACTACAACACTATTACTACAACACTATTACTACAACACTATTACTACAACACTATTACTACAACACTATTACAACACTATTACAAACACTATTACAGCAACACTATTACTAAACATATTACAACACTATTACTACAACACTATTACTACAACACTATTACAACACTACAACACTATTACTACAACACTATTACTACAACACTATTACTACAACACTATTACTACAACACTATTACTACAACACTATTACTACAACACTATTACAACACTATTACTACAACACTATTACTACAACACTATTACAACACTATTACTACAACACTATTACTACAACACTATTACTACAACACTATTACTACAACACTATTACTACAACACTATTACTACAACACTATTACTACAACACTATTACTACAACACTATTACTACAACACTATTACTACAGCACACTATTACTACAACACACTATTACTACAACACTATTACTACAACACTATTACTACAACACTATTACTACAACACTATTACAACACTATTACTACAACACTATTACTACAACACTATTACTACAACACTATTACAACACTATTACTACAACACTATTACTACAACACTATTACTACAACACTATTACTACAACACTATTACAACACTATTACTACAACACTATTACAACACTATTACTACAACACTATTACTACAACACTATTACTACAACACTATTACTACAACACTATTACTACAACACTATTACTACAACACTATTACAGCACTATTACTACAACACTATTACTACAACACTATTACTACAACACTATTACTACAACACTATTACTACAACACTATTACTACAACACTATTACTACAACACTATTACTACAACACTATTACTACAACACTATTACTTACAAACACTATTACAACACTTACTACAACACTATTACTACAACACTATTACTACAACACTATTACTACAACACTATTACTACAACACTATTACTACAACACTATTACTACAACACTATTACTACAACACTATTACTACAACACTATTACAACACTATTACTACAACACTATTACTACAACACTATTACTACAACACTATTACTACAACACTATTACAACACTATTACTACAACACTATTACTACAACACTATTACAACACTATTACAACACTATTACTACAACACTATTACAACACTATTACTACAACACTATTACTACAACACTATTACTACAACACTATTACTACAACACTATTACAACAACACTATTACTACAACACTATTACTACAACACTATTACTACAACACTATTACTACAACACTATTACTACAACACTATTACTACAACACTATTACTACAACACTATTACTAAACACTATTACTACAACACTATTACTACAACACTATTTACTACAACACAACACTATTACTACAACACTATTACTACAACACTATTACTACAACACTATTACTACAACACTATTACTACAACACTATTACTACAACACTATTACTACAACACTATTACAACACTATTACTACAACACTATTACAACACTATTACTACAACACTATTACTACAACACTATTACTACAACACTATTACTACAACACTATTACTACAACACTATTACTACAACACTATTACTACAACACTATTACTACAACACTATTAACACTATTACTACAACACTATTACAACACTATTACTACAACACTATTACTACAACACTATTACTACAACACTATTATTACAACACTATTACTACAACACTATTACTACAACACTATTACACAACACTATTACTACAACACTATTACTACAACACTATTACTACAACACTATTACAGCACTATTACTACAACACTATTACTACAACACTATTACTACAACACTATTACTACAACACTATTACTACAACACTATTACTACAACACTATTACTACAACACTATTACTACAACACTATTACAAACACTATTACTAACACTATTACTACAACACTATTACAAACACTATTACTACAACACTATTACTACAACACTATTACAACACTATTACAAACACTATTACACAACACTATTACACAACACTATTACTACAACACTATTATTACAACACTATTACTACAACACTATTACTACAACACTATTAACACTATTACTACAACACTATTACACAACACTATTACTACAACACTATTACTACAACACTATTACACAACACTATTACTACAACACTATTACTACAACACTATTACATTATTACACTATTACAACACTATTACTACAACACTATTACTACAACACTATTACTACAACACTATTACTACAACACTATTACTACAACACTATTACTACAACACTATTACTACAACACTATTACAGCACACTATTACAAACACTATTACTACAACACTATTACTACAACACTATTACTACAACACTATTACTACAACACTATTACTACAACACTATTACTACAACACTATTACTACAACACTATTACTACAACACTATTACAACACTATTACTACAACACTATTACTACAACACTATTACTACAACACTATTACTACAACACTATTACTACAACACTATTACTACAACACTATTACAACACTATTACTACAACACTATTACTACAACACTATTACTACAACACTATTACTACAACACTATTACAACACTATTACTACAACACTATTACTACAACACTATTACTACAACACTATTACTACAACACTATTACTACAACACTATTACTACAACACTATTACTACAACACTATTACTATTACTACAACACTATTACACTATTACTATTATTACTATTACTACAACACTATTACTACATTACAACAGCACTATTACTACAACACTATTACTACAACACTATTACTACAACACTATTACTACAACACTATTACACAACACTATTACTACAACACTATTACTACAACACTATTACTACACTAAACACTATTACTACAACACTATTACTACAACACTATTACTACAACACTATTACTACAACACTATTACTACAACACTATTACTACAACACTATTACTACAACACTATTACTACAACACTATTACTACAACACTATTACTACAACACTATTACTACAACACTATTACTACAACACTATTACAACACTATTACAACACTATTACTACAACACTATTACTACAACACTATTACTACAACACTATTACTACAACACACTATTTAATTTGAGGCGATTTTCAACCATGTCGGGTGAACCGTTTATAAATATTTTTGTACACAGTTATATATGTATTCAAGTAGTAAACAGTTCAGTTATATATGTATTCAAGTAGTAAACAGTTCAGTTATATATGTATTCAAGTAGTAAACAGTTCAGTTATATATGTATTCAAGTAGTAAACAGTTCAGTTATATATGTATTCAAGTAGTAAACAGTTCAGTTATATATGTATTCAAGTAGTAAACAGTTCAGTTATATATGTATTCAAGTAGTAAACAGTTCAGTTATATATGTATTCAAGTAGTAAACAGTTCAGTTATATATGTATTCAAGTAGTAAACAGTTCAGTTATATATGTATTCAAGTAGTAAACAGTTCAGTTATATATGTATTCAAGTAGTAAACAGTTCAGTTATATATGTATCCAAGTAGTAAACAGTTCAGTTATATATGTATTCAAGTAGTAAACAGTTCAGTTATATATGTATTCAAGTAGTAAACAGTTCAGTTATATATGTATTCAAGTAGTAAACAGTTCAGTTATATATGTATTCAAGTAGTAAACAGTTAATTATTCATGTGGATGGTGTATCAATACACTCAGTCACTACACTCAGTCACTAATTTGTTCTTAACTGACTTGCCTAGTTAAATATAGGGTAAACTAAAAAATAAAAATTGACTCTGTACCGGTACCCCCTGTATATAGTCTCCACATTGACTCTGTACCAGTACCCCCTGTATATAGCCTCCACATTGACTCTGTACCTGTACCCCCTGTATATAGCCTCCACATTGACTCTGTACTGGTACCCCCTGTATATAGCCTCCACATTGACTCTGTACCTGTACCCCCTGTATATAGCCTCCACATTGACTCTGTACTGGTACCCCCTGTATATAGCCTCCACATTGACTCTGTACCTGTACCCCCTGTATATAGCCTCCACATTGACTCTGTACCTGTACCCCTGTATATAGCCTCCACATTGACTCTGTACCGGTACCCCCTGTATATAGTCTCCACATCGACTCTGTACCGGTACCCCCTGTATATATCCTCCACATTGACTCTGTACCGGTACCACCTGTATATAGCCTCCACATTGACTCTGTACCGGTACCCCCTGTAAATAGCCTCCACATTGACTCTGTACCAGTACCCCCTGTATATAGTCTCCACATTGACTCTGTACCGGTACCCCCTGTATATAGCCTCCACATTGACTCTGTTACTACCACCTGTATATAGCCTCCACATTGACTCTGTACCGGTACCCCCTGTATATAGCCTCCACATTGACTCTGTACCGGTACCCCCTGTATATAGCCTCCATATTGACTCTGTTCCGGTACCCCCTGTATATAGCCTCCACATTGACTCTGTACCTGTACCCCCTGTATATAGCCTCCACATTGACTCTGTACCTGTACCCCCTGTATATAGCCTCCACATTGACTCTGTACTGGTACCCCCTGTATATAGCCTCCACATTGACTCTGTACCTGTACCCCCTGTATATAGCCTCCACATTGACTCTGTACTGGTACCCCCTGTATATAGCCTCCACATTGACTCTGTACCTGTACCCCCTGTATATAGCCTCCACATTGACTCTGTACCTGTACCCCTGTATATAGCCTCCACATTGACTCTGTACCGGTACCACCTGTATATAGCCTCCACATTGACTCTGTACCGGTACCCCCTGTATATAGCCTCCACATTGACTCTGTACTGGTACCCCCTGTATATAGCCTCCACATTGACTCTGTACCAGTACCCCCTGTATATAGCCTCCACATTGACTCTGTTCCGGTACCCCCTGTATATAGTCTCCACATTGACTCTGTACCGGTACCCCCTGTATATAGCCTCCACATTGACTCTGTACCGGTACCACCTGTATATAGCCTCCACATTGACTCTGTACCGGTACCCCCTGTATATAGCCTCCACATTGACTCTGTACCTGTACCCCCTGTATATAGCCTCCACATTGACTCTGTTCTACCCCTGTATATAGCCTCCACATTGACTCTGTACCTGTACCCCCTGTATATAGCCTCCACATTGACTCTGTACCTGTACCCCCTGTATATAGCCTCCACATTGACTCTGTACTGGTACCCCCTGTATATAGCCTCCACATTGACTCTGTACCTGTACCCCCTGTATATAGCCTCCACATTGACTCTGTACTGGTACCCCCTGTATATAGCCTCCACATTGACTCTGTACCTGTACCACCTGTATATAGCCTCCACATTGACTCTGTACCGGTACCCCCTGTATATAGCCTCCACATTGACTCTGTACTGGTACCCTGTATATAGCCTCCACATTGACTCTGTACCAGTACCCCCTGTATATAGCCTCCACATTGACTCTGTTCCGGTACCCCTGTATATAGTCTCCACATTGACTCTGTACCACTATACCCCCTGTATATAGCCTCCACATTGACTCTGTACCGGTACCACCTGTATATAGCCTCCATATTGACTCTGTACCGGTACCCCCTGTATATAGCCTCCACATTGACTCTGTACAAATACCCCTGTATATAGCCTCCACATTGACTCTGTTCCTGTACCCCCTGTATATAGCCTCCACATTGACTCTGTACCTGTACCCCCTGTATATAGCCTCCACATTGACTCTGTACCTGTACCCCCTGTATATAGCCTCCACATTGACTCTGTACTGGTACCCCCTGTATATAGCCTCCACATTGACTCTGTACCTGTACCCCCTGTATATAGCCTCCACATTGACTCTGTGCTGGTACCCCCTGTATATAGCCTCCACATTGACTCTGTACCTGTACCCCCTGTATATAGCCTCCACATTGACTCTGTACCTGTACCCCTGTATATAGCCTCCACATTGACTCTGTACCGGTACCACCTGTATATAGCCTCCACATTGACTCTGTACCGGTACCCCTGTATATAGCCTCCACATTGACTCTGTACTGGTACCCCCTGTATATAGCCTCCACATTGACTCTGTACCAGTACCCCCTGTATATAGCCTCCACATTGACTCTGTTCCGGTACCCCCTGTATATAGTCTCCACATTGACTCTGTACCAGTACCCCCTGTATATAGCCTCCACATTGACTCTGTTCCGGTACCCCCTGTATATAGTCTCCACATTGACTCTGTACCAGTACCCCCTGTATATAGTCTCCACATTGACTCTGTACCAGTACCCCCTGTATATAGCCTCCACATTGACTCTGTTCTGGTACCCCCTGTATATAGTCTCCACATTGACTCTGTACCAGTACCCCCTGTATATAGCCTCCACATTGACTCTGTACCGGTACCCCCTGTATATAGCCTCCACATTGACTCTGTACCAGTACCCCCTGTATATAGTCTCAACATTGACTCTGTACCGGTACCCCCTGTATATAGCCTCCACATTGACTCTGTACCGGTACCACCTGTATATAGCCTCCACATTGACTCTGTACCGGTACCCCCTGTATATAGCCTCCACATTGACTCTGTACTGGTACCCCCTGTATATAGCCTCCACATTGACTCTGTTCCGGTACCCCCTGTATATAGTCTCCACATTGACTCTGTACCAGTACCCCCTGTATATAGCCTCCACATTGACTCTGTACCGGTACCCCCTGTATATAGCCTCCACATTGACTCTGTACCAGTACCCCCTGTATATAGTCTCAACATTGACTCTGTACCGGTACCCCTGTATATAGCCTCCACATTGACTCTGTACCAGTACCCCTGTATATAGTCTCCACATTGACTCTGTACCGGTACCCCCTGTATATAGCCTCCACATTGACTCTGTACAGTACCCTGTATATAGCCTCCACATTGACTCTGTACCAGTACCCCCTGTATATAGTCTCCACATTGACTCTGTACCGGTACCCCTGTATATAGCCTCCACATTGACTCTGTACCAGTACCCCTGTATATAGCCTCCACATTGACTCTGTACCGGTACCCCTGTATATATCCTCCACATTGACTCTGTACCAAGTACCACCTGTATATAGCCTCCATTTGACTCTGTTCCGGTTGACTCTGCCCCTGTATATAGCCTCCACATTGACTCTGTACCTGTACCCCCTGTATATAGCCTCCACATTGACTCTGTACCTGTACCCCTGTATATAGCCTCCACATTGACTCTGTACTGGTACCCCCTGTATATAGCCTCCACATTGACTCTGTACCTGTACCCCTGTATATAGCCTCCACATTGACTCTGTACTGGTACCCCCTGTATATAGCCTCCACATTGACTCTGTACCTGTACCACCTGTATATAGCCTCCACATTGACTCTGTACCGGTATTCCCATGTATATAGCCTCCACATTGACTCTGTACTGGTACCCCCTGTATATAGCCTCCACATTGACTCTGTACCAGTACCCCTGTATATAGCCTCCACATTGACTCTGTTCCGGTACCCCCTGTATATAGTCTCCACATTGACTCTGTACCGTACCCCCTGTATATAGCCTCCACATTGACTCTGTACCGGTACCACCTGTATATAGCCTCCACATTGACTCTGTACCGGTCCCCCTGTATATAGCCTCCACATTGACTCTGTACCTGTACCCCCTGTATATAGCCTCCACATTGACTCTGTACCTGTACCCCTGTATATAGCCTCCACATTGACTCTGTACCTGTACCCCCTGTATATAGCCTCCACATTGACTCTGTACCTGTACCCCCTGTATATAGCCTCCACATTGACTCTGTACTGGTACCCCCTGTATATAGCCTCCACATTGACTCTGTACCTGTACCCCCTGTATATAGCCTCCACATTGACTCTGTACTGGTACCCCCTGTATATAGCCTCCACATTGACTCTGTACCTGTACCACCTGTATATAGCCTCCACATTGACTCTGTACCGGTACCCCCTGTATATAGCCTCCACATTGACTCTGTACTGGTACCCCCTGTATATAGCCTCCACATTGACTCTGTACCAGTACCCCCTGTATATAGCCTCCACATTGACTCTGTTCCGGTACCCCCTGTATATAGTCTCCACATTGACTCTGTACCTGTACCCCTGTATATAGCCTCCACATTGACTCTGTACCGGTACCACCTGTATATAGCCTCCACATTGACTCTGTACCGGTACCCCCTGTATATAGCCTCCACATTGACTCTGTACCGGTACCCCCTGTATATAGCCTCCACATTGACTCTGTTCCGGTACCCCCTGTATATAGCCTCCACATTGACTCTGTACCTGTACCCCCTGTATATAGCCTCCACATTGACTCTGTACCTGTACCCCCTGTATATAGCCTCCACATTGACTCTGTACTGGTACCCCTGTATATAGCCTCCACATTGACTCTGTACCTGTACCCCTGTATATAGCCTCCACATTGACTCTGTACTGGTACCCCTGTATATAGCCTCCACATTGACTCTGTACCTGTACCCCCTGTATATAGCCTCCACATTGACTCTGTACCTGTACCCTGTATATAGCCTCCACATTGACTCTGTACCGGTACCACCTGTATATAGCCTCCACATTGACTCTGTACCGGTACCCCTGTATATAGCCTCCACATTGACTCTGTACTGGTACCCCCTGTATATAGCCTCCACATTGACTCTGTACCAGTACCCCCTGTATATAGCCTCCACATTGACTCTGTTCCGGTACCCCCTGTATATAGTCTCCACATTGACTCTGTACCAGTACCCCTGTATATAGCCTCCACATTGACTCTGTTCCGTACCCCCTGTATATAGCCTCCACATTGACTCTGTACCAGTACCCCTGTATATAGCCTCCACATTGACTCTGTACCAGTACCCCTGTATATAGCCTCCACATTGACTCTGTACTGGTACCCCCTGTATATAGCCTCCACATTGACTCTGTACCAGTACCCCTGTATATAGCCTCCACATTGACTCTGTACCGGTACCCCCTGTATATAGCCTCCACATTGACTCTGTACCAGTACCCTGTATATAGTCTCCACATTGACTCTGTACCTGTACCCCTGTATATAGCCTCCACATTGACTCTGTACCGGTACCACCTGTATATAGCCTCCACATTGACTCTGTACCGGTACCCCCTGTATATAGCCTCCACATTGACTCTGTACCGGTACCCCTGTATATAGCCTCCACATTGACTCTGTACTGGTACCCCTGTATATAGCCTCCACATTGACTCTGTACCAGTACCCCCTGTATATAGCCTCCACATTGACTCTGTTCCGGTACCCCCTGTATATAGCCTCCACATTGACTCTGTACCAGTACCCCTGTATATAGCCTCCACATTGACTCTGTACCGGTACCCCTGTATATAGCCTCCACATTGACTCTGTACCAGTACCCCTGTATATAGTCTCCACATTGACTCTGTACCAGTACCCCTGTATATAGCCTCCACATTGACTCTGTTCTGGTACCCCCTGTATATAGTCTCCACATTGACTCTGTACCAGTACCCCTGTATATAGCCTCCACATTGACTCTGTACCGGTACCCCTGTATATAGCCTCCACATTGACTCTGTACCAGTACCCCTGTATATAGCCTCCACATTGACTCTGTACCGGTACCCCTGTATATATCCTCCACATTGACTCTGTACCGGTACCACCTGTATATAGCCTCCACATTGACTCTGTACCTGTACCCCCTGTATATAGCCTCCACATTGACTCTGTACCTGTACCCCTGTATATAGCCTCCACATTGACTCTGTACCTGTACCCCTGTATATAGCCTCCACATTGACTCTGTACCTGTACCCCTGTATATAGCCTCCACATTGACTCTGTACCTGTACCCCCTGTATATAGCCTCCACATTGACTCTGTACCAGTACCCCTGTATATAGCCTCCACATTGACTCTGTACCTGTACCACCTGTATATAGCCTCCACATTGACTCTGTACCGGTACCCCTGTATATAGCCTCCACATTGACTCTGTACTGGTACCCCTGTATATAGCCTCCACATTGACTCTGTACTGGTACCCCTGTATATAGCCTCCACATTGACTCTGTACCAGTACCCCCTGTATATAGCCTCCACATTGACTCTGTACCGGTACCCTGTATATAGCCTCCACATTGACTCTGTACCAGTACCCCCTGTATATAGCCTCCACATTGACTCTGTACCGGTACCCCCTGTATATAGCCTCCACATTGACTCTGTACCGGTACCCCCTGTATATAGCCTCCACATTGACTCTGTTCCAGTACCCCTGTATATAGCCTCCACATTGACTCTGTACCTGTACCCCTGTATATAGCCTCCACATTGACTCTGTACCTGTACCCCTGTATATAGCCTCCACATTGACTCTGTACTGGTACCCCCTGTATATAGCCTCCACATTGACTCTGTACCTGTACCCCTGTATATAGCCTCCACATTGACTCTGTACTGGTACCCCTGTATATAGCCTCCACATTGACTCTGTACCTGTACCCTGTATATAGCCTCCACATTGACTCTGTACCGGTACCCTGTATATAGCCTCCACATTGACTCTGTACTGGTACCCCTGTATATAGCCTCCACATTGACTCTGTACCGTACCCCTGTATATAGCCTCCACATTGACTCTGTACTGGTACCCCTGTATATAGCCTCCACATTGACTCTGTACCGGTACCCCTGTATATAGCCTCCACATTGACTCTGTTCCGGTACCCCCTGTATATAGCCTCCACATTGACTCTGTACCAGTACCCCTGTATATAGCCTCCACATTGACTCTGTACCGGTACCCCTGTATATAGTCTCCACATTGACTCTGTTCCAGTACCCCCTGTATATAGTCTCCACATTGACTCTGTACCAGTACCCCTGTATATAGCCTCCACATTGACTCTGTACCAGTACCCCCTGTATATAGTCTCCACATTGACTCTGTACCAGTACCCCCCTGTATATAGCCTCCACATTGACTCTGTACCAGTACCCCCTGTATATAGCCTCCACATTGACTCTGTACCAGTACCCCTGTATATAGTCTCCACATTGACTCTGTACCGGTACCCCTGTATATAGCCTCCACATTGACTCTGTACCGGTACCACCTGTATATAGCCTCCACATTGACTCTGTACCTGTACCCCTGTATATAGCCTCCACATTGACTCTGTACCTGTACCCCCTGTATATAGCCTCCACATTGACTCTGTACTGGTACCCCTGTATATAGCCTCCACATTGACTCTGTACCTGTACCCCTGTATATAGCCTCCACATTGACTCTGTACCTGTACCCCTGTATATAGCCTCCACATTGACTCTGTACCAGTACCCCTGTATATAGCCTCCACATTGACTCTGTACCGGTACCCCTGTATATAGCCTCCACATTGACTCTGTACCAGTACCCCTGTATATAGCCTCCACATTGACTCTGTACCAGTACCCCTGTATATAGCCTCCACATTGACTCTGTACCTGTACCCCTGTATATAGTCTCCACATTGACTCTGTACCAGTACCCCCTGTATATAGCCTCCACATTGACTCTGTACCTGTACCCCTGTATATAGCCTCCACATTGACTCTGTACTGGTACCCCTGTATATAGCCTCCACATTGACTCTGTACCTGTACCCTGTATATAGCCTCCACATTGACTCTGTACCTGTACCCCTGTATATAGCCTCCACATTGACTCTGTACCGGTACCCCTGTATATAGCCTCCACATTGACTCTGTACCGTACCCCTGTATATAGCCTCCACATTGACTCTGTACTGGTACCCCCTGTATATAGCCTCCACATTGACTCTGTACCTGTACCCCCTGTATATAGCCTCCACATTGACTCTGTTACCGGTACCCCCTGTATATAGCCTCCACATTGACTCTGTACCTGTACCCCTGTATATAGCCTCCACATTGACTCTGTACCGGTACCACCTGTATATAGCCTCCACATTGACTCTGTACCGGTACCCCTGTATATAGCCTCCACATTGACTCTGTACCTGTACCCCTGTATATAGCCTCCACATTGACTCTGTTCCGTACCCCCTGTATATAGCCTCCACATTGACTCTGTACCTGTACCCCTGTATATAGCCTCCACATTGACTCTGTACCTGTACCCCCTGTATATAGCCTCCACATTGACTCTGTACTGGTACCCCTGTATATAGCCTCCACATTGACTCTGTACCTGTACCCCTGTATATAGCCTCCACATTGACTCTGTACTGGTACCCCCTGTATATAGCCTCCACATTGACTCTGTACCTGTACCACCTGTATATAGCCTCCACATTGACTCTGTACCGGTACCCCCTGTATATAGCCTCCACATTGACTCTGTACTGGTACCCCCTGTATATAGCCTCCACATTGACTCTGTACCAGTACCCCCTGTATATAGCCTCCACATTGACTCTGTTCCGGTACCCCCTGTATATAGTCTCCACATTGACTCTGTACCGGTACCCCCTGTATATAGCCTCCACATTGACTCTGTACCGGTACCACCTGTATATAGCCTCCATATTGACTCTGTACCGGTACCCCCTGTATATAGCCTCCACATTGACTCTGTACCGGTACCCCCTGTATATAGCCTCCACATTGACTCTGTTCCGGTACCCCCTGTATATAGCCTCCACATTGACTCTGTACCTGTACCCCTGTATATAGCCTCCACATTGACTCTGTACCTGTACCCCCTGTATATAGCCTCCACATTGACTCTGTACTGGTACCCCCTGTATATAGCCTCCACATTGACTCTGTACCTGTACCCCTGTATATAGCCTCCACATTGACTCTGTACTGGTACCCCTGTATATAGCCTCCACATTGACTCTGTACCTGTACCCCCTGTATATAGCCTCCACATTGACTCTGTACCTGTACCCTGTATATAGCCTCCACATTGACTCTGTACCTGTACCCCTGTATATAGCCTCCACATTGACTCTGTACCTGTACCCCCTGTATATAGCCTCCACATTGACTCTGTACTGGTACCCCTGTATATAGCCTCCACATTGACTCTGTACCAGTACCCCCTGTATATAGCCTCCACATTGACTCTGTACCGGTACCCCCTGTATATAGCCTCCACATTGACTCTGTACCTGTACCACCTGTATATAGCCTCCACATTGACTCTGTACCGGTACCCCTGTATATAGCCTCCACATTGACTCTGTTCCAGTACCCCTGTATATAGCCTCCACATTGACTCTGTACCAGTACCCCCTGTATATAGCCTCCACATTGACTCTGTACCTGTACCCCCTGTATATAGCCTCCACATTGACTCTGTACCTGTACCCCTGTATATAGCCTCCACATTGACTCTGTACCTGTACCCCTGTATATAGCCTCCACATTGACTCTGTACCTGTACCACCTGTATATAGCCTCCACATTGACTCTGTACCTGTACCCCTGTATATAGCCTCCACATTGACTCTGTACCTGTACCCCTGTATATAGCCTCCACATTGACTCTGTACCTGTACCACCTGTATATAGCCTCCACATTGACTCTGTACCGGTACCACCTGTATATAGCCTCCACATTGACTCTGTACTGGTACCCCTGTATATAGCCTCCACATTGACTCTGTACCAGTACCCCTGTATATAGCCTCCACATTGACTCTGTTCCGGTACCCCTGTATATAGTCTCCACATTGACTCTGTACCAGTACCCCTGTATATAGCCTCCACATTGACTCTGTTCCGGTACCCCTGTATATAGTCTCCACATTGACTCTGTACCAGTACCCCTGTATATAGTCTCCACATTGACTCTGTACCAGTACCCCTGTATATAGCCTCCACATTGACTCTGTTCTGGTACCCCCTGTATATAGTCTCCACATTGACTCTGTACCAGTACCCCCTGTATATAGCCTCCACATTGACTCTGTACCGGTACCCCTGTATATAGCCTCCACATTGACTCTGTACCAGTACCCCTGTATATAGTCTCAACATTGACTCTGTACCGGTACCCCTGTATATAGCCTCCACATTGACTCTGTACCGGTACCACCTGTATATAGCCTCCACATTGACTCTGTACCGGTACCCCCTGTATATAGCCTCCACATTGACTCTGTACTGGTACCCCTGTATATAGCCTCCACATTGACTCTGTTCCGGTACCCCTGTATATAGTCTCCACATTGACTCTGTACCAGTACCCCCTGTATATAGCCTCCACATTGACTCTGTACCGGTACCCCTGTATATAGCCTCCACATTGACTCTGTACCAGTACCCCTGTATATAGTCTCAACATTGACTCTGTACCGGTACCCCCTGTATATAGCCTCCACATTGACTCTGTACCAGTACCCCTGTATATAGTCTCCACATTGACTCTGTACCGGTACCCCTGTATATAGCCTCCACATTGACTCTGTACCGGTACCCCTGTATATAGCCTCCACATTGACTCTGTACCAGTACCCCCTGTATATAGTCTCCACATTGACTCTGTACCGGTACCCCCTGTATATAGCCTCCACATTGACTCTGTACCAGTACCCCCTGTATATAGTCTCCACATTGACTCTGTACCGGTACCCCCTGTATATATCCTCCACATTGACTCTGTACCGGTACCACCTGTATATAGCCTCCACATTGACTCTGTACCGGTACCCCCTGTATATAGCCTCCACATTGACTCTGTACCAGTACCCCCTGTATATAGTCTCCACATTGACTCTGTACCGGTACCCCCTGTATATAGCCTCCACATTGACTCTGTACCGGTACCCCCTGTATATAGCCTCCACATTGACTCTGTACCAGTACCCCCTGTATATAGTCTCCACATTGACTCTGTACCGGTACCCCCTGTATATAGTATGGCAACTGCTCGGCCTCCGACCGCAAGACACTACGTAGGGTAGTGCGTACGGCCGTGTACATCACAGGGGCCAAGCTTCCTGTCATCCAGGAGCTATATACCAGGTGGTGTCAGAGGAAGGGCCTAGTCATAGACTGTTCTCTCTGCTACTGCACAGCAAGCTGTACCGGAGCACCAAGGCTAGGTCCAAAAGGCTTCTTACCAGCATCTACCTCCCCCCCCAAGCCATAAGGCTCCTGAACAGCTAATCAAATGGCTACCCGGACTATTTGCATTGACCCCCTTTTTACCCTGCTGCTACTCGCTGTTTATTATCTATGCATAGTCACTATACCTCTACCTACATGTCCATATTACCTCGACTAACCTGTGTCCCCGCACATTGATTCTGTACCGTTACCCCCTGTATATTGTTTCGCTACTGTTTTATTTTTTCTCTTTAATTATTAGTTATATTTTTAAATATTTTTTTTACATCGGTTGATTTTAGTAACACTTAACTTAACACTTATGTTTCTTAACTGCATTGTTGGTTAAAGGCTTGCAGGTAAGCATTTCACTAAGGTCTACAGCTGTTGTATTTGGCGTATATGAAAAATAAAATTTGATTTGACCACTTAGTTAATCCACAATAGTAACCTAATTGGCAGACTGAAAAGAAGGAAGCCTGTACAGAATAGAAATATTCCAAAACATGCATCATGTTTGCAAAAAGGCACTAAAGTAATTCTGCAAAAAAATATGGCAAAGCAATTAACCTTTTGTCCTGAATACAAAGTGTTATGCTTGGGGCAAATCCAATACAACACATCACCGAGTACCGCTCTACATATTATCAAGTATAGTGGTGGCTGCATCATGTTATTGGTATGCCTTTAATCGTTCTGGCCTGGGGAGTTTTTCAGGATAAAAAATAAATGGAATGGAGCTAAACACAGGAACAATCCTATAGGAAAACCTTGTTCAGTCTGCTTTCCACTAGACACTGGGAGATTAATTCACATTTCAGCAGGACAATAACCTAAAACAAAAGGCCAAATCTACACTGGAGTTGCTTATCAACTTGGGCGGCAGGGTAGCCTAGTGGTTAGAGCTTTGGACTAGTAACTGGAAGGTTGCAAGTTCAACCCCCCGAGCTGACAAGGTACAAATCTGTTCTGCCCCTGAACAGGCAGTTAACCCACTGTTCCTAGGCTGTCATTGAAAATAAGAATTTGTTCTTAACTGACTTGCCTAGTTAAATAAAGGTAAAATAAATAAAACATCAAGACAGTGAATGTTCCTGAGTGGCCTGGTTAGTGTTGAATTAAATCTGCTTAACAATGTATGGTGACACCTGAAATGGTTTTCTAGCAATGACCAACAACCAATTTGACAGAGCTTAAAGAATTTAGAAAAATAATTGGCAAATGTTGCACAATGCAGGTGTGGAAAGCTCTTAGAGACTTACCCCCAAAGACTCACAGCTGTAATCGCTGCCAAAGGTGATTCTAACATGTATTGTCCCAGGGGAATATTATCTAATATTTATCTAATCAAGACATATTTATCTAATCAAGACATATTATTTTATTTTTCATATTTTACAAATGTTAGAATCTGTCTTCCACTTTGACATTCCATAGTATTTTGTGTAGATCGTAGACATATAGGCCAGGTGTCAAGAAGCAGGTGCAGAAGGTCCGTTTAATAATGAAGAATGCAGTTAAACGAAACATGAGAAGCATACAGAACGTGAATGAAAAAACAACACTGCCTGATGACTGAGGCTACTGAGGACTAAATAAAGGGTGTGTAATGATCAGGTGTGTGTAATGATGGGGATCAGGTGTGTGTAATGATGGGGACCAGGTGTGTGTAATGATGCATGAGAAGAATACAGAACGTGAATGAAAAAACAACAACACTGCTTGATGACTGAGAATTCTGACATTCTGTTGACACTCTGTGAATTTAACATACTTAAGACAGGGAATTTGTATCCATGTATATCTCTTTGTATATTAAATGTCAGGAATTGTAAAAACTCAGTTTAAATGTATTTGGTTAAGGTGTATGTAAACGTCCGACTTCAACTATATATCAACTTCTACTGTCCTTGAACCCTTTCACATTATATAAACATATTGATATCAGCTATAACTGAAATGAAATAGCGTGCAGGCCAGGCAGCAGGCTGTTAGCCAGCCTGCCAGCTTAGTGGAGTCTGCCACTAGCACAGTCAGTGTAGTCAGCTCAGCTATCAGAGGCAGTTATAGTCAATTAACTAATCACTGATCATAATCTTGATGTGATTGGCCTTACTGAAACATGGCTTAAGCCTGATGAATTTACTGTGTTAAATGAGGGCTCACCTCCTGGCTACACTAGTGACAATATCCCCCATGCATCCCGCAAAGGTGGAGGTGTTGCTAACATTTACGATAGCAAATTTCAATTTACAAAAAAAAACGATGTTTTCGTCTTTTGAGCTTCTAGTCATGAAATCTATGCAGCCTACTCAATCACTTTTTTATAGCTACTGTTGACAAGCCTCCTGGGCCATATACAGCGTTCCTCACTGAGTTCCCTGAATTCCTATCGGACCTTGTAGTCATAGCAGATAATATTCTAATTTTCGGTGATTTTAATATTCACATGGAAAAGTCCACAGACCCACTCCAAAAGGCTTTCGGAGCCATCATCAACTTAGTGGGTTTTGTCCAACATGTCTCTGGACCTCCAACTATCCAAGGACGTCAGAGTACAATTATCAGTTACCCACCTAACTGAGGAACTCAATTTAACCTTGCGTAATACCCTAAATGCAGTTGCACCACTAAAAACATAAGAATGTCATAAGAAACGAGCTCCCTGGTATACAGAAAATACCCGAGCTCTGAAGCAAGCTTCCAGAAAATTGGAACGGAAATGGCGTCACACCAAACTGGAAGTTTTCCGACTAGCTTGGAAAGACAGTACCGTGCAGTATTGAAGAGTCCTCACTGCTGCTCCACCAAACTGGAAGTCTTCCGACTAGCTTGGAAAGACAGTACCGTGCAGTATTGAAGAGTCCTCACTGCTGCTCCACCAAACTGGAAGTCTTCCGACTAGCTTGGAAAGACAGTACCGTGCAATATCGAAGAGCCCTCACTGCTGCTACACCAAACTGGAAGTCTTCTGACTAGCTTGGAAAGACAGTACCGTGCAGTATCGAAGAGTCCTCACTGCTGCTCGATCATCCCATTTTTCCAACTTAATTGAGGAAAATAAGAACAATCTGAAATTTCTACACTGGCTTCCTGTTAAGGCAAGGGCTGATTTCAAGGTTTTACTGCTAACCTACAAAGCATTACATGGGCTTGCTCCTACCTATCTTTCCGATTTGGTCCTGCCGTACATACCTACACGTACGCTATGGTCACAAGACGCAGGCCTCCTAATTGTCCCTAGAATTTCTAAGCAAACAGCTGGAGGCAGGGGTTTCTCCTATAGAGTTCCATTTTTATGGAATGGTCTGCCTACCCATGTGAGAGACGCAGACTCAGTCTCAACCTTTAAGTCTTTACTGAAGACTCATCTCTTCAGTGGGTCATATGATTGAGTGTCGTCTGGCCCAGGAGTGTGAAGGTGAACGGAAAGGCTCTGGAGCAACGAACCGCCCTTGCTGTCTCTGCCTGGCAGGTTCCCCTCTTTCCACTGGGATTCTATGCCTCTAACCCTATTACAGGGGCTGAGTTACTGGCTTACTGGTACTCCATGCCGTCCCTAGGAGGGGTGCGTCACTTGAGTGGGTTGAGTCACTGACGTGATCTTCCTGTCTGGATTGTCACCCCCCTTGGGTTGTGCCGTGGTGGAGATCTTTGTGGGCTATACTCGGCCTTGTCTCAGGATGGTAAGTTGGTGGTTGAAGATATCCCTCTAGTGGTGTGGGGGCTGTGCTTTGGCAAAGTGGGTGGGGTTATATCCTGCCTGTTTGGCCCTGTGCGGGGGAATCATCAGATGGGGCCACAGTGTCTCCTGACCCCTCCTGTCTCAGCCCCAGTATTTATGCTGCATTAGTTTATGTGTCGGGGGGCTAGGGTCAGTCTGTTATATCTGGAGTACTTTTCCTGTCTTATCCGGTGTCCTGTGTAAATTCAAGTATGCTCTCTCTAATTCTCCATTTCTCTCTTTCTCTCTCTCGGAGGACCTGAGCCCACGACCATGCCTCAGGACAACCTGGAATGATGACTCCTTGCTGTCCCCAGTCCACCTGGCCGTGCTGCTGCTCCAGTTTCAACTGTTCTGCCTGAGATTATTATTATTTGACCATGCTGGTCATTTAGGAACATTTGAACATCTTGGCCATGTTCTGTTATAATCTCCACCCGGCACAGCCAGAAGAGGACTGGCCACCCCACATAGCCTGGTTCCTCTCTAGGTTTCTTCCTAGGTTTTGGCCTTTCTAGGGAGTTTTCCTAGCCACTGTGCTTCTACACCTGCATTTCTTGCTGTTTGGGGTTTTAGGCTGGGTTTCTATACAATACTTTGTGACATCAGCTGTTGTAGGAAGGGCTATATAAATACATTTGATTTGATCTGTCCCCTAACCCTTTCACAATTTAGAAATCAAATCAAATCAAATCAAATCAAATTTATTTATATAGCCCTTCGTACATCAGCTGATATCTCAAAGTGCTGTACAGAAACCCAGCCTAAAACCCCAAACAGCAAACAATGCAGGTGTAAAAGCACGGTGGCTAGGAAAACTCCTAGAAAGGCCAAACCTAGGAAGAAACCTAGAGAGGAACCAGGCTATGTGGGTGGCCAGTCCTCTTCTGGCTGTGCCGGGTAGAGATTATAACAGAACATGACCAAGATGTTCAAATGTTCATAAATGACCAGCATGGTCGAATAATAATAAGGCAGAACAGTTGAAACTGGAGCAGCAGCACAGTCAGGTGGACTGGGGACAGCAAGGAGTCATCATGTCAGGTAGTCCTGGGGCACGGTCCTAGGGCTCAGGTCCTCCGAGAGAGAGAAAGAAAGAGAGAATTAGAGAGAGCATATGTGGGGTGGCCAGTCCTCTTCTGGCTGTGCCGGTGGAGATTATAACAGAACGTGGCCAAGAAACATATTGATATTAACTTCTACTGTCCTCTAACCCTTTCACAATATAGAAACACATTGATATCAACTATAACTGTCCCCTAACCCTTTCACAATATAGAAACATATTGATATCAACTTCTACTGTCCTCTAACCCTTTCACAATATAGAAACATATTGATATCAACTATAACTGTCCCGTAACCCTTTCACAATATAGAAACATATTGATATCAACTATAACTGTCCCCTAACCCTTTCACAATATAGAAACATATTGATATCAACTATAACTGTCCTCTAACCCTTTCACAATATAGAAACATATTGATATCAACTATAACTGTCCCTAACCCTTTCACAATATAGAAACATATTGATATCAACTTCTACTGTCCTCTAACCCTTTCACAATATAGAAACATATTGATATCAACTATAACTGTCCCCTAACCCTTTCACAATATAGAAACATATTGATATCAACTATAACTGTCCTCTAACCCTTTCACAATATAGAAACATATTGATATCAACTATAACTGTCCCCTAACCCTTTCACAATATAGAAACACATTGATATCAACTATAACTGTCCTCTAACCCTTTCACAATATAGAAACATATTGATATCAACTATAACTGTCCTCTAACCCTTTCACAATATAGAAACATATTGATATCAACTATAACTGTCCCCTAACCCTTTCACAATATAGAAACATATTGATATCAACTATAACTGTCCCCTAACCCTTTCACAATATAGAAACATATTGATATCAACTATAACTGTCCTCTAACCCTTTCACAATATAGAAACATATTGATATCAACTATAACTGTCCCTAACCCTTTCACAATATAGAAACATATTGATATCAACTTCTACTGTCCTCTAACCAATACAACTGTTTTCACAATATAGAAACATATTGATATCAACTATAACTGGGAGAAAAACTGAGGATGTCCCTAACCCTTTCACAATATAGAAACATATTGATATCAACTATAACTGTCCAACATGAACAATAACCCTTTGTAATGGCTGGGACAATATAGAAACATATTGATATCAACTTCAATACAGAGTGTAATGGAAGGAATCCACAATCAGAGAACTGGGAGGAGAAAACTGAAAAACAACAGTTACAGAGTGTAATGGCTGGGAGGAGAAAACTGAGGATGGATGAACAACATTAACAATACAGAGTGTAATGGCTGGGAGGAGAAAACTGAGGATGGATGAACAACATTAACAATACAGAGTGTAATGGCTGGGAGGAGAAAACTGAGGATGGATGAACAACATGAACAATACAGAGTGTAATGGCTGGGAGGAGAAAACTGAGGATGGATAAACAACATTAACAATACAGAGTGTAATGGCTGGGAGGAGAAAACTGAGGATGGATGAACAACAATATGAACAATACAGAGTGTAATGGCTGGGAGGATGAAAACTGAGGATGGATGAACAACATGAAACAATACTAACCTAAATGACAGAGAAAACTGAGAAAATAACAATAAAGCCTGTACAGAATAAAAAAACATTACAAAACATGCTTCCTGTTTGCAACAAGGCACAAAAGTCAACAGACCCTTGCGCAAAACATGCTTCCTGTCTCTAACAGACGTAGATTTTGATCTGAAGCCATTCTTGTGATTGTGACTTTGCCATTGTAATTGTTTGTAAACTTGTGTAGTCAAATTAATCTATGATCGTATGCTATCCATTTGTTGTTTGTATGCTGTTCTTTGTATGACATTTTAATATTTGATTATTAACCAATGATATTAGGCCACTCCTGGCCATGATTACAGACACCTGTGTCTTTTGACACTATATAAACAAGTCATCCCGCAGTGTTTGTGATTATACCTGATGAAGACAGCTTGGCTGTCGAAACGTTGGTATTACATTTTTGCATCTGAGCTCCTAGAGTGGGCTGCTCTCTTTTATTTACAAAAGTCAACAGTGACATGCCACCGGGGTCTGACAACTTGGATCGAAAATTAATTGAATAACTCTGCCTACATATTTCCTCAACTAACCGGTGCTCCCGCAAACAGACTCTGTAACGCTATTGTTATTTTATTGCTGCTCTTTAATTACTTGTACTTTTATTTCTTATTCTTATCCATATTTTTTTAAACTGCATTCTTGGTTCGGGGCTCATAAATAAGCATTTCACTGTAAAGTCCTGTTGTATTCCTGTTACCTGTTATACCTGTTGTATTCCTGTTACATGTTATACCTGTTGTATTCCTGTTACCTGTTATACCTGTTGTATTCTGTGAATGTGACTAATAACATTTGATTTGATTTAAAGGGATAGTCATTCAACAAGCACAGCACTGTACACAAATGACTGATTGATGCAGTAGTAGCTAAGATGGAGAGAAGTCTGACTATAATAAAGTGCTACTCTGCCTTCTTAACAGTACTATCAACAGGGTAGGTCCTACAGGCCCTAGTTTTGTCGCACCTTGACTACTGTTCAGTCGTGTGGTCAGGTGCCACAAAAAAGTACTTAGGAAAATTGCAATTGGCTCACAACAGGGCAGCACGGCTGGCCCTTGGATGTACACAAGAGAGCGAATATTAATAAGATGTATGTCAATATCTCCTGGCTGAAAGTGGAGGAGAGATTGACTTCATCACTACTTTTATTGATGAGAGGTATTGACATGTTGAATGCACTGAGCTGTCTGTCTGAATTACTGGCACACAGCTCAGACACCCATGTATACCCCACAAGACATGGCACATGTCCACAGTCCCCAAGTCCAGAACAGACTATGGGAGGCGCACAGTACTACACAGAGCCATGACTACATGGAACTCTATTCCACACTACTACACAGAGCCATGACTACATGGAACTCTATTCCACACTACTACACAGAGCCATGACTACATGGAACTCTATTCCACACTACTACACAGAGCCATGACTACATGGAACTCTATTCCACACTACTACACAGAGCCATGACTACATGGAACTCTATTCCACACTACTACACAGAGCCATGACTACATGGAACTCTATTCCACAGTACTACACAGAGCCAGGACTACATGGAACTCTATTCCACACTACTACACAGAGCCATGACTACATGGAACTCTATTCCACACTACTACACAGAGCCATGACTACATGGAACTCTATTCCACACTACTACACAGAGCCATGACTACATGGAACTCAATTCCACACTACTACACAGAGCCAGGACTACATGGAACTCTATTCCACAGTACTACACAGAGCCATGACTACATGGAACTCTATTCCACACTACTACACAGAGCCATGACTACATGGAACTCTATTCCACACTACTACACAGAGCCATGACTACATGGAACTCTATTCCACACTACTACACAGAGCCATGACTACATGGAACTCTATTCCACACTACTACACAGAGCCATGACTACATGGAACTCTATTCCACACTACTACACAGAGCCATGACTACATGGAACTCTATTCCACAGTACTACACAGAGCCATGACTACATGGAACTCTATTCCACAGTACTACATAGAGCCATGACTACATGGAACTCTATTCCACAGTACTACACAGAGCCATGACTACATGGAACTCTATTCCACAGTACTACATAGAGCCATGACTACATGGAACTCTATTCCACAGTACTACACAGAGCCATGACTACATGGAACTCTATTCCACACTACTACACAGAGCCATGACTACATGGAACTCTATTCCACACTACTACACAGATCCATGACTACATGGAACTCTATTCCACATCAGGTAACTGATGCAGCAGTAGAATTAGATTTTTTTTTAAACAGATTAAATAACACCTTATGGAACAGCGGGGACTGTGGAGCAACACAAACATTGGCACACACACACACACACACAACAACATTTTCACTATACCAACACATGGTAGTGGTGGAGTAGGGGCCTGAGGGCACACAGTGTGTTGTGAAATCTGTGAATGTATTGTAATGTTTTTAAAACTGTATAAACTACCTTATTTTGCTGGACCCCAGGAAGAGTAGCTGCTGCTTTGGCATAATAAATGTATCCATAATAAATACAAATACAAATACATCAAATTCCACTGTCGTCTAACCCTTCCACTGTTCTCTGAGACTGAACACCCTTAAAAGAATCCTGAATCTAAAGAAACTAACCTCAACCCTCACAGAGGGTCTCTCATCTAGTCACTTCCTGTTAAAACAGGATACTGACTGACATGACTCAACAACAGGAAGTTGGCTTCCTCTTTGAGAAAGCAAAGCATTATGGGAGCTTGGAGGACAGACATCATACCACACATACTAACCTAAAACGATCCTCAAATCTCTGAAGCCCTTAGAACTAACACCTAACCCTAACACAAAACCAGACACTAAACCTAACTCTACATTAATTAGAACCCGCAGGCACCTGCTGTAGAACACTCAGACACTATTTAGAATATTCAGACACTATTTAGAACATTCAGACACTATTTAGAATATTCAGACACTATTTAGACTATTCAGACTGTATTTAGAACATCCAGACACTATTTAGAACATTCAGATACTATTTAGAACATTCAGATACTATTTAAAACATTCAGACACTATTTAGAACATTCAGACACTATTTAGAACATTCAGACACTATTTAGAACATTCAGATACTATTTAAAACATTCAGACACTATTTAGAACATTCAGACACTATTTAGAACATTCAGACACTATTTAAAACATTCAGACACTATTTAGAACATTCAGACACTATTTAGAACATTCAGACACTATTTAGAACATTCCGACACTTTAGAATATTCAGACAGTAATTAGAACATTCAGGGACCATTTAAAACATTCAAGGACTATTTAGAACAGTGTCCTGCGTTCCATTGACCTTTACTGCATCAATTGTAACGTTGTCACGGTAATGTCACACCAAAGGAAGTGGTGTGTGTGTGTGTGTGTCAGGCAGAGCTGTAATCCTACCTCTCTGTTCAGCCATGGTCTGTATCGCTTAGCAGTGATATAACAGTCTTTCTATTCTCTCTCCCCTCCCTCTCTCTCCCCTCTTCTCTCTAACACACAAACGGCTCTCTTTCTTCCTTCCTTTCCTCTCTCCTCTCTCTCTTCTCCTCTCTTTCTCTCCCCTCCTTCCCTACCTCGTTCTCTTTCATACACTCTGCTCTCTCCTCCACCCTTACCCTGCACCTCTATCTATCAACAGGCTCTTTATTAGAACAAGCTGCCAGCCTCCTCTCTCTTCCCTCCTCCCCTCTGTCTACCCTCCTCCCCCTCTCTCTTCCCAACTCCCCCTCTGTCTACCCTCCTCCTCCTCTGTCTACCCTCCTCCCCCCTTTCTCTTCCCAACTCCCCCTCTCTCTTCCCTCCTCCCCTCTGTCTACCCTCCTCCTCCTCTGTCTACCCTCCTCCCCCTCTCTCTTCCCAACTCCCCCCTCTCTTCCCTCCTCCCCTCTCTCTCTACCCTCCTCCTCCTCTCTCTACCCTCCTCCTCCTCTCTTTTATCTCCTCCCACTCCAACCTCTCAACAATCCCTCCTCTCTCTTCTCCCCCTCCCCCTCTCTCTTCCCTCCTACTCCTCTCTTCCCAACTCCCAATCTCTTTACCCTCCTCCCCCTCTTCCCTCCTCCTCTCTCTACCCTCCCCCTCTCTTTTCTCTCCTCCCACTCCAACCTCTCAACACTAACTCCTCTCTCCTCTCCTCCCCTCTCCCCTCTCTCTCTCTCCTCCCTCTCTCCTCACCTCAACCCCAACCCTAACCCTAACCCTCTCTCTTTTCTCCTCACATCTCACTTCTCTTCTCTCCCCTTTCTCTTCTCTCCTCCCACTCCAACCTCTCAACACTCTCCCCTCTCTCTTCTCTCCTCCCCCCTCTCTTCTCTACTCCCCTCTCTCTTCTCTAAGCCCCCACTCCCTCTCTCTACCCTCCTCCCCCTCTCTCTTCCCTCCTCCTCCCTCTACCCTCCTCCCCTTTTCTCTACCCTCCTCCCCTCCTCCCCTCTTCTCTACCCTCCTCCCCTCTTTCTTCCTTCCTCCCCCTCTCTTCCCTCCTCCCCTCTCTCGTCTCTTCTTCCACTCTAACCTCCCCTCAACACTCCCCCTCTCTCTACCCCCCCCAACCACCCCTCAACACACCCTCCTCTCTGTTTCTCTCTCTGGGTTCAAGGAGGGCTGGGTACATCTAAATGTGTGTGTGTACATATATAATCATATTTTGACCCTTTCCCTTTCGTGTTTCTTCAATGTTTCCTAATTTTTCATTTTGATAGTCTGAAAGTGATTAATCACCTCTTTTAGTTCCTCAAACACACAGACTGGTTGACTAATACCAAAAGGGGAAGGGTTAGGGAGACAGACAGAGAGATGGTGAGAGAGAGTGAGACAGTGAGAGACAGAGTGAGAGAGAGGCAGACAGATTGAGACAGAGAGGCTGGGTGGGGAGATGAGAGGAAAGAGAGACAGAGATACAGAGAGGAAAGAACATTGTCAGTGTGGTGCCTATCGTGTTCGCCTCAGAAACAAAATGTCCACAGTTAGAAACAGGGCTGAAACAGAAAGCTCCACGAATATCTATAAAAATCTGTTTACTCCTTGTAGATGCTTCAAGCAGCAGTTTCTGTATTGTAGTGGTTATCACCTGAGAGTAACGCGTGGTGTATAGCCGTAGCACAATTTTGATGACCTTTTCTGCTATTTTGAGACATGGTTATCCCACCCAGGGACATATGATTATGTATAATACTTGTTACACTGTAGTTAAAACATGGATCGCATGACAGCACAGATTACCCTGTTTAATAAAATAAACACTATAGTTGATTCCCTCAGGATTTGGTACACTGTACTTAAAACAATAATGACATAAAAAGTTTAATCAGTTGATGGATTTTTTCAATTGTATTCAAATCTTTATTATAATTACGTTTATTCCCTCAAACAAAATAATTTTACAGGAGAGGAGAGGACCCACTGTGATTAACTAGTTTTACAGGAGAGGAGGGGACCCACTGTGATTAACTACATTGGGGCAAAAAAGTATTTAGTCAGCCACCAATTGTGCAAGTTCTCCCACTTAAAAAGATGAGAGAGGCCTGTAATTTTCATCATAGGTACACTTTTATTTATTTTTATTTTACCTTTATTTAACTAGGCAAGTCAGTTAAGGACAAATTCTTATTTTCAATGACGGCCTAGGAACAGTTGGTTAACTGCCTGTTCAGGGGCAGAACTTCAACTTCAGAACTTTATGACAGACAAAATGAGAAACAAAAATCCAGAAAATCACATTGTATGATTTTTAATGAATTTATTTGCAAATGATGGTGGAAAATAAGTATTTGGTCAATAACAAAAGTTTATCTCAATACTTTGTTAAATACCCTTTGTTGGCAATGACAGAGGTCAAACGTTTTCTGTAAGTCTTCACAAGGTTTTCACACACTGTTGCTGTTTTTTTGGCCCTTTCCTCCATTAAGATCTCCTCTAGAGCAATGATGTTTTGGGGCTGTTGCTGGGAAACACAGACTTTCAACTCCCTCCAAAGATGTTCTATGGGGTTGAGATCTGGAGACTGGCTAGGCCACTCCAGGACCGTGAAATGCTTTTTACGGCCACTCCTTCATTGCCCGGGCGGTGTGTTTGGGATCATTGTCATGCTGAAAGACCCAGCCACGTTTCACCTTCAATACCCTTGCTGATGGAAGGAGGTTTTCACTCAAAATCTCACGATACATGGCCCCATTCATTCTTTCCTTTACACGGATCAGTCGTCCTGGTCCCTTTGCAGAAAAACAGCCCCAAAGCATGATGTTTCCACCCCCATGCTTCACAGTAGGTATGGTGTTCTTTGGATGCAACTCAGCATTCTTTGTCCTCCAAACACGACGAGTTCAGTTTTTACCAAAAAGTTATATTTTGGTTTCATCTGACCATATGACATTCTCCCTATCTTCTTCTGGATCATCCAAATGCTCTCTAGCAAACTTCAGATGGGCCTGGACATGTACTGGGTTAAGCAGGGGGGCACGTCTGGCACTGCAGGATTTGAGTCCCTGGCGGCGTAGTGTGTTACTGATGGTAGGCTTCATTACTTTGGTCCCAGCACTCTGCAGGTCATTCCCTAGGTCCCCCCGTGTGGTTCTGGGATTTTTGCTCACCGTTCTTGTGGTCATTTTGACCCCACGGGGTGAGATCTTGCGTGGAGCCCCAGATCGAGAGAGATTTTCAGTGGTCTTGTATGTCTTCCAATTCCTAATAATTGCTCCCCCAAAAGAAGGCATTAATTAATGAAAAATTGAATTTTCGGTTTCAACTATGGTACTTATTGAATGTATCAATGAGTGCTGTTTCCACAGAGGTTCAAATCAAATCAATCAAATCAATCAAATCAAATGTTATTTGTCACATACACATGGTTAGCAGATGTTAATGCGAGTGTAGCGAAATGCTTGTGCTTCTAGTTCCGACAATGCAGTGATAACCAACAAGTAATCTAACTAACAATTCCAAAACTACTTATACACAGTGTAAGGGGATAAAGAATATGTACATAAGGATATATGAATGAGTGATGGTACAGAGCAGCATACAGTAGATGGTATCGAGTACAGTATATACATATGAGATGAGAATGTAGACAAAGTAAACAAAGTGGCATAGTTAAAGTGGCTAGTGATACATGTATTACATAAGGATGCAGTCGATGATGTAGAGTACAGTATATACGTATGCATATGAGATGAATAATGTAGGGTAAGTAACATTATATAAGGTAGCATTGTTTAAAGTGGCTAGTGATATATTTACATTTCCCATCAATTCCCATTATTAAAGTGGCTGGAGTTGGGTCAGTGTCAATGACAGTGTGTTGGCAGCAGCCACTCAATGTTAGTGGTGGCTGTTTAACAGTCTGATGGCCTTGAGATAGAAGCTGTTTTTCAGTCTCTCGGTCCCAGCTTTGATGCACCTGTACTGACCTCGCCTTCTGGATGATAGCAGGGTGAACAGGCAGTGGTTCGGGTGGTTGATGTCCTTGATGAACTTTATGGCCTTCCTGAAACATCGGGTGGTGTAGGTGTCCTGGAGGGCAGGTAGTTTGCCCCCGGTGATGCGTTGTGCAGACCTCACTACCCTCTGGAGAGCCTTACGGTTGAGGGCGGAGCAGTTGCCGTACCAGGCGGTGATACAGCCCGCCAGGATGCTCTCGATTGTGCATCTGTAGAAGTTTGTGAGTGCTTTTGGTGACAAGCCGAATTTCTTCAGCCTCCTGAGGTTGAAGAGGCGCTGCTGCGCCTTCTTCACGACGCTGTCAGTGTGAGTGGACCAATTCAGTTTGTCTGTGATGTGTATGCCGAGGAACTTAAAACTTGCTACCCTCTCCACTACTGTTCCATCGATGTGGATAGGGGGGTGTTCCCTCTGCTGTTTCCTGAAGTCCACAATCATCTCCTTAGTTTTGTTGACGTTGAGTGTGAGGTTATTTTCCTGACACCACACTCCGAGGGCCCTCACCTCCTCCCTGTAGGCCGTCTCGTCGTTGTTGGTAATCAAGCCTACCACTGTTGTGTCGTCCGCAAACTTGATGATTGAGTTGGAGGTGTGCGTGGCCACGCAGTCGTGGGTGAACAGGGAGTACAGGAGAGGGCTCAGAACGCACCCTTGTGGGGCCCCCGTGTTGAGGATCAGCGGGGAGGAGATGTTGTTGCCTACCCTCACCACCTGGGGGCGGCCCGTCAGGAAGTCCAGTACCCAGTTGCACAGGGCGGGGTCGAGACCCAGGGTCTCGAGCTTGATGACGAGCTTGGAGGGTACTATGGTGTTGAATGCCGAGCTGTAGTCGATGAACAGCATTCTCACATAGGTATTCCTCTTGTCCAGGTGTTTTACAGATATTCATTGCATGTCTTTGAATTTCCAAAATAAGGCAATTATTAGAACAAATATTTTCTGTTACAAATACAGTACTTAATGGATTTGTCATAGAGAACTGTTTCCGCCCGGCTTCGAACCGGGGACCATTTGTGTGTAAAGCAAACTTGATAACAACTAAACTAGAGAAACTGCTGCTAGAATTATTACTGTGGAGTAAACCAAATTGTACATATATTCATCGCACGAATTCGAAATTCCAACATAATTCATTTATGAAAATTCTCTGTACAAATACAGTATTTCTCACATGTGTCAGAGACCTCTGTTTCCAAAATAAGGTATTCATGAAAGCAACTCATCTCTTTTATAAATACGCTACTTACTGCATGTGTCAAAGAGGACTGTTTCCGCCCGGTTACGAACCAGGGACCTTTCACGTGTAAAGCAAATGTAATAACCACTACACTACGGAAACTGCTGCTAGCATTATCAGCAAGGAGTAACCCGAGTTTTACAGATATTCATTGCATGTCTTTGAATTTCCAAAATAAGGCAATTATTAGAACAACTATTCTCTGTTACAAATACAGTACTTACTGGATTTGTCATAGAGAACTGTTTCCGCCCGGCTTCGAACCGGGGACCATTCGTGTGTAAAGCAAACTTGATAACTACTAAACTAGAGAAACTGCTGCTAGAATTATGACCATGGAGTAAACCAAATTTTACATATTTTCATCGCACGAATTCCAAATTCCAACATAATGCATTCATGAAAATGCTGTTACAAATGCAGTACTTCTCACATGTGTCAGAGACCTCTGTTTCCGCCCAGCATCGAAAAGTATACATTTTGCGACTTAAGTGAACTTGATAAACACTAGGCTATGGAATCTTTTGATTCCCAAAAGAAGGCATTAATGAAAAATGTAATTTTCAGTTTCAACTATGGTACTTATTGAATGTATCAACAAGTGCTGTTTCCACAGAGGTTCAAACCAGGGACCCTTTGCATGTTAAGCACACGTGATACCAGCTACACTACAGAAACGTCTGCTTGAGATGCCTGCAAGAAGTAAACAGAATATTCTTATAGTCAGTGCATGTCTTTGAATTTCCAAAGTAAGGTATTTATGAAAGCAACTCATCTCTTTTATAAATACGGTACTTACTGCATGTGTCAAAGAGGACTGTTTCCGCCCGGTTTCGAAACAGGGACCTTTCACGTGTAAAGCAAATGTGATAACCACTACACTACGGAAACTGCTGATAGCATTATCAGCAAGGAGTAACCCGAGTTTTACAGATATTCATTGCATGTATTCGAATTTCCAAAAAAAGCCATTCATGAGAACATAATAACTCTGTTGTTGATACAGCACTAACTGCATGTGTCAAAAAGCACTGTTTCTGCCAGGTTTTGAACCACAGACCTTACACAAGTAAGGTGAACGTGATAACCACTAAAGTACAGAAACTGCTGCATTAATTACCAGCAAGGAGTAAACCGAATTTTACAGATATTTATTGTATGTATTCGAATTTCCAAAATAAGGCATTTATTAGAACAACTATTCTCTGTTACAAATACAGTACTTACTGGATTTGTCATAGAGAACTGTTTCCGCCCGGCCTCGAACCGGGGACCATTCGTGTGTGTAAGGAATTGCTATTTCGTATGCAGGTGACTAACTTACTGCTAATTACATGGCTACAACTCACAGTAAAGCCTGTGGGGTCCCCTACAGGATAGCTC
>NC_088405.1:3702085-3704585 GCF_034236695.1 Oncorhynchus nerka
TCTCAGTGGACTAATCCATTATAGAGGTCTGTCTCTGTGGACTAATCCATTATAGAGGTCTGTCTCAGTGACTAATCCATTATAGAGGTCTGTCTCAGTGGACTAATCCATTATAGAGGCCTGTCTCAGTGGACTAATCCATTGTGGACCTGTCTCTGTGGGACTAATCCCTGTCTCAGTGGACTAATCCATTATAGAGTGGTCATTGTCTCTGTGGACTAATCCATTATAGAGGTCTGTCTCTGTGGACTAATCCATTATAGAGGTCTGTCTGAGTGTACTAATCCGTTGTGAAGTCCTGTCTCAGTGGACTAATCCATTATAGAGGCCTGTCTCAGTGGACTAATCCATTATAGAGGTCTGTCTCAGTGGACTAATCCATTATAGAGGTCTGTCTCAGTGGACTAATCCATTAGAGACCTGTCTCAGTGGACTAATCCATTATAGAGGTCTGTCTGTGGACTAATCATTATAGAGGTCTGTCTCAGTGGACTAATCCATTATAGAGGCCTGTCTCAGTGGACTAATCCATTGTGGAGACCTGTCTCAGTGGACTAATCCATTATAGAGGTCTGTCTCTGTGGACTAATCCATTATAGAGGTCTGTCTCTGTGGACTAATCCATTATAGAGGTCTGTCTGAGTGTACTAATCCGTTGTGAAGTCCTGTCTCAGTGGACTAATCCATTATAGAGGCCTGTCTCAGTGGACTAACATTATAATCAGTGGACTAATCCATTATAGAGGTCTGTCTCAGTGGACTAATCCATTATAGAGGTCTGTCTAGAGGTCTGTCTCTGTGGACTAATCCATTATAGAGGTCTGTCTGAGTGTCTAATCCGTTGTGAAGTCCTGTGGACTAATCCATTATAGAGGTCTGTCTCAGTGGACTAATCCATTATAGAGGTCTGTCTCAGGACTAATCCCTGTCTCTCAGTGGACTAATCCATTCAGTGGGAGACCTGTCTCAGTGGACTAATCCATTATAGAGGGTCTGTCTAATCCATTGTGAGACTAATCCATTATAGAGGTCTGTCTCTGTGGACTAATCCATTATAGAGGTCTGTCTGAGTGTACTAATCCGTTGTGAAGTCCTGTCTCAGTGGACTAATCCATTATAGAGGTCTGTCTGAGTGGACTAATCCATTATAGAGGTCTGTCTGAGTGGACTAATCCATTGTGGAGGCTGTGGGGGTGACACAGTCCACCAGTCTAAGACATGTGCTACCGTAATTATATATGGTTATATTATGTAAATAAGGTATCCGTTTTTTATTTGGAATAAATGTGCAAAAAAATATAAAAACCTGTTTTTGCTTTGTCAGTATTGTGATGTCATTATGGGGTATTGTGATGTCATTATGGGGTATTGTGATGTCATTACTGGGTATTGTGTAGATTGATGAGGAAAATAAAACAATTTAACCCATTTTAGAATAAGGCTGTAATGTAACAGAATGCGGAAAAAGTCAAGGGGTCTGAATACATTGTATTTCGGCTACTGTATCAATCAACAACGTACTTGTTCATGTCATCACACAGCATACAGTTCACACAGTTCATAATGTGAAAAGCAAATTTTTGTCGTGGACAGCCCTACTTGTTAGATTTATAAATGGAAATTAATTGAACACAGACCCCGCCCCCCCCACACACAGACCCCGCCCCCCACACCATGAACTAACACACCCTGTTCCAGATCTCCCTGCTACTCACCTGTTGGCGTAGTCCATAGAAGGTGGCGAGGGGCGTGGGGGAGCGAGGTGTGACGTCATGTTCGTACACCTGGATGTCGTCTCCTACACTCTGGGCGGGCCAGAAGCCCACCAGGCCACGCCCCCAGAGACCCTTATTATCTATCAGTCTGTTGAGGAGCCGCTGGGCGTCGTCAAACACCCTCCGAGCCTCCTCACCTGTACAGGTTCATTATTATCTATCAGTCTCCTCACCTGTACAGGTTCATTATGACATTATTATCTATCAGTCTCCTCACCTGTACAGGTTCATTATGACATTATTATCTATCAGTCTCCTCACCTGTACAGGTTCATTATAACATTATTATCTATCAGTCTCCTCACCTGTACAGGTTCATTATGACATTATTATCTATCAGTCTCCTCACCTGTACAGGTTCATTATGACATTATTATCTATCAGTCTCCTCACCTGTACAGGTTCATTATAACATTATTATCTATCAGTCTCCTCACCTGTACAGGTTCATTATAACATTATTATCTATCAGTCTCTCCTCACCTGTACAGGTTCATTATGACATTATTATCTATCAGTCTCCTCACCTGTACAGGTTCATTATGACATTATTATCTATCAGTCTCCTCACCTGTACAGGTTCATTATTATCTATCAGTCTCCTCACCTGTACAGGTTCATTATGACATTATTATCTATCAGTCTCCTCACCTGTACAGGTTCATTATTATCTATCAGTCTCCTCACCTGTACAGGTTCATTATGACATTATTATCTATCAGTCT